>NC_133761.1:49921297-50224328 GCF_036562045.2 Rhinolophus sinicus | reverse complement strand
CACTTGCAGTGGACATACTGAAGTGGAGGCAGAAGAGAAGGGAAATGAGAGCAAGGTGACTGCAGCAGCCTCCATGCAGGGATGACAGCTGAGGGCTGTGACACTCAGGAAGAAGGAGACATACTCTGAGGCCCGCAGAACAGTTAGGAGAAAACAGGGAAAGGGGCACAGGAAAAAGGATTCTCATTATCTGGGTAATAGTACGAGGGAAGTCAAGAGTGGGACAGGCTTGGAGAAAAACAGATGGTCAACGTTTTCTATATGTTTGAGATTATGGTAAGAGGTACCTCTGAATGTGTTTCATGAGAAATTCACATGGATTAGGATTGGAATAAGGACGGGGAATGAAGGTAGAGGCCTGGGCTAGTGGTTCATTTTAGAGATGTGAATTTACAAGCAGCTGTTGAATGGACTATGAATCCATGGCATACCCCAAGAGTGGGACATGAGGCTTGGAACTTCGAGGAAATAGAGTCAGCTAAGGAGAAGCAGACAAATAGCCTCCAGAAAGAGGAGAGAAGAAGCAGAACTGTGGAGGGTCCTATGTTAGAAGGGTGGAGAGAAGTTGAAGCAGAGTGTGGTCACCAGTGTGGAATACCATGGGAGTGTGAGCGAGCACGAGGATTGAAACGAGTGGCATTTGTATTCAGAGGACATCTGAGGCCTATTTTCAATCTAAAACTCATTGAAGAGTGCCAGGTGGGTACTAGACTAGTCAGGGGGATCACTTCGTAAATTATATAAATGTCTAACCGCCATGCTGTACACCTGAAATGAATATAAAGTGATATTGATTGTCAACTGTAATTGAAAAATTGAAAAAGAGGGGAAGACAAAGGGGACTAAGAGGTCCAAATTTCCAGGTATAAAACAAATAAGGCATGGGGATGTAATAATGTACAGCATAGGAAATACAGTCAATAATATTGTGACCGTGTGGTACGGTGTCAGATGGTTGCTCGACTTATGGTGATCACCTCTTTAGCATAGGGAATATAATCAATCATGTGGTCATAACTTTGTATAGTGCCACGTGGGGACTGTCGAATAACTATGATGTCTACCTGAAACTAATATAATATTGTATGTTAGCTTTATTTTAATAAAAATATTTTTAAAAATAATAAAATTCATTGACTCTAGAACATAGTTGAATTACCCTTCTGGTAATTACTTAACTCTTTCAAGAGCCAAAGAACAAAGTTTACAGATACAGTTCTCCATCCCAACCCTTCACTGTTCACTGGGAAGTTAACAGGTTGGCTGGTAATTACCCAAGCACTGTGATCACGCCTTCCTCAGGACTGCATTTCAACAGCCTGTGGCCAAAGTGCACCTTCACGTTGGGATATTTCTCAACAGCTGGAAAAACAAAGAAAGAAAGCAAACACAAATAAAATCCCAATTCACTTACTCAAATTGCTATACTAATCCTTTTCTGACAACAGTATGATAGCGCTAGGTATTTCTGCTTAACGTAAAAATGATTAGTTAAAATGATAATATGACAGCTCTTTGGTAAGTGTTCCAGGATAATTTGGTAGTGGAAGACATGAATAAAAATCAACGATCCTCATCTCAAAAAAAAAAAAAAAAAAATTAACTAATTTCAATTTCCATTATTCAAATTCTTACATTGCTGTAATTATTGGCACCGTGGGAAAGAAGCAGGCATTATGTACTTTAAAAGTTGCCTCTATCTTGAGACTTTATTTGTGATTGGAAATATTCAGCCAAACTCCTTTTTTCTATGCCTACTGTAAGTCCTCTAGACTTCTGATTCCAGTTGTCACAAATGTAGATTATTGATACTAATTCTTTTTGTAATCCAACCATGGAACACTTAGAGGGAAAACATGAGTAAAAAGATTTGAAACGCCTCAATAAATAGAATCAGATTATTTTAGTGCTTTTTGTTTGTTTGTTTTTTTGCCTGCTATGAATCTTTGGAATTTAGTGAATCTCATTCTCTTAGCTATTAATCGTGTTCCTGTTATAGTAGTAAAATATGATTTCTTTGTCCCTCAAAATTTTTTCATGGACAGGAGAGCTGTAATTATAGGCTATTTATTGATTTTAAAGCTACAAATTAGGATGTATGTGTTAGTTCAAAACCCTTCAGCTTATTGGAGTAACTGAGATCCTGGAAGGAATGGTAAGATGACAGATGACAGAAAGTACAAAAAAAAAAAAAATATACGGACAATATGCCTGTCTGTCCTTAACTCTTTTTTTTTGCCTCAGGTTTTACATTCTTTTGTTCTGTTTTGATTGAGTTTGATTTAGGGTTTGAAGATTTTAAGATTCTTGGATATGGGATTGGAAGTTTTAGAATACCGAAAACTGAGTGACCTTAAATCAAGACTTATTTATGTATAGGAAATCTTTTGGCAAATAATTTTAGAGAAACCAGAGTTTACCTGAACTAGTAAGGGAATGTTTCGGAATCAACTTTATATTTATTTATTCATTCATTCATTCTTAAATGTATTCTAATGCACCCCAAAGAATTTTCTATAGAACAACAGTCCTGGGATATGCTCCCAATAAATGAATGAATGAATAAATACATAAATAAATAAATCTTCTGTGGTCAAATCCTTTGGAGAAATGCTAACACCCTGACCCTCCTGGCTATACTGTCCTGGTCTCCAGCCACATGTGGCTCTTGAGTGTTTGAAAAATGGCCGGTTTGAATAGAGATGTGTGGCATGCATTGGATTTTCACACCCTGGTACAAAAAGTAAAAAAAAACAAAAAACGTAGAACAAAATTGTCTCACGAATAACTGTCATATTGCTTACACATTGAAATAATAATATTTGGATATATTCAGTTAAAATACATTTTTAAAATTAATTTCATCTGTTTCTTTTTATTTTTTTAATGTGGTTAATATACAATTTAAAATTACACATATGGCTGGCACTTGAGGCTACATATTGGATGGACAGTGCTCTAGAAGCTCTGCAATGCAGACTGGGAGAACAGAGGCTCTGGGAAGTACTGCTAGAGAAAAAACTTTTAAAACTTGTATAATGCAGGACTTGTCAAACAAACTTGACCATATGTCCTCTATTCTGTTTGTTTTGCTTAGCAATTATTAACATCAAACAGAATAGTGAACAGTGAAACAGTCCCACATGAAATGCTGATGCTGGAAAATGTTTGCGTTAAAATGTTTCAGAGGGGAAGCTGTTCAGTTAGGAAGAAATAAGCATTTATAACTGAGTGAATATGTGGAATAGGCAGCTCACACATTTGATGCTGTGTAAAAGAATAAAAAACTTTGCATTCCCATCAAAGTTTGGGAGTCAAGAGATTCAGCATTTATTTTATTAATGTATTTATAGCATTAATGAAGTTTCATGCTGTGCAGCACAATTCTAATGAAAAACAGTGAGAGGAGCTTCTGATGTATACAATAAGATTGGATCTTCTCCATATGTTAGCTCCTTAGTGTTAGCAGTTGTTTCAAAAATTATATTGGTCCTTCACCATGTGTACAACTGTGATACAAATAATTCCCACCTCACATAGTTTTCAGGAGGGTTATACAAATCAAAGCATAAAAAGCACTTAACATAGTGCTTGGTGCCTCATGAATGTTTGCTATTATTTTTATCTTAATAAATTGAGACAATACTAGTATCTTTTTAAAAAGTTATTTTGTGAATATTTACTTTCTTAAGGTCAACATGAATATATCTAGCTGTTTAGCCCCACCCCACCCATGTACCCATCCAAAAGACAGTCTTACAAATAAATGAAAAGTTGAAGTAAGCATACCAAATCCTATTTCTTAAGTCCCTGGTGAATCAACTGGAGTGACTTTCCCCATTACTTCTCCTCCCAGTTCAATTGAATTCAATTCAAAACACACATTGCAAATTTGCATTGGGTATGGAAATGTGGAGAAACACAGATAAGTCACGGGGAAACTGCTCTCAAAAGGTCAGAGATTGTTGAACTGCATGAAGACCGTTTGATTTAGAACATAGGAGAAATACTTTAGTGGCATGCTTTGCAGGGAGTGAAATCTGTTTAGTACAAATGCTGAAGAAGAGAAAAAACTGTTATGATCAAGGGCTACGTGGAATGCAATTGCATTGATTAGCCAAGTTACAAATTTAGTTGGCAAGTCGGGATTTTCCACTAATGTGTAGGCCTTTTAGTTACTCGAATTAGAAACATCAGGGTTATATTTTACACCTTCCTCTTTCCCAACCTCCTCCACCCTCTAGTTATTTGGTCTCCTAAAAATATCATGAATCTATATCCTTCCCTCCAACCACTTTTCTATAGCTTTAGGCCAGGGCCTTGTTTTTGCACCCAATGATTATGCCAATACTCTAGAGATTGTGGTTCTCTATCAGCCTCCACACTACAGCTTTCTGCTTTTCTGAAATACAAATCTGATCATGTCACTTTGCAAATCATTAGCATATATATGTTGTCCCATTAGACTGAATCTTTCACGGGGAGTGAGTCCTCATTCATTCCAGAGCCTAGAAGACAAGAGGAATTCAATACACGTTGAACAAGTGATTTTCACTTAGGTCATTGAAAAGATGAAAAAGAGATGCCAGAGGATGTATCACTACTACTTTTCAAGAAGGAATTGGTATTGTACACAGTCTTGCTCTTAAAAACCCATTAAAAGGAATAGTAAACAAGTCTCAGTAAATCCAGTGACAATATTAGTCTCATGTGCTTTATTCAAAATCACAACTGGTAAAATAAAGCATTTGACTTACCATTTAATAGATCCTTGTTTAGATTTTCTCTGCTTATAGAAAGAATATACTGTAAGAAAAATATAGTAGGTACTGTTTTTTTTTTCTGGAGAATAGACAAATATAATTCTATGTTATTCACTGAAAAATATCTATTATTTAGCAGAAAATTACAAGCTTAGTTTTATGACCACTTTGCTAAGTAGTCTTTTAAAAAATAAACACTTTAACCAAACACATACAACGCAATGCTTAAGTTTAAACTTAGGCTTTTTCAAATGTTGATACTATGAAAACCAAACCCTTCTCTTACAGGAAAACCTTATTTTCACTATGATAGTTTCGTTTCAACAACAAATCGTAAATCTTATTTTTATCTCAGATCTCCAAGTTGAGATGTTCAAAAAACTTCAGAAATGATAGGATCTAGTATAAATGTACTTTTTCTCAAAGAGACTGCTTTGAAGGCCTTCGTTTCAATGTGAAAGGTTGTGTGTGTGTGTGTGTGTGTGTGTGTGTGTGTGTATGTACGTGTGCATAAGTGGTGGTGGTGGGAGGGTGTTGGTAGGAATAGGATTAACCCTCCCTGACACATGTGTTGGTCATTTCTAACTTTATAGAACAATTCAGTGGGGCCGACTATTCCATGAGAAACGACAGGCACAGTACCTACGGCCCAGCATACTTTTAGGGGTATATGAAAATGGTTTAATTTTAGTTTATTTCAAAATCAGAAAAAAAAAGTAAATATAATGAATATATAAGAATGAATTCAGCCTGGATTATATTAATATCTACACCAATGCTCTCATAAAATCTAACTTTTAATATTTATTCTTTTAGAAAAATGGGCCCACAAAGGCAAGAATGACTACCTAGGCCCATGAAAATCATAATTCAGCCTTGCAATTCAGGGTGAGTCTAGTGCTTTACAAGTTTTAAGCATATAATTTAGAAAATTATGGCATATCACAACATTGAACACAAGTACGCTAAAATGTATAAATCTTCACCTCATCCAAATGCAGACATTTAAAATTAACAACTACATCTATATTTGGTATAAAAATAACTTAGTCATGCTACAGAGGCAATGACTGAGGAAGAGTTTCCTGTGTTTGCTATAAATTAAAACTAACAGGGACTTCTTAATTCTCTGCCTCCTATTTCTGTTTTCTGGTCTTCTAGGTCATTAGTCCCCTCGTTTCAATGGAAACCACACTTGTTATTCAAAGTATATTAGGAAACATTCTAATTATGAAGGTTCATTTACATGGGGAAAATATTCTTTCCATATCAGTAATTAGGCTTGGTTGACATTTGAAAACTGATAGACACATGGGTCTTGCAGGATGACCAGGGAGTGTCCCTGTCTCGTCTACTTAATATCTTTGGGTGATATTGTATCATAACCAAAAGTTAGTCACTCTTGTCAAGTCTCACCTCCAATACCTATTCTCAAAGGTTGATTTTATAAAGAATAAATATACATAAACAAGTCAAGAGCTATAAAGTGTTCCTTGTAACCAAAATAATCATCATCATCATCATCATCTAAAAAATGTTGGATTATCTCCTTGGAGATTTGTAAGACAATAGTTGCAGTGTTGACTTTTTCAAATATATTAGAAAAAAATGTTTACATCCTACACCCTGAATGCCTTCAAACGAGAATGTTTCCTAGTAGGGGGTATCATTTTTCTAGTTTGGGCATGGGAGATTAGAAGTAAGAATTGGAGAGCTCTTACCTGCTCTGTATATTAGAGAATGATTTGATAGTTGCCCAGGCAATTTGGGAGGGAGATGGGAGGAAAAAGTGAGACAGAAAGAGCCTGGACAAAGCAAGGGAGAAAGGGCAGAGAAAACAATAGTCGGAGGAGGGAGGCTCAGAGAAGAGATTCAGAAAGGATTGTGGAGACCCGATTGTGCACATTAGGGATTTCTACGTTGTTTGCTGTTCTGTGCACAGTGTGAGCCCCCCAGGTCCCCCAGGTCTTCAGGGTATTCCTGTGCCTTTTGAGTGAGTGTTGTTTGTAGAAATTGGTGAAAGGGGTGAACTTCATGTCGGGACCATCATGGTACAAAGCCAATAATACTAGGTGAGAGGGAGGGAGTGGACATGGAGAGGCAGTGGAATCCAATAGAAGGTAGGCTCCCTGGGGATCCATAGAAATCCTGGGGTCAGGAGGGAGGGCTTTGGACTTCTACAGGCTGTGGAATTAAGGGATTCAAAACAGTTTTATGTGGTTCTTAAAGGAGAAGGAGGCCCCATGTTTGACTCAGATATCAAAGTAATGATGCAAACCAAAGAAAGAGCAGTGGCTGTAAATTTAGCATTAACTCAGTTCTTAGGAACTCAGAAACTGCAGAATTGGTGGGGGAGGGGTCATTTCCTCCCTTTTCTAATGTATTGAAGGCCCCCAAATGGAAATTCCTACCAACAGTTCCATCTCCTTGGGGAATCATTGGTGAGGAAGCTGCTTCTCTACCCCTCTGATGGTGTGGGTAGGGAAGCCAATTTTGGTTGCAGGTCCAAGTGAGGAGAGTTCCTCATCTAGCTTTCCTCATATTTTGAATCATATCTTATTCCTTGATCTATTTGTACTTCATTGACTCACTGTCTGTTGAGGGGATGGGTTTTTCAACACACTCCATGTTAATCCAAGAAAAAGGTGGGACGATTATTGAGTCAATCTAATTTTGCAGAAGAAATAGTGTAACTAAGCAGTAGTGCCCAGCACTCCTGTGAGGGCCTTCTGCACTACCTCTACCTGCCATTGTCTGAGAGGAAACCTGCCTCATTTCTCTCTTGATGTTGAGCTCATGAAATCATACAGCCTCTTTCTTCATCTATAAAGCAGGAGTCAATGAATCCAAGGTTGTCGATTGTTGTTAACATTCTGTTATGAGAAAGTGCATTTACAAGTTTTCTCATCCAATACGCACTTGGGTATTTTTTAGAAACCTAATCTCGCCCGACTTCCTCCCATAGATAGACCCTCACTTGATTGGGATGACGCTATTTCACCACCAATTTAAGATTTCAACAAAATGTCTATCTCAGATCTCACTTTGTCTGTGAAGTCTTCTCTGAACACTAAAGCTTTCCCCTCTCTCAAACCACACAGTTGAGCACTCCTGCCACCCACCAAGTCCTTGTTCCCATGAGCACGTGTGCTTCGTCTTTTGCTTCTCAAAGTGTGGTCCACGGACCAGCAGTGTGGACACCACCTGGGTGTGTCTGGGTTGCAAAAGCTCAGCCTCCACTCCAGCCTTGCAGAATCACATTGCATTTTAACAGGATACCAGGTGAGTCTAGAACGTTGTTCTACCTGCAATGGGAGCTCTCTGGAGGGTCAAAGACTCAGAAGAATATCAACCTCACTTGGGTTTTGCACTTAAGAAAATGAGGCACCGCTGGATGAAGCACGTCGGAGTTTTTCCTCTTGTTGATAGATGTTTGGTACATTTATTCTCTCGAAGAAACAAACTTAGAAGGTGTACTTAGATAAAAATTTACTTTGCCCAACTCTGTATGTTATTGTGTAAAATATTAGAAGAAAACACAAAGCCATATAATGGATTTTCTTTGATAAACTACATCACCATCTGGAGTCCTGTTTTACAGATTATATGATACTGAAAGCATTTCTCGTTCATTTTATAAATTCTATCATAATTAAATTTTGGGTGAGTCAGGGGAAGCAACATCATAAAACCTTCTAGAGTTGTTCTTGCATATCATGTTTGACAATAAATACATGCTAATTTTCTCTACGTAATTGAAAGGAGATGGGAGGGAAGAGGTGTTCAGTATGAGCAAAGCATAGAGGGAAGAAACACGACAACAATAACTATGACAGTAATAGCCAGGATAATAGCTAACTTTTATTGGATATTTATTAGGGACTGGACTGTATCTCAAGTATCTCCTATGAATTAACTTGGTATGTCCCCACATTCTAGACCAAGGCAGACAATGTCAAAGGCAGGGCTAGAGAGGAAGGAAAGGAAGGGCCAACAAACAAGCAGCAAGTTCCAGACATTAGACTCCAGGCAAAACCAAACAAGTATCTATTTCCAGGGTTAACATACTTGCGACTTTGTCCCATAGGGAATTGCAGTCTTTTTTCCTGAAAGAGAGTGAATCATTCTTGCTCTCATGGGAATACCTTGGGATACAATCTGAAATAAAACCAGAAATACCAACTTCAATTTCTATCACGTGGAATAATGCAAATCACATAGATATTGATTTTAAAGTGTGATTTTAAATATTTTCAAAAAAAATTAAAAATAATGTAAAGGACAATGGAAGCACCGTATGGTAGAAACTTAATCAGTCATGACTGTGTTTCTGCAAATGTTAGTTTTTCCTTTTTTTTAACCTTTAGATTTTGGAACTGACTTCAAGTTTATCGGGTCTAAAGCAAACATTGCACTTGAGGAAAGTGGTTCATTGTCAGAGAGGTTAAAAGTGATTTTTCTCATGATCACAAATGAGAGCAACACGTGGGAAGTAAATCCCAGGACTCCTGAAACCCAGGGACCGTGCGTTCCTATAACATAGACATAAGAAAACTATAAAAATGCAAATGGCACTTACATTGACTTATAATATTATTTCAAGACACATTGTCAGCAAAAACCCTATTAAGAAAAATACACTGCTTCTGTTCACATTTTCTAACTGCATGATCATCAGTGACCTTGAGGCCGTGTAAGGTTAATCTACTACAGGCCCACAATCCTTTTCCAAAAACCTGGGCCGATTAGTTTCAGAACTCAGAAGTTTTCACATTTTAGAGAGGTAGGGTAGTACAAATGTGGATATCACATAGCGCCCAGCAGAGTCTGGGCCACCCCCTCATAATCAAACACAATATTTCTGTAGCAAAACATAGTTGCACCAAATGAGATTTTTTTTTTTTTAAGGCCACAAAAAGTCCTGCATCAGGCCAAATTTGCTGCTGAATGGCTGATGAAAAGCTTTCTATTTTCAGAGCTTTTCTGGAGATAGAATTGTGGATAAGAGACTATGGACACATGTAGTCAAAAGAATGGAGTTTGCCTGCCTCCTGTCATCCTGATGCCATCTCAGATGACACCTTCTGAGGTAGAGACCTACCATCCTGTTGAGAGCCCACCTCAGAAGCAGCCATCAGGTGGGGGTGCAGCATCCCCCTGCCCCGTGTCATGCCTCTTGTTCTCGATCCCCCAGGGGCCTCCAATGTCAAATGTCCACCCTTTTGCCAAATTTAGAAATTTGAAAACCTTGCAGAATGAGTCTTCAAACAGAGTTCTTGGCATTCAATAGTGCCTTGAATCGGGATGAAATCAGGACCATGCAATTGTTGAAAAACAGCAGGTATTATTTTCTGTAAGGAAAATGCAAGAACAAAGTACCTGATCTTCTAGGCCAATGGCTTTCAAGGCTTGTCTCCCTCTATAAGAAAGAGCCAAGTTAATGCTTCTTCCCCGTGCAGATTTAGCCACTCGGATATCTAAGACATTGGAAATAGACATCGTGTTACACGCATCTCCTCACGTCCCAGGACAGAATGAGCATATAACACCTCATCAGCTGGTGCAGTCAGGACCAAATTAAAAGTCCTTGCTCACTCTTTTAAAGAAAATACAAACAGTGATACATTTGTATTAAATGAATTTAGATAGTTGAGGTTTAAACAATTATAACAGTTCCTCTTATTTTTTTTAAATGTTTTTTAAAAAATCTAAAGAGAAATATGTCAGAGAATGAGAACCACGTCTCACAGTTTTCAGTATTGTCTTACCTTCCCTAGCTTCATATACGTCAACTTGGAAATTTCTCTTTGCAAGGAAGCATGCGTTTAATGATCCGACCTAGGAATCAAAGCAATTTTTTTCATATTTTTATCTGATTCCACCAGTATAGGGAATTTTCAATTAAACTTGTTGGAGCGACATTGGTTAATAAAATTATATAGATTTCAAGTGTACAATTCTATAATACATCATCTATAAGTTGCATTGTGTGTTTGCCATGCAAAGTGAAATCTCCTTTCATCACCATATATTTGACCCCCTTTATAAGAATTTTTACTGACAAAATGCTGTGTGTGGCTGTACTTTTTTACTAGTCTTGGTTATTACAGTGAGCTAACTGAGTCACTACTAGAAAGCATTATTTGCAAAAATAATGGGATACTTCAAGATTAAATGGTATAGATCACTTTATAAATTATGTGTCTAACCACTACACTGTACACCTGAAACTAATATAAAAGTAATATTGAATATTGAAAAAGACTAAATGGTATAATTTTAGAGGCAGGTTTTTTAAAAAACTTTTTTATAGTGAGCTATAACTTTCATACACAAAGATCATAAAACGTGTACAGTTTACAGACTAATTAGAAAGCAAACACCCATATAACCACCTCTCTGGTCAAAAAGTAGAACAATGTCACCCCCCTAAAGCTGCCCCAATGATAATCCCCAACCTTTCACCAAGAGGTAAACATTATGGTGACTTGTTATAACCAATCTTTCTTCTTTATAGTTTTACCACTTAGGTATATTTCCCTAGGCAATATAAGTTAATGTTGGCTGTTTTTGAATCACACAATTAGAATCGCACTTGTGTATTTTTTTTGCATCTTGCTTCTTTAACACAACAATATGCTTATGAGATTCATCCATATGGTTGCACATTAACTCCAGGTCACCCATTTTCATTACTGTATGATTTTTCATTGTATGAAATCTCACAGATTATTTAGCCATCCTACTATTGAAGGACATTTGAGTTTTTTTCTGGTTGGGGTATATTATTGACAATGCTGCAAATAATATTTTTGTATATGAATCCTAGTACATATGTGCATGATTTGTCTAGAATTTTACACTTGGGAACCAGAATCCCTGCCCAAAGCTTTATGTTTCTTCACCTTTTTTATGCCAAGTATTTCAAAATTTTGTATTAATGGGTTTTTCAACCAGCAGCTTCTGGGAGTTTATCTTCGCTAACAGTTGATGTTCTCAAACTTTTAAGCATTTTGGTTGGAGGGTAAGATGGGGAGGAGTGTGTTTGAATTTGCATATGACTGGTTACTACGAGGTTGAACACTTTTTCATATATTGATTAACTGTTTAGAGCTCTTCTTTTATAAAGTGTTTATAAAGTCTCTTGCTTATTTCCTATTGGGTTGTCTGTCTTTCATTTTCCTATCGATCCTTTGAGTTATTTATAGATCTGAGTACAGAGTCTGCCATATTTAAATGGTGCAAATATTTTCTTCCATTTTGTGGCTTCCTTTTTAAACTCCATAGTATGTTTCAAGGATGAGAAGCTCTTTGTTTTAATGTAGTCACATTTATCAATATTTTACATTATTGCTAATGCATTTGGTATCTTGTTTAAGAAGTCTTTTCCTACTCTGAGGTTAGGAAGAGTTTTTTTTGTCTATTTTCCTCTCAAAGCTTAAAGGGTTGCCCTCCTAATAGCTTTATGTAGGTTGCAGTGCTTTATCTGTTGCCTCATCAGCATAATAAGCATGCATGTGTGGGGACAGAGCCCCAGAAAGCAGTTTCCAGGCTCTCGGCCTCACATAGAAAGGTGCTGGCTCAGGTAGTAAATGGCCGTCAACTGTGATTGGATGGCCATCAGCTGTGGCTAGTTGGCTGTCAGCTGTAACCAGTGAGCCATTGGCCACTAATATAACTGCCGTGGCTACACTAGCAAAAAAATGGGGGCTAGGAAGAAGATGGTGGCTGAGCTAGCAAGAGCAGATTGCAGTTAGTATGGTGGATTGCAGCTAGCAAGTGAGGTTGGTTGGCAGAGAGAAGTAGTTGTGGATAGTGTGGCTCCTGCCTCCTGTGTCTCCAACCCAGCCGCCAGCAAGAATATAGTGGTATGACTGTCCCATCTATGGCTTCGTGGGTGTTCCTGTTTGGCCTCACCATGTCCTGTGTTCTTATGTGGGAAGTGGGACCAGAGACCCCGAATGACACCCCGCATTACACATGTCATACATTGTCCAAACCCATAGAATGTACAACACCAGGAGTGAACCTTAACATAAACTGTGGACTTTGGGTGATATGATGTGTCCATGTAGATTTATCAATTGTAACAAATGCTCCCCTCTGGTGTGGGAGGTTGATAATAAGGCAGGGAGGATATAGGAAATCTCTATACCTTCCCCTCAATTTTACTATGAACCTTAAACTGTTCTAAAAACTAAAGTTGTGATAAACAAACAAGCAAACCATTTTTTCCTATGAGTATGTAGCCAATACTGAAATTATGAATACATTACTCATCAACGTTTGGTGCGTCTGAAGACATCATTTTAAATTGCTTCCCTTTCAATCCCTCAACTGAAATGACTTTAGCTTCTATTGCTGTCATCATTTGCCCAACAGCAATCAAGCTGCTTTAGCTCATAGTATAACTTGGTGCCTGGCGTAGAAAACTGTGTGTTTAGACATTTTTTCCATCACTTTCTTCGCTTCTTTCCAGCGAGGCTCTGGACTCCTTTATGTCTCACTAATTACAGCTCTTGATTTAATTGCAGGGGATTTCCTTCGGTTAAACATAAACCTCTTCTTAAATCTCTTTCTGCCTTCTGTGCTTTCTTCCAATTTATAAAAAGTTGCCTATCTTCCTTTCACTTGTGTGTTACAGAATATCTAGTAAGGGCAATTGTAGTGAATAAGATGGTATCAAGGAAAAGAAAACCTATAAGCTTACACTGAAGTTCATACAATAAAATAAATGTCTTCCAAAAGGTGAATTGTTTTATAGCATTTAGAGGGAAAAAAGGATTAAAGGCTAAACAGAGTGGTCTCACTGAGCACTGAGGTGGAAAAGAGAAAGGTTTGTGAATCTCCTCTTTCTTTCAGAGTGTTATAATCACCACTGCCTCCTTTATGGTGGTGGAAAATGGGAAGCGAACAGGATATCAATCAGGAACCAACAGCATCAGGAAAGTTGGAATGAGGCTGGAGGAAGTAATTTAGGAAGGTGTCTTTCCTATTGGGCAAATAGGCTGGGCAGAAATAAGAGTACGGCATACAAGCCACAATCTAAATGGCAAATGATCAGTGAAAACCTAATGTAGGGAAATGATCTATGAGTACAGAGACTGAGGTTCCAAAGCAAGAAGTCTATGTGTCCGTGTCCCGGGAATTCCACGACAGTGGAGTAAAAGAGCTACAACAAGTGACATGCAAACAAGAGTCTCAGTGAATGTGTTCAGGACGGGCTCAGTTCTAAGCCAATGGTGGGCTGATGGTTTACTTTTCATGGCTTTGTTATGTTTCTTTTCTTTGACCAAAATTGATCCCAGGTTCTGGGGAGAGGAGGATGCCTCAGGTGGAGATTCTGATTCAGTCCTTTCCAAGGTTCGCAGGTGTTGATCCCTACCTCTCCAACACATAGGTGTTTGCCAATTGAACCTGTATAAATGGTTCCTCATTGAGGGCAGGAAAGAAGGAAGCTCAGGTGGCATGAACACAATAGGAGTAAATATAATCTGGGTTCATGAAAACACCAAGGTGCTGGGGAGCATGAGGACCAGTGGGGTCTTATGAGTTGCTTGCAATTATCTTGTCAAGCTGAATATTCATTCACACATCCGATAAACCCCTTTAAGGAATCTACCCAAGAGATACTCCAAGAAACATGTGCCAGAATGCTCAGAGTGGCACTTTTTATAACTAAACAAATAAGCAAAAATACTGGAAACAGCCCAAACAGCCATCACAGACGAATGGACACTAGATTATGTCATATGCACATAATGAAATGCAACAATATGAATATATTAGTAATGCTATATGTGAAAAGAATGAGTCCCAGGTGATTTGGTACTGTATGATACTCTTATAAAATAAAGGCAACTAAAACAGATCCACAGATATATGTATATACATAATTTTTAGAGTATGTGTGTTATTTATGTGTACATTTGTGGTACATATATCATATGTATATAAAACTTTTATATATGTATGTATATGCAAGGGAATGATACACATGAGATTCAGGGCAATGCTTATAATGGGTGGAGGAGAAGTACAGAGGTTGATGTAAGTCTTTAGTAATGCATTAATTCTCGTCTTGGGTGGTGAGTTCAAAGGTACTGCTTCTGTTTGTTAATAAACAAACAAGCCAAAAAGTGAATAAGAATGTCTTCTCCAACACCAGTCATAATAACATGTCCTGAAACAAAGGTTATGGTAATTCCAATTCTGTGTAACTGAGATTCGCGTAAAACCAAAAGAAAAACTGTATATTGGTAGATGTTATAGCTCAGCTAGAAGGATTATTTATGGGGTTAATCAAGTACTTTTTAGACTCTAACTTTCTTTCCCCTTCTCAGTTTCTGTAAAATGTGCAGGAATAACTGTCAGTACTTTCTTTAGTTGTTACACTGGCAAAAAAGCTACTAAGAAATAAAGATATAAATGGAAAGGAAAATGTGTGTACAGTATTCTGAGCCCACCACAAACTCTTGGTGAAGGCACAGCTGGTTTCTGAGAATAAATCGGGGAGAGCATGTTGAGAGAAGTGAAAAAATGGGGCGGGGTTAGACACCTGGATTCAGTCAGTTTTCATGATGCCAGTTCTTGGAGTTAAGCCTTGATAGAGATAGAACAGTTTTATGAAGGACATGGACAATTATGAAAAGTCTCTATATTTTTATTTTGGAGCATCAAAAATCCAGAAGAGAAAACTCTTTTGATCATAAAGTAATTTGTCAAATCAAAGTTTTGTTAACAACTAAACTAGCCTGTTTGTGTGCAAGCAGAGCTCCGAGAAGGTTCCTTGTTTATATAATCATGGATTTACCCAATCTACTGTTCCATTTCTCCACATTTTTTCTGTCTCTTCTTCCTTCTGTACAGGTCATGCGCTATGACCCCACCCTGCCCGTTATGATAATGCCTAAGTTACCAATGAAAAACATTATTTGTAAACTTCTTTCGCAAAAAGGCTGAGATATGCTTCCTGGGTGTTCAAGTGGGTGTGTTTTTATGTAATAGGGTCACTAAGTTTCTGCTGACTCCCATGTGACCTCTCTAGCAATGATTATCCAACTGTCCAATGACCATGAGCAATCAGTAAATTTAAAGTTATAAATGGCGACTCAAATAGGAAATGGCATCGTTATTATTAAAATTCCTTACATTTATACCTCTTTATTGTAATGTGTTTGAAATTAATCTGAAAATGTAATGCTAAACATATGTAAATTACTTTTGACTTAATGAAGCATATAAAACTCTCCCTAAGAATCAAAAGTGTTTCTGAGTTTGTCACCAAAGGGCTTTTAAAAAGCCTGTTTCTATCACCTATTCATGTAACTATAGTCTGGTCTCAAGAATTTGATCTTTGAACGTGTCAGTGTAATGAGAAGAACTAGATTGTCAACTGAACTTTCTATGAAATAAGCCCATAAAAATATCTCCATTCTTTGCTAACAAGTATTACATCTGCTAGAATTGAATATCTTATGCCAAATATTATTTTATTATTTAAACCTTACCCTGAACTCTGACTTGTATCATCTGGATTTGGTCTCTAAGTCCAAGCAGTCGTCTTTCTTGTTTTTCCCCTCCTTTGACGATGATAAGGCAAATATCCCACAAGCTTTCCTGATTCAATCAGGTTAGGAAACCTGATTCGTGATTTTTTTCTCTCTCCTTGATCCTTCTGAGGACCATCTCTGATTACTGACCCCTCTACCTGGGTTCCTTACAGACATCTCCATCTTAACATACCTCAAATTAATCGTATTCTCGTCCCCCAACCTTCAAAACCTTCTCCTTTTATGTTCCATATCTTAGAGAATGGCAACCGTGCCTACTATTTCATCCAGCCAACATACCTTGGGGAACATTTAACACCTCTCTCTACCACCAATACACATTTCATTAGGCAACAAGTTTTATTGATTGTTTCTCATGAATCTTTCTCAACGTAGGTCGCCTACCCATATCCTCCTTATATGGGGCCCTCGTTACCTTTCACCTGGACTACTGCAACAATTTTCTGTAACCCTCCCTTCCCTCAGTCTCTACCCATTGAAGCTAAACTTCTCCCTAGAGCTAGGCGTCTTCCAAAACAGAAATTGGATGATGAAGTTTCTGTTTGAAAGTCCTTTATTAGCTACTCATAAGTCTTCAGGAGAAAGTGCTAAATTTTCAATATGACAAAAGATTTACACACGTGACCCCAGCCCCTCTGTCCAGTCATTTCTTGCTATTCCCATGCGCTATCTGTAAGAAGTGTACCAAAATTATTACTGTATATTTCCTGAATATGCCATGCATTTTTATACTTAACATGCATTTGACTAGAATGTTTCCTTTGTGCAAACCATCCTTTCCTGCCTTGTGTATTTGAAAAATGTTTAGGCTTCCTTCAGGGCTCATGTCCTTAGAGCAATTTTTCTTTCTCTTTTTTCCTTTCTTTTTCTCTCCTCTTCCTTCCTTCCTTCCTTCCTTCTTTCCTCTTTCTTTCCTTCTCTCTCTCTCTCTCTCTCTCTCTCTCTTTCTTAGTGTGTGTGTGTGTGTGTGTGTGTGTGTGTGTGCATTTGTTTGTTTTTCAATTTCCTTCATTAATTAATGTGTTCTAGTTTTCAATGCACAGGTCTTTTACCTTTTTGATTAAATTTATTCTTACTCATTTTATTCTTTTTGATGCAATTTTAAATGGGATTATTTTCTTAATTTCTTTTTCTGATCATTTGTTATTAGTATATAGAAATGCAACAGATTTTTGGTTATTGATTTCATATCCTGTAACTTTACTGGATTTGTTTATTAGTTCTAACAGTTTTTGATGGAATCTTTAGGGTTTTCTATAGATAATATCATTTCATGTGCAACTAGTAACAGTTTTACTTCTTCCAGTGCAGAATACTTCTTACCTCTCTCCTTAAAAGACTTATTTGCCTTTTCTTCTGTAATTCCATGGATGGATGGATATATATATATATATATATATATATATATATATATATATATATATTTATGCTTTAACATCTCTCACAACGAATTGAATTATTTATTTACATTCCTTTCTGACTTCTCCACCAGGCTGTGAGTGCCCAGAGAGTAATGTTAATATTATTTGTATGACTTGTATTTTATCAGTCTTTCTATTTGTGATACAAACCACAATACCTGATACTTAGTAAGAACTCAAGGCTTTTAAATAAAAAATTAGAAAAGACAGATGAGCACAAAGGGAAAAAGTAACCCCCATAATCTCACTACCAGAGAGAACCAATGTTAACATTTTCTATGTATATAAAACACATGATATTTGTTTAAAAAGGGTAGCAGGCTGGATATTTTATTTTATGATTTCCTTAAAAATGAATAGTATACTGTGAGTATATTTCTATGTCAAAAATATTTTAAGTCAAAATATTTAATAGTTGCATTACATTTCATTGTATGCAATGCCTTTATATATGGACATTTATTATTATTATTATTATTATTATTATTTAGTTTTTTAGGATTATAAACAATTGTATGGCACACACTCATTTCTTTGGATAAAATCACAGTAATGAAATGGTCCGCCAATTGGTAAGTTTTAATGAAATGGACCAAATCTGCAGAAACCCCTAAGATCCACACTCTCCTTCTACCTGACCCATTGGCTCTTGGGCCTTAGTATCAGGGAGCACTGGTGTAAAGATGAAAGGGAAATGAGAAAGGAGAGAGAAGAGACAAGGAAGAAAAAGTCTGAAATGACTTGGGGAGAGGATTTTGACTGCTTAGAATGTAGGAGAAGTCTAGCTGCAAAGCACACGAAAGAGATTGAGAGTGAATGGAGCAAGATTATTTTCAGAAGGTTTTGAATATAGCCTAGGTCTGACTTTTTTGAAAGACTCCATTTAATATCTCTTAGGTTGAAGGACAATTGTTTCTCTAAATGTAATGCCATGCTGAGGCCGACTTCAGGTGAGAAATAGCTGGTGCTGCTTTCTGCAATCTCCCCATGTTATTACAAATTATTTTTTTAGTTACAGTTGACATTCAATATTATTTTATATTAGTTTCAGGTGTAATTTCAGGTGTAAAAGATACATGCACCCCTATGTTCATAGCAGCACTATTTGCAAGGGCCAAGATATGGAAGCAACCCAAGTTCCCATCAATAGATGATTGGATAAAGAAGATGTAGTACATACATACAATGAAATTCCCTCATATTTTTAAGACTATCAATATATAATATATATATTTTTCAAATTATCTTCCAGAAAAAAGTACCGTTTTAAATTACCATCAACAGTGTGTGCTCTTTTCTCTTTGAGTGGACAAAAATATATGCAGGTGGATGGATGGATATATATGGACAGACGGACAAACCATCAGAGAGTATTTAGGATAAGTGAAAAGGAAAGAAAAACACATTCTTTGCAGGCAGGTAAAGCTTCCAGCAGTCTAAAGTTAGCAGTTCCATTTCAGATACTGCTCACCAGGCACTAAATAAAGTAAATTCTGAAGGGGATGAATTCTTTGTATTATGTCATTAGAGCAGGATTCAGGGGGCACCTTAGGAGTCCATCAGGGTAGTGAGAAAAATCTCAAAATGTTAGTCAAGGATGTTAGAGAAATATAGATACATAAGCAAGACAGCTAAAAGAAAACTTGTTTGATGAGAAGAATTGGGGCACAAGCAAAGTACAAAAGAAACTGAGGAAAGCTAATAGAGTGAGATTAGCATTTGTTCCCAGACATTGAGCGAATTCAAGATGACTTTTACATCTACTTCTGTTTGAGAAGGTGCTAGATATCAGGGGAGTAATGAGGGGTTTTCATATTTAAGAAGGTTCAGTGCCTGGAAAGTAGAAAACAAGAATGAAGTGAAGAAAGTTGTGTTTTTTTTTAACTTTAGTATTAATAAAAGAAGTATAATAATAAAGGCCAATAGTAATTAAGTTCTTTACATGGTTTATAGTATTAATATTTACATAAAATACAAAGTATTAGGTTGGTGCAAAAATCATTGTGGTTTAAAAGGTTAAAAATAATTGCAAAAAAACACAATTACTTTTACACCAACCTGATATTTACTTGAACCAACCTATGTATAGACCAAGATTATAAGACAGTTTGAATGTGTCTAGAACACTTACTTTGGGGAAAGTAAAAATTCTGGGTGATTTCTGATTTTACAAAGATTAGATTTAGAACAAAGCTAGAAAGCTGTGAATGAGGGAGTATGAAAAAGGAGCAGTAGAATTTTAGAATTAAAAGACTTAGTGACTTAGTTTTAGCCCACGAAGAAGAAACCGAGACACAGGAAACCGAGACACCTCGGCTTCTAGCTGATTGCAGACCTTCCTCTGCTCAGTCTGTAGAATTTTAGTTAAAAGACTTAGTGACTTAGTTTTAGCCCATGAAGAAGAAACCGAGACACAGGAAACCGAGACACCTGGGCTTCTGGCTGATTGCAGACCATCCTCTGCTCAATCGGCTCACTGTCTAACGCTGCTTCTGTCCCGTGAAGCTGCATGAAAAGTGGGTGGTGAAATGTAAAGAACCAAAGGAGATGGCAGAAACACTGTCTAGGGCCAATTTGAACACCGTCTAGGGCCAATTTGGTATCAAGACTATTGCGAGTGTATAAATCCATGATGAAATTTAACATCAATAACTGTGAGACACAAGCTCTCAGTATCAAGGTCAAGCTGCTTCCAAGGCAATTTCATCTGCAGGGGCCACTAACTTGACTACCAGGGACAGGGCATGGTTATCAGTAGTAAGTCACAAAAGACACGAGTCTCCTCCCCCTGAAGGTGAACGACTTTACCCTCTAAATATGTTGTAAAGGAGAATATTGATGGGTCAAGTATAGGAAGAATGACTCACACAACACTCTGTAGATGGATTGCTTGTCGGCAGGGGAGACAGAAGAAATGCTTCAACAATACTCTAAAATACACTTGCAGAGTGTGTGACAGAATAGTGGTCACACACCGCAGCAGCGGGCAGCAGCTAAGCCTGGAGTGCTTAATAGAACTTTTAGCCAAAGTTCTACGCTTCGACCAGAAAATAAAGACTTGAGAAGCTGTAGCTGTCACTAAAAGAGTGTTCTTTGGCTCTGATTATGTCCACCATACCTGGAAACACTGAAAATATTCATTAGAAGCAGCATTTCTGAATATGTTCCAAGGACCCGCATAGAGACATAGCTTAAGGATATATGTACAGGTTAGATAGCCTTTCTTTTGATTTGTCTGGTTTGTCACTTTGTAAAGAAAAGAAATATATCACTTGAACACAAAGTAAGGCAGCTTGTATGTCACGATTTTTTTTCCACCTTAGATTGACTTGTTAGAATTGGAAAACTACCTCAACCCCTTCCAGCCTGAAAAGTAGAGATGCTTTTTTCAAATCCTTTTTCATGTTAGTCTTTCAAAGGATTATGTTCCTTATGACACCATTCTGATGAAAAGCATTGTCTTTCTTCTAATGCCCGTAACTTCTAAGAGCATGATTCCCACTTTGTTCTGAAAGCAAACTCGTGCACACAAAATATTTTAGTGTGTTTGACTGTATAAGACATTGGGCTAACCTTTATAAAAGGGAAGGGAGCAAGACCCAAAGACAAGACAATCTTTAGAATCATGAAGCTAAAAACTTTCTATGCGGAATAAACTATGCATAGCCATATTTTTAATAGAATGTAACCTGTGAGAAAGGCAAACAAAGCCATGTGGGCATTTATAGGAAGGAAGAAGGATTTACAGGCTCAACCTCTAGCTTCCAGGAGGTAATATCACTGGCAGGGGCCATCGCTGGGGAGCTACGTTTCACACAAGAAGGAAAAATCAATACAGTGATTTTACTAAACATTCAGAATAATGTCCTTGAAATATTGTTTTAACGTCTTTTACCACTCTTTAATAGTTAAACTTTCACCAGTTTATAATGATGGTTTACTGTTTCTTTCACCTTTAGTTTTTCAGTAAGATTTCCTTCATTGATCTGTTGATGACTTCTGATTTCTTTGACCTGACATGTCTTCAAAGAACAGAAATCAATTGGTTTGTCCTAGGATCAGATGGTCACTACATTCTTAGGGTAACTTTTCACTAGACAAGGCTACCACTGAAAAAACATAAGGATGTTCACGGTAGTCTTTGGATGGCTAAGTAAAGGTTTCAACTCAGTTGCAATTTTTTTCCCAGGAGACAGTGAGAGTTTTTAATGTATTGTTAGACAGTGTAAGGTCCTAGGATATGGCCCATGGGGAGGAAGGGAATGGGAGGGGTGAAACAAATACACAAGGAAGAAGATGGGCAAGAAAATAATTTTGTCCTCTATCGATTGAACTTAACCTTCTTGAATTGCTTTATTCTATATTTTTTTTCCTAATTCCTTCAATATTCAAACTTTCATCTGTTACGAAATTTCCTTCACCTTCATATCCTTAAGAAGTGTTTTTTTTATTCCTCTCAGTCATTCATTCATCAACCACTAACTAAATAATACCATTAAGTAATACTCAGCATGGTTCCAGCCACTAGAACACATTGGTAAATAAAAGTTTATATCGTAGTTGGAGTATATATTTAAAAAACAGGCAAAAACACAAAAATAAACAAAGTGCGTAATTTCAGATACTGATGGATAATATAAAAACCATAAAACAGGAAAAGGGTGAGGCCTGACAGATAGACAGGCTCGGTTCAGGTATAGCCTTTGGTAAAGAGTTTGGATTTTATTTTCTGTGTAATGGGAAACCATTGGAAGTTTTAATGCAAGGAATGATAATTATCAGACTTATGTTTTAAAAGGAGGATTCCGGCTGCTGTGTGGAGAACGGACTGTATGTGGATAAGAGTTGGAGCTGGGAGGCCACTTAGGAGGCGGTTGCAGGAAAGTGGATGAGGGATGATGATGGCCTGGACCAGAATTGAAATATATTTTGGGTGTACAGCCACCAAGGCTTACTGGTACAGTAACAGAGGAATGGAGGTTTGCATAAAATGAAAAAAGGAATTAAACGTGATTCCCGCCATGGGCGTGGGCAATAAGGTAGATAGAATTCCTTTGCAGAGGAATTTTTGTTTTTTCTTAATACCTGTGTATTGATTTGTCTTCCGTTTTCTAGCACATGTATGTGTGCCCAGATAATGAAGTTCAAGAGTTATTCAGGGAGAAATCGGTGGCTGGTACCCACATTTGTACACCTTCCAAAAATCATATATCCAATGACATGTTTATTATCTTCCCTTGGATTTCTAAGAGACATTTTAAGGGACATCACTGCTGCCAGCCTTGTCCAACTCCTCTACAAACACAATAGCCTCTGAACTGGTCTATCTCGTCCTCTTCCAATTTTCCCAGTCCTTCCCACAGCCGCCTGAGGAGTCTTTTAAAATCATGACTTCCTTTCCTACCTGAAGTCCTCCAGTGGCTTTCCACTGTGCCTGGAATGAAATTCAGTCATCTTGCCTTGCTTTCTGAGATCCGAGGACCTCTGGCTATCTCATTCTGTCGCTCCAGCCCCAGCAGCTACTCTTCTCCAGCCTCATTCTTTTTGCCTTTCTGTCTGCGCCTTGAACATGTGCAGCTCAATACTGCTTCAGGGTTTCTCTTCTGTTCCCTCTCCCTGGAATGCGCTTTCTGTAGCTCTTCACATGGTTGCTTCTTTCTCATTATTTGGGTCTCTTGTCCTATATCCCATCCTCAGAGAGGCTGTCCGGGACCACACACTAAGCAGACACCCGCCATGACACGCTACAGCAGTACCTTGTTTGCATTTCTTTCCTAGTGCTCTCAGTGAAATGATTTATTTCACCACTGAATCCACAGTATCCAAAACAATGTTGGCACATAGCAGGCACTCAAAAAGATTTTGTTGAATACATAAATTTTCACTGTATGCAAAATGTTGACATCAAAGGCTTGGACTGAAGCCCGGGACAAAGAAATGACAACACGTGCCGCATGCATTGACCAACAAATACAACACGTAATAGTATTACTTAGCATTTTGAAATTTAGAACCAGAAATGTTAGAGGAACTGCCATAATAATTTGGGGAAAAGACAATAAGAAAGACAGAAGAAAAGACAAAATTAGCATATACTATATAAACATATGGGTGGTATTAAATGGACTAATCTATCTATTGCCCAGAACAGTGTCTGGCACATATTAAACCATCAATAAATTTTTGTTGAGTAAATGAATGAATAACTATGATCCAGCAGCCTGCAAATTGTTAGACCAAAGGTGAAAATGAAATGCTTAAATTTTTACTAACGGGGATATTCTGTTGAGAGGGGAAAATATACAGTTTACTTGAGGTAGCCCCATGTTAAACAGAATTGGCTTTGATACGATAGCAATGGAAGTAGAGAGACCCCCTCCTACATCTTGTTACCTGTGGGCCATGTCCCTTTTTAGTCATCCGACCTGCTCAGTCAGAGGGAGGCAACTCATTCCTGCACCCGAGTTGCTCCATTAGACCAGCCAAATACTTCAGACTACCAAATACATACCTTTCCTAATTACTCAGATAACTAACGAACACCCAACATAATTTTACACTAGCTTCATGTTTCTTGACTCTTTTATTTTTATTAGACAGTATAAACTGAGTTATTAACTCAGTTGGCAATTATTATGATACGTGAGGCAATTATTATGATTGAAATGACTATTTGCACTAATAATTGTTTTTTAAAAAACAGCGGATTTAAGGATAAATAAATTAAATTTTCTTTAATTTTCCGTTTTTATTTTTGTTTCTTTTTTAAATTAAAATACAGCTTATGTACAATATTACATTAGTTTCAGGTGCACGTCATAGTTATTCAATAGTACCCACCTAACTCTATACAGTATTATGACCACATTATTGATTTTATTTCCTATGCTAAAGAAGTGATCACCATGATAAGTCCAGCAACCATCTGACACTGTACCATGCTATCACAATATTACTGATCTTTTTCCCCCTCTTTTTAAATTTTATCCTTGATTATATTCTCTATGCTATACTTTACATCCCCATGACTATTTTGTATTTTATATTTTTAAGAAGTGCTAAATCAAAATGACAAGGGAAAACAGACATCTTTGTGTCTAATGGAAATCAACTACTTTTCATAGAAAAGAGCAAATTAAAAACTAATACCATATTAAAATAGTATTTAAATATCAGAAAAGCTTTCACGAGAAAAGGAACAATTCATACAAGTGACTAATACTAATCATTAAAAGTAATGCTAATTAACATAATACCACTAACAGGAATAATATATAAATAGAAGCTTACCAAGCCACCTCCAATGACAGCTACTCTTTTCCTTTGAATGTCAGATGAATCCATACCCGCAGAGTGTTTTTCTCAGTTGTAGCTCCTGCAGTGCAGAACTCTGTCTCTCCCACAGAAACTTGCCCCAGTCTTTATACTGACCAAGGCCCAGCATTTGTGAGCCAACAGCATTGTTTGAACAGGGCTAATTTCCCTTGAGCTCAGAGGTAGCATTTAACCTGTTAGTAGCCCAAAGTACTATCAGCTCCGCTTTAAGAAAACAAGAAAATTCATTCCATTAACCACAGTTGGAAAAATCCAGCCAAGTGAAGACACTCTCTGTCTTACGTGTAGACACAGAATTTTTTTCAAGCACAGTCTTAGGGCTTTTCTTCTTCTTTTTCTACCACACGTATTCTTACTTTCATTTTCAGTCACGATTAACCATGAATGAAATTCCCCTCCCCTGCTTCATGTGTAAACGGTGGAGCTCAGGGAGATGGTGACTTGTTCTAGGGTTAATAACTTGTGACCTACCAGTCAAATAACGGTTTTAGGAAAACTATAGATAACATCTCAATTCAATGTTTCTGCTTCTTCATAGAAAGGAGTGGTCACAGGACAGTAATTTATAAGTTTACTATGCAGAAAACAATGGAGATGCAAGACCATCCCTGATGTATGTGACCCTCCAATAAGTCTCAGAATCTACTTCTTGAGACCCTACAAAGAGACCTAAGACCACCGGAATTTATCCTAACTTCCCCCTCCTACTCCCCTTTTTCAGTCTAAAAATCCTTAACCTAGTCCAGAGGGTAAGGCGGGTTTGAGGCACTGTTAGGTCTCTCATCTTCTTGGTTGGTGCCTTCTCAATCAATAAACTTTTTCTTACTCCAAACTTTGATGTTTTAAGCTTTGGCCTTTTAAAGTGTTCGACTCATGAACTTGGGTTCTGTAAGAAGTGTGATAAGTTGTAGAGAGAATGAGAGGTGACGAAGTGAAGGTAATAAGCAAATATGTCCTAGAAATGGGGAGGTAGTTGAAGTGGGATGCAAAGTTTGTTTTTAAACATGGCAGACAATACAGCAAGGTTGCAGTACTGCTTCATGGCAATGGTCCAATAAAGAGAAATAAACTGATGATGGAAGAAAAGCGTAGAAAATTAAAGGGGTAATGTCCTTGAGAGGGTATGGTATCCAACAGATTAGTAGAAGGTTGGAGTTTTTTTCTTTATTTTTCTTGGGGAATGGATAGTGAGTTGGCTAGCTTTCTTGTTGCTGTTAATTTTAGTGTTTTTCAAAGGTATTGTACATGCACATAGTTTTAAGAATCAAAAAGTTCTACAAGACATTCAACATAAACAGTAATTGCCCTCTCTACCCCTCTGCCATTTGTCCCTGTACAGAACCATCACTTCCAACTCCAGGGTATATATGTCCATAATCTCTAAATAATATGCCAATATTGTTACTTCTCGATTTTTTTTTTTGGTTTTATTTTATTTTATTTTTTTTAGTTTATGGTTTTAAGTCATGACTTCCT
Source organism: Rhinolophus sinicus (assembly GCF_036562045.2). Taxonomy (NCBI): domain Eukaryota; kingdom Metazoa; phylum Chordata; class Mammalia; order Chiroptera; family Rhinolophidae; genus Rhinolophus; species Rhinolophus sinicus. The sequence goes on along the minus strand of NC_133761.1, from coordinate 50,197,760 downwards.
ACTATTGAAGATGAGGATAACATTTTTTCATTTCTCCATTCTTTTAATATCATTATATCATAATATTGGTTAGATCAGAATTCAACATTTGGATTATTATAACTATGGCCATTCAAATTTAATGATTTTTCCCTTTCCTGCAAACCACAACTGTTTCTATTTTTCAATGTAATAATTGTCGTTTTTTTATTGCTGAATTTTCTAAGACATCATAAATTCAATCCCCAAACTCTCCCTGTTTCCTAAATCTTTGATGAATACATTCAAAGATTTAGATATTTTGTATTTTTAAAGAAATATTTCCTGGAAGCTCTGATTTGCTTTACACTGGGATGGTTGCTCTGTGTACTAAGTACAAGCTTTCATATCCTCATCTAGGACCATGTCTACGAGTATTGCCTGTGGTGGAGACCTTATTTTCTAAAGCCCATGCCTTCCTCTTTCTTGGTTTACTCCCTAGTTTTGGTGAAGCAATTTCTCCAGCGTTTTTTGGGAAAAGGGTAAAAAGAAAATAGAATTTTTAAGACCTTGCCCATGTTAATATATTTCAATTCTATCCTCACACTTGATTTGGACGGGCATAGAATATTAAGTTGGAAATAATTTTCCTTCAACTTGGAACACATCCATCAATTCTGTCCTCCAGTTGGGAAGTCATGAAAATTCCTCATCTTTTGTATGTGACCTACTTATTTTTCTCTCCAGAAGCTCTTCTGTTTGCTGTCAGTGTTCTTTTTTTAAAAAAAAAACAAAAACATTTTTCCCCCTTTCTGCTCCCCCCACCTCCCCAGTTCAAGCCCTTGTTTCTCAGTCTGGTTGTGCGCTCCCCCCTGCTGAGGCAGTGGGTCCTCTGTGGGCGGCTCACAGCAGCACACAGCAGCCCAGGACAGCTCATGACAGCCTAGCTCCAGGAAGAACCGTTGTTCACAATCTTAGCTGTAGAGGGCGCAGCTCACCGGCCCACGTGGGAATCGCACTGCGACCTCTGTGTGAGGAGAACAGTGCTCCAGCCACCTGAGCTACCGGGGCGGTCCTCCTCTCAGTGTTCTAACATGTCTTGATGACATGATTTGTTCTGGCTTTTGTTTCCCATTTTTCTGGCACTGTGTGAGCTTTGTTAAATTAATTAAACAAGGAGACCATTAGACTGAGGTGGCACTAATACTTTAGTGACTTAGTAAGCAAACCAAACCCTAAACTTATAAATGCCTCAAGGTGAAGATATAGAAGCCTAAGGACAGCCAACCACGAATATCCAGCGAGGCTTTAAGCCAATCAAATAATTTCCTCTCTTTGTTTCTGCACTTTCTCTGTTAGGGGTTTCTCCGAGCTCCTGACTGCGGAGTGCGCCTAACCACTTCCTGTTTGACATACCTGATTCAAATCAATTTTTGCTCATTCAAATGAACTCTTAAAATATTAAGTATGCCTCAGTTTATCTCTTAACAGCTTTTATTCTAAAAAAAAAACCATATGTGCTAGTTCTAAGATAGTTTCTTGAATTTATTTTAGTGGTTTCTTCTACTTTATTTTCCATCATTATTCAGATATTGGACATAGTGGACTGTTTCTCTAATTTTAGTAACGTACCTCTTTTTTTTTCCTTCTCTTTGAATATTTGCTCTACTTTTTGGGAGACTTTTTCAGCAATCTTCCTAACTTTCTCTTGTGTTTCCTCTAAGAAATCCCCTAGCAATCTCCCACACTGGGAAGTATCCTAAATTTGAATCTTCAAAGACTTTATTTAGAGTAATGAGGATATGTGGACTGATAAGAATTGAAATGCACTGTGAGTGTTGTCAACAGGCATTGAGGTTTGGAACAGAGGAAAGAGAAAACCATTGCATTGTTCATGTGGCACTCATGGCAGGACATCAAGTCCCAGAATGTAAACAGAAAGCAAAGTAAGAGAGAAACATGAACAAACGACACAAAAATCAACAAGAAGAAAGCAGATCAATATGGTTATCAAAGTTCAAGGTAAAAAAAAAATAAACCCACAAAATAAAAACACTATTTTACACAGATAAAAGGTTGCATGTTAAAGTGAAGATGTATAGTGTCAACTATTAATTTAAAAGCATTTACATTACATTTTTATTATTAAATTAAAAATGATTAGTGAAGACAATTTAGGTGATACAAACAAACCTTGTTTACCATTTCTTGAAGTGGACTGTCTCTTTCTGGAGAATTGCAAAATGGAGGAGAAGGCTAGAAGCCGTTGTAGGATAAAGAGTACAGAACAAGGAAGAGAAAAATAGAAAATATCTGATTAACTGGGACCACAGTCAACCTTGTTTGGTGTGAGAAGGTCCCGAGTTGACTTGGAATTTAGAGACTGGATGACTTGAATATATTGCATTTCTGGTCAACTGGAGTGTTTCCTAGGACACAAAAGTTATCTAAGTTTTGGTTTGCTGATGTTACATAACACCCCAGCCAGGAATGGCTTCATCTTGGGCCTAGAAATTTATGTCAACGTTAATTATTTCATTATTAAGACATTTACATTACATTTTCATTATCAAGTAATGAAAATAAATTAACTAAGCCGATGTTGCCCAAATTTCAATAATTTGTATAGCTCCTTTACAACTTAGTGTATTGTTTCAAACTGATGTACATTTTATGTAAATAAAAATGGAAACTTATATTGCTGCTGCAGATGGAAAATCAGCTTATTTGAAAAATTAGAAGGGAAGTATACAAATAAATACTAAATTGTAGCTAAATTCTATACATGTAGATGAAATTTAGCCAAGGTTTTCCCTCTCTTTTTGCAAAAGGATATTAACAGTGTTAGAGAAGGAAAAAACTCTTTTTTACTAAATGGAAAGGACTGGAAGAGAATTGAAAGTGGGATAATGGTCAATATTATTTAATATTGCGTTCCTGAGCCACTTACCAATATTGAGTCATATTGCACCGTTGAAGAGACTCTGAATTAGATTTCAAGTTGGGAATTTGGAAAAAAATACAAAAGAAGCCAAAAGAAAAAAGGAAGAAATTAATAACCAAAAAAGCACGTTCAAAAAACAGAAAGGAGTTGATACATTGAGCCATAATTTGATTTCTAGAAAATACAAATTGTCATAGGCAGATGTGAAATGAATTGGGGTCCTCTCCTGACAAACACTTAGAAATGGCTGTCTTTTCTCTACTTTGAGAAATAGGCTCAACAAAAGTCCCAGGAAATTAAAAAGGCAAGAAAGTCAAGTACAACAGGGCTAGAGCAACGAGTTTCAACTTTTAAAAAATTAATTTTATAAGTTCTGTAAAGCCAGTATGCAATATTCCCAAGGAATGAAGGAAAACAGTAAACAAGGCAGAGATGGTTCATGGGTCTTGGAGACACAGAACGAGGTGGGCTACACAGGAAACAAAGCTGAGTGCCAACATTGTAAGAAGCCATCAGATAGCCCTGGAATAAACTGTGCATAGGGTACCAATTAATAGGGATTTACACGCATCACTCCTTGTGTAAAGAGTAAAGGTAAATTTATCTTGATCTTCCTGATGTAGATGACTTTGAATGGAAATGAAAATGAAGAATAGATTTAAAAGGCTTCTCTCTTAGTGACACAGTACAACTCTAGACCACTTCAGCAACCTTCATTCCAGCCTGAAACTACACTCAGAAAGTCCCCTAAGAGTGGCAAACTCAGCTGAAATTCGAAAAATAGGGCACAAAGCTATGAATGCTGAGGAAAAGATGTAATTTATAATCTAAGTTTTACATCATTCAATATTTCTGTTGCAAAAAGCTAAAAAGGAATACTGAAGAAAAGTACAAGCGCTATCAAAAAGTAGGAAAGCAAGAACTTTTAAACATAATTTGAATATGTATTTGTAACTATGTCCATATAAGTTATATCTACTCTTTAAAAATTTCAGTGAACAACACTGTCAAATTAGAAGCAAATGAAGAATTTTATATGAAAGAAATTTCTTAAAAAGTTGAATTACTATGTTATGTTCAGTACATGCAATATATCTCTAATTTTTAAAAATAATTTTTCAAAGAGAAAATGTTTAAATATAATTAATATTTTAAATATCATTAATAGTACATGGCATTTTAATATTTTATTTAGGTTATCCCATCCCCCTTTGCCAATGATTGGTTTGGGAGGGTCACATGTCTCGATTTGGATCAATGAGACTTTAAGAGAAGTTTGCTAAGGGCTGGGAAAGCTTTCTCATTTTTCTGGGAGAGTGTCTGGAGAGAACTCTTTTCCTTTCTCTTATAGTTATTATGTGCAGATGTGAAGTCTGCCATTGCTGCAGCCATCTTGTCACAAGTGAAGATGAAGCTTTCACAAAGAAAGGGGCAAGACCAAGAGAACAGAAGAGAAATAAAACTACAACAATGAGATTGCCTAGTTTGGAACCCATCCTATCTGTTGGTTTCCAGTTATGTGTTTGTTTCTGTACTTTCCTGTCAAACCAATGACAATACTAACAATACTATCTTCACATTAAACTTTAATGTTTTGTGTGTGTGTGTGTGTGTGTGTGTGTGTGTGTGTTTGTGTGTGTACCTTAAATGGTGGAAAGTGTAAACATGGGATTGGTGGTTCATTGTTTCCTAAAACCATTGCATTATCTTTCACTTCTTAATTTTTTCTCTTTTATTCTGAACATCTAACTTCTAAATAATCCTTGGTTTCACTTCTTCATCAAATATTTTAGTAGTTTCCGAATCATTAGTTAACAAAGGGAGGAGATACTGAGATATAAAGAATTCAGGTGGTTTTCTGGAGTGTTTTGGTTGTAGTTCAGCTATTATGCTCTATCATTTAAATTTTCGTATTTTAAATATAAATGAGCCAAATTCACAAGCGACAAAATAACGAACAGTGTTACTGAGAATTTTGACAGAGACCAATGGTTAAAAGCTTGGCTTTGCAGGTCCTGGACTTTTGACTTTCGGACGTCATCTGATGGTTCTTTTTCTTTATTAACTGTCATCTGGTTCCAAGCAATAGAAGGGAGAAGAGACAAAATGAAATAAAATTGTGGCTCAGATGCAATTTTATATCAGTTCCTGCATTTTTATCACCTATTACATTCAAACATTGTGCTTTTAGTTTGAAAACATATATATTATCAATGCAAAACACCTGGAAAACCTAAATGGAAAATACTAAAAATTCCAAAATCACCTATAACTATGAACATCTTCCACATTACATTTTACTTTATTTTTGATTTTTAAAAGGCTTTCATAATAAGGTTGAACAAACACCAGCTTGTAGGTGTGTTAGTACAAGTCTGTAACATCTATGAATAGCAACAGCCGCACCAACAGCCACAACAGCTTTGTACATGTCTCAGGTTTGGCCACATTCACATCTGAAAACAGGAACATTCCTTTTTCTGTCTACATTTTTATAGCAATAGGGAACTACTTCCCGGACTCCACATTTCACTTGTCTCTCCCCGTTGGACCCAGTTCACGTGGCACTAGGGTAGGAGGATTTAGGGCATAAGAAGGGAGGCAATAAGGCCACTCTAACACTGTGACAACCAAGATGGAGGCTAGAGTGTTGACTTCCAACAATTAGAGAAAGGGGAAGGCACCCCTTTCTACTAAGAGGAGGTGAAGGTGAAGGGATAGTCCTAATTCTAAGCGTTCAAGACACAAATGCAACGGAAGATAGGAGCCATTAAGAAATCATGAAGAGTTGCCAATTACCTCTGCCAAGTACCCCATGGCAAAATATTTCATATAACTTAAAAAAGAAAAGTCAACAGAGGTCTCAAGTTTTTAACTAAAAACCTTGAAGTATAAAAAATTAAGACACTGAAAATTTAATCCCAACTGACCCCGTTCTTCTACACAAAAACCATCCTCTAAGCACACAATGGAATTCAAGGCATTCTTTTGAGATACTCATTGCTTCAAACCACTTCAGGTCTTGAGTTGACACAGCAACATGTCTGCGGCTAAGAACATCTGCTCCTGAACAACAAGGCTTTTGATGATGTTTCCAATGTCCCCCATAAGGGAGCAGTGTCTTGGGTAAATAAAAACTTTAAAGTCAAAATTAGAAAACTGTCTCTGATTCAGGCACTTTCCTCACCATCAGGCTTTTGCCCTAACTGGTAAAGTACTACCTGGTAGTCTTCAAAAGCCTGACCCAGCTGCCATCACATAAGGTTTATTGTGAAGTCAGAGCGAACCTGCAGTGTCCCAGTGTTTTCTTCATGGCAAAGAGGAATAGTGGTATTCATTTGCTTTAAAAAATACTATAGTTGACAGACTTGATTTCAAAACTGCTTTTGGCCATGGACAGTCTTACAAAATACTCAAATAAGAAAAATGAATTGAAAAACCAGTAGCAGTAGCTGCTATGTTTCATGAGCCATCCACAACCCAAAAGAGCTGTGTCCCAAGGAACTCAAAGCCTGGGATGGCCAAACGGAGAAGATCCCCCTTTTCTGAAGTGTCTACCTTACAAGTGCCCTGGGTTGAGCCAAGGACCTGTGGTCCGTGAACAACATATTAAAGCTCACGAGAACACAAAGCCATAGTCAGAGCATTAAAGGTGAAGGTGGACATGCTGGCTAACCTTAGTTAGTAGCTGGTACCCATTCAGACTGGGGAACATGTCTCAATCCTGGGAGTTAACTAATATGGTTTGCACGTGTATGTCTAAGAGCTTCTGGGTGGCCTTTGGTCATAGGAAGTTTTAGTAATTTAAGGAAGAGGAAGTGTTAACCTAAAAGCTCCTTATATTTCTTTTCTGAGAGATGCACATAGATTTTGACATTACTAAACTGGAATTTTTAAAGGTTTCCTAAGCAACAATGGTCTGATGTATAGATGGCATAAGCAAAAATATAGAATGTAAAATTTTATAAAATAAACACCCATAAAAAAGCAGAATGTTATTTTAGTACCATTTCAGATACAGGTTTTCCTTAAAGACTGAAACCCTCCATGGACAAGCAGGTAAGAAGGCCCCTTCTTCCAACAAGCAATTGCTGACTTTGGCTGTTTTTATAAAATGCTGATCCAAAAAGATTCTCCAAGATAAACAGTACAACCCTGACTGACAAAGCTTTTAAGAATAAATGGTACAGGGCTATCTGTAGGCCACTGTGAGACAAGGTCATTGCATGAAACATCTCTTTTCCGGATTCATTGATTCAAACCCTGCAGCTGCAGGGTTTCATGCTGGGATTCATGTTTCCAAGCCCTGCACTACTAGTGTGACACAGCTACCTGGTCACCCCTCACATGGGGCTCACCCTGGCTGATGACAGCAAGTGGCAAATAAACTGTCTTCCCAGGCCCACGGTGCCCAGCCCAGCAGAGTCTGTGAGCAAGAGCTTTAAAATCCCCTTAACACTCAGGTGGGAGGCAGGCCAGAGACGGGGGGATCAGCCTCAACGAACTCATTCAGTTTCTTTTCCTTGTCGTGACTGTGCCCATCTTGAGGAAAATTCTTTTATTCATGTGGCTTGTTAAAAAGTAAGAAAGGACTAGCTTTCAACTTTGGCCAAAACAAAAAGCTTTTGCACGAGTGTCTAGCTCTGTCCACGTGCACTTTACTCAGGGCTGCTCTTGATAAGTTTATAGTAGAGGCATTCAGCCACATCTTCATGTTTCATCACAAATGATGACTTATGTCTGAAGTCACCCTCCTCATCTGTCCTTACCTAGCTGACGCCATCTGGCTTCCCTGGATTCTTGTAACTTTCCCCATTCTGTTTATTGTTGATGAAGAAACCACGTCTGCATGCACAGCGCATGCCCCCTGTTATCAGGGCCAGTACAGCAAGGACAGCCAGAACCCCGCCAATGATTCCACCTGATATTCAGGTCAAACGTCCATCTCTTGCTCCACACACCTGGCAGAGCCTGGTCGTTGGGAGCGATGCCGTAATACCGCCCAGCGTCCTTCTTGTGAACAGTGCTGAAAACCAGAGTGCCTGTTTCAGAGTTTAAGAAAAAAGAGGAATTTCGAAACCTGGGATTGGCTCTGGAATCTGTTGGCAGCGGCACATCATTAAGACACCAGCGTAATGAGGAGGGTGGGGAGAGGGGCGGGGTGGAGGGGAGCCCTCCTTCCGGCAGTGCACGGTTGCCGTCTTGCCTACAACGCAGCCTTTGGTTCTCTGCACACACAGGTACTGGCTTCACTTGCACAGTTAACTCAAAGACAGTCTCGTCCATTTCTTTGTGGTCTTTTCAAGCAACCACCTCACAGCGATAAAGAGCTGAGTCTGTCCAGGTTACGTTCCAGATCGTTAGAGAGATTTCCCCCACTAGTTCTGCACGACCTGCCAAACCTCCCTGTATTTTGTTGTCGAAAAACACACATGTGGGTTGGGCTTCTTGAAGTTTCTTCCATTCAATCCTGGGGTCATTTGTTTGTGAATCTGTAATGATGCAAGACAGCTCCACACGTTCAAATTCCTGTACCACCGGGTTTCGGATGCTGGATTTGAGATTCACCGTCCCTGACCCAGCAGGTAAGGCCCCGGAAAGCAGCGGAAGAGCTGGAGTCCTCGCTGCGGCGTAAGCGCCAGGTGAGTTAGTGCTGTTACACTACGTCTTAAAAGAGTCCTGAGAGCGCACATTGAGAAAGGAAACTGACAAGTTAAAAGAAATGAGTATTATCTTAAGTGTTGGCATCATGGGTTATTAATATTTCATTCTCTATATTTTGCTGTTTCCCAAAATTTCTATACGGAAGATGTAATCTGAAAGAACCTCCCCCCCAAAAAAAAAAATCAATAGAAAGAACATGCAATGAGTGATTTCCTGAAAAATACATGAACAAATAAATATTTCTTTCTAGGATATCCTACCCACCAAATACTAACTGACGACTCATCAGCTAATACTCTTGCTGTCTAACAGTCACACACAGCAATCAAACCCGCTCAAAGAATAACCTGAACCTCCTTTCCCACAATTCCTTTCTCACTAGTTTCCGGTGAATCCCAGGACTTCAAACAGCCTCTCTGCAAGGAAGTTAAGCCCGCCCCCTCACTCTTTACTGGCCATTCATGATTGGTTCCGCCCCACGCAATCAATTTGAGGCTGTTGATTGGATAATAGCGAGTCTGGTGGGCTGGACCGGTTCTGACAGCAGGCGCGGAGGCGTGGCTACCGCCGCTCAAAAAATTCTACCCTGGCTCCTGCTGCACCATGTATCACCGTGCACTCCGACTCCTCGCGCGCTCGCGTCTGCTCGTGCGGGCTCCATCCTCAGCCTCGGCTCCGGGCCTAGGTGGCGAGGTCGCCCTCCCATTCCGGCTTTCGACCGCCGCTCGAATGGTGAGCGCGAGCCTCCCGTCCCCCACCCTCCCCGCGGTGACCTTCAGCCTTCGGCTCGCCGGCCCAGGCGCCCGCGGGCGTCCTGGCCGAGCCCTGCCGTGGGCTGCGCGCGTGCGCGGCGTGGCGGCCTCCTTGGCCCCTGCCACCCTCTCTAGAGCGGGGAAGAAGCTTCTGCCGGGGTTGAGCGCTTGTGCAAGGGAGGCAGGGGCCGGCGTGGGTCCTGCTCCTGGCCCCTCCGGGAGCCCCACGACCGGGATGAGCCTAGGCGCAGGTTTCAGCCGCGCTTCCTGCTGTGTTGCTGCGATGCGCAGGCCCCCCGCCCTGGGTTGCTGTCTTCAGGACAAGGAGGAGAGTGGGGACACGGGCAGCTCCCGCCCCTGCCCCTTAGCACGGCCTAGCTGGCCCATCACTGGCGGAGTGTTAATCTAGTCGCCTCTGAACTCTGGCTTCTTGGGTCACCACGCTACAGTGAACTGCTTTCAGGTCCAGGTGGGGTTGAAGGTTCTGAGGAACCTAAAAGAGTTTACTTCTCATGGAATTGCCTATTTAGTTCGTTAGGCTGCATGTGGTTTACCCCACTGAACTTTTATAAAACCCTGAAGTTTGTAAACGTGGCCCGAGTATCCTGAAGCATGTTAGAGGAGATTGGATAGGACCTAACTATAGCTGAATTAGTATTTTATTCAGAAAGACCACAAAGGAACCTAAAGGCCCCAGTTCAGGTTCTGAGATACTGACTTAAATAGGTCTCTGCTCTGTAGAGTGTCACCTTCTGTATTTCAGGCTTTAACAAGCAATACGTACGTACGTACACATGTATATTGCTGGGGAAAAATGATAGTTTATGAAGAGTTCCAGTTCTTCACTATTCACTGTGCTGTGCTATGAGCTTTGTAATCAAAGCTGTGATTTCTAACCCTACTCTGCTACTCAAGGTTGGGATTTTGGGCCGGTTGTCTCCGTGCCTCAGTTTCTGCATGTAAAATGAAAATCATTACAGCCACTGAACAACACTGCACCTGTGAAAGTACTTTGACCAAGTTTGGCATGTGCTAAGGGCTCATTAAATAAATGCTCCCATCTAGGATATTTCAAAGGCCAAGACATTTTCTAGACTATGAACTTTAAGATAATTTGATGCCATCACTATACCTGAAACTACAAAATCAGGAATGCTTTATACTCTTGGGACACCCCGCTCTAATAATTTTAGTGTACTTTAGAGGTTTTAAATTAATTAATTAATTAATTGTGTTTTTAAAGGGAATAGGAGACTGAAGAACTGAATCTATCCCATTGATGCAAGTATCAAAAAAAAGCACTGCCTTGCCTTTAAGGTTGTAATGTTAGCTAACATCAGATGTGGATTTTTTTTCTCATTATTCTGAATACATCTTTGCCCTCTAATCTCAGCTCCAAAAATCTCTGTGTTGATTTTGATTACAAATTTTTCTTGTTGCTAGTGTTGAGAAATTCACATAACCCTAGATGCCCTAAGTTACCTTTTATCTGAAAGAACACATGAAGGTCATCCAATAGGAAGAAAACATTTGTGAATGCTGCTGTGTATTGGGCCCTGGGAATGAGACAGTTGCTGTGGGCATAGAGTTTAGACTGCTGGGGCAGATTAAAGAAGCAAAGCAGTTAAAGAAGCAAAAAAGTCACACAAAAGTAATTACAGCATGGTAAATGCTACTGAGGAAAAAAAGTACAGTGGAGTGGACTATATAATGGAGACAAGCCATGATATTACCTTGGTAGCATGTGGATACGGAGAACTTCCATTTTTTAGAGTCACTTTTCTTTATTTCTTGAATGATCTTCAGTATGGTCATAAGGTCTGGAAACATAATGTTTTATATTGCAGTGTAATATCAATAAACTATTTATTGTATATTATATATTTGTCAGTATTTCAAGACTTAATGGTCATCCGATATTTTAAGACCAGAAAGACTTTTTTAGAAAGAAACTGAAAACCCAAACACAAGTGAAATTTTGGGGTTTTATCTGGAGAGCCTTTTTGCGTGAGAAATGATTTGGATTTCTTTTGAGCACTGAAATATTCTGCTAAACCACCTTAGACTGAGAATCTGAAAAGCATTTTTCCTTTTCTTTAGGAGATGCTATGGTATAAAAGTTATCTTACACATGTACATGCATGGGGACATCTAATAGGCCCGAGGCCTGTATTTTTTTGCTGACTTTTCCAGTTTAAATTGGCATGCAAGTTTTGAGACGATCTCATCAATTACTGAGGTTCCTGGGGTTAGTGGCTGCTAATAGTATTTAGTATTTCTAGGGCTTAATCGTGATCATACTGCAGTGAACACTGGACACGTTATCCATTCATGCTTCTTCAGGACGGGAAGTGATTGTGAGTGAACACGCAGAGCCCAGCAACCACTGGGAAATCATGCCTCTGGGCCTTCCCCATGCCTAGCTGGTTAAACTTTTTAAGTCATAGTGTTAATCCCAAAAGTGTAAACCACCTTCTCCCAGAAATTCTGCTCTTTGAAGTATGGGGAATGAAGACATGGTTTAAAAAAAAATAATAGTGTTGTTTTTTTTTAAACAATGGACTATACTATATGAATGAAAAATTTATATTTAAGAGATGCCATTCATCACTTCAGTTTTCATTAAAAGCACTGCTAATTTTTTTATTAACTTAGGTGAGCATCCCTCTTTTTGCCCAAGCCAATGGGAAAAAGTAATATACAGGATAATAAGGGAAGATTCTGAAGACCACTCAAGTGCTTTCCAAACCTCAGGTGGACTCATTAGTGGATGGCGAGATTTTTTTTTTTTTTTTGGACAGCATAGACTAGCATAGAATAGAAAACATCAGTGCCTAACATATATTGTTTCATAAAATTTTTGCTTTAGGTTTGTATGTGTATGCACATGTGTTTATGTATGTGCAGAATCACGATACAAAGTTGTTTTCTGTGGGTCATTGTATAGAGCGTTTTGAAGAGATTTGGCTAAGTTACCTGGTTCATCATTCCTCTATCCATATATACTCGTATATGTTCATCTAATGGATGCCAACCTCACATAGGCATAGCCTGCTGTGACAGTTTTTCTCTAATTCCTGGTGATGTCCAGAGTGTTTTATAGCATTGCTTCATTTTCTGTTCTACAAATTGTGATTTCAGCCACAGTTGACTTCTATACTTTTTAAATGATCGTTGTCAAGATTCTAGAATTTGTTTGAGGCTGTTGTTTCTTGATTTAGAATTAAAATTTTTTAAGGTTTAAGCTGAAAAAAATAGCTAAAATTTATTCATCAAGATCTTTCCAAGTAACTTTGAATGAATCTGAGTTTTATCATATCAACCTGTTATTTAGGGGACAAAGTTATTGCTGTTTTATGGTGAAATTTTAATAATTTTGAACACACAAACCGATAACATAAATTTAAGGAATGGAACCTGATTGCACAAATGGCTTAGGGAAACCAGTCTCCCTCCTTTGTTGCCAGCATCTTGTTGCTGTCTCATAACAAAGTGATGGGGAAGAAGAGCCTAGTTCATTGTCCAGTGCCACTGCTGTCATTGCTAGTGTTGGACCAAGTATATTTTGACATACAAGGATATTTACTTTGAACATCTAAAAGAAAGATCATAACGCAAAATATTTTTATTTGTGCATTTGAAAGTTAGAACCCAGCTGCTTTTGGTTTACAGAGTATGAGGCATGTTGGTATACAGTGGTGTCAATGTAATCAAGCTCTGTTAGAGAAAAATCTGTATTTAGCTCTTTTTATCTACAAGGTAGGGGTACAATTCAAGGGCTTGTTGTGGGCTGATTTGGAGTGACTCCCTCTGTTTCTTGGCTTACGGAAGTGATGGTAAAAAAGTGGATCCAAGCAGGTGTGGAATCCAACAGTCCAGTTATGAGTGTTTCAGTCCCCCTTTCTATCTGGGTGATCTGCTGAGATTGTTTAATCGCTCCGAGCCTCAGTGTCTCTTTCTTTAAAATGGGATGGTAATAGTAAAATCTCCTAGGGTGGTTGTGAATGTCAAATAAAGTAATGCTTGTAAAGTGTTGGCCACCTAGCACAGTAAATTCCAGGATATGATTATTTTTATTAGCTTCTCCTTATTGGCTTAGGCCAGCCCTCAGCAGACTTTTAGGCATGGAAAAAAATATGTCTCACCGGTTATATTTCTATATTTCTGCCTAGTTACAATGATATTTTTCTTTTCATGGAATCTAAAAGTCTTTGTAACATATAAAGGGTTTTGTAAATCAAGTCCCATAACTACAGATTAAGTTTTTCCTTGTCAAAGGACTGTTTCCTTAAAAAAGATTACTTGGCCTGGATTTTTAAATCTTTTGAATCATTGACCATGTTTAATTCATAATTAATGTAAGATGAACATTATTTAGAGCTCTGAGTATTTCCCTGAAGTGCATTTGCATTGTATGCTTGTAGTGTAGGCTTAATATAAAGTATCATGTGTAAATTCCAAATTTCTAGTGTTTTACAATAAAATTTTTTGCAGTGTTATAAAATATTTTTTGAGTAGTTATTGACTTTTTTTTATTAGTGTAAGTTGATGTTCTTGGTAGAATCCTAGGTTCTGCATAAAAGGGACTTTGGGTTCTTATTCTGGGTGATGGATTGGCTTCAAGATATAAACTCCCTAAAATCATCTGTAAGATTTTGCATATGTGTATTTACATTCATGTTTATAGAGAGGATCCAAAGCTTTCTTCATGTTCCCAAAGGGTTCCATCACCCCAAAAAGGTTAAGAACTGACCTAACCCACCTCCCCTTATCTGTACATTTACTTTAATTTGTAAATGAGAAAAGCTGACTTGGGGAAGGTGTGACACAGCAAAGTCTGGATATCCATACTGCACTAAGTTAGCTCTCATGCATAGCATTTGTAGACCACGGCTAAGCTTTGTTTAAATATGTAATATTTTTAAATTTTAAAGTATCATTCTTAGGCCATTTTTAAAAGTTCCCAGTAAAATAAGCATTAAGCTAAGTACATTGACTTGGCCAAAGCTTGACCGATAATAGGCAAACTCCTGAATTGGAAAAGATTATTTTTGCTTCAAAGGCTTTCTTTGTATTTACTATCTGTGTAGTGTATGAATTCTGTAATCTGCCTTTGACATCTATATTAATAAATTAGAAAGAAAAGAGCTGGAGGAGGGGAGCAGAATGAGAATCAAAATGGAAGATTTTGTCTTTGTGGGACTTATGAAGGTTTCTTTTCCCTTACAGCTGATAGGATGTTATTGCTTTTGATACTTGATTTCTTTTCAAGCTGTAACAGTGTCTTGTCTTTATCTTTAGGCTAGCCAAAATTCCTTTCGGATAGAATATGATACCTTTGGTGAGCTCAAGGTCCCAAACGAAAAGTATTATGGCGCCCAGACTGTGAGATCCACAATGAACTTTAAGATTGGAGGTGTGACGGAACGCATGCCAGTAAGTGGATTTTGTGGGAATATTGGCTTATCTGGATGAACTAGTCTTTGTTCAAATGAGTCACTTCATTTTATAAATAAATACTGGATAGAGTTAAAATGTAGTTATTAGAGAACTTTGTGAGTAATAAGATGTTTCTCTTTCATTAAAATATCAAAGAAGTTTTTGAAGTTTAGTATACCATTTTGAGCTGTGCCTTTGAATGTTTTGGGATTTTTATTTGATAGAACTAACTGGTTTGTCTTTTTATTCTTGCTGGGATTTTTCAGCTTTCCACTAGGATCTTACTATGTGTAAATATTTTTCATTTTAATACTTACATTTCATTTATTTATTTATTTTTTACTGGTTAACACTGGTTTTTAAAAATTGATTTAAAAGAAAACAGTTTTTTTTTGTGTGTGTTTTTTTTAATGTTATACTTTCTATCTACTTTGGTATCAGTTTCCAGAAAAGTATACACAAATACCTAAAACTATTATTCTTTACCATGCCTGGCATATAATAGTGTGTAAGTATTTGTTCAATGCCACATGAATGATTTAATGACGAGAATTTTTTGTCATGTTTCTTTAAATCTAAGATGACATCAATTAGAGGATGCACCGATATGTACCACTAAGAAAGAAAAGGGCTGCCAGTCGTGAGATGTCATTGTTCGTAAGACGCATCTTGATTTCAGAGATGTTAAAGTGTGAAAAGAATTAGTGAAATACATTACATGTCCTACTGGAGCCCAGCTAGAGTATGAGAAATAGTCAGTGCAGGACTGCAGGATAGGCTAGGAAACCTGGAAGTAGCCAGGCTTCATCCGGTGAGATGTTGTTTAACAGTTACCTTCTAAATACACTTGTTATTTTGCAGTAATGTTAGCTTTCATAGTTTAGCCCATTCCTAAGCCTTCAAGACTGAATCTTGACATGTTCATACAATTTTACAGTTGGCAACTGTATCTTCTTTGAAGAAAATCTCTTTGTTATTGCTACCTTTAGCCAGCTTGGTGGTCAGGTAAACGAACACAGGTTCAGATGACATGGTTGGGTGACAAAGGGTAGCAACTGATCCAAGAACATTCTCATCTAGTTCAACTTGTGGGACTAGAGGGGTCAGTCCTACCCCATATTGGTGCATGTTTTGATTTTGCTGCTTGAACCAGCAAAGTATGTGAGTCTGGGGCTGCGTGATTGCTGCTGCTCCAGGGACAGGAAAGCTGTTCTTTGTCTGAGAAAGATGGGCACGTGGGGTATCAGTATTGTCACATTTGCCTTCATCTGGATTAATTTCCTGAACTTCATTCAATGCTAAACAGGCTATGTGTGCCCGCAGCTGAGTAGTATGAGTACACCCAACCCTTTCTTTGTACCTGAGGTTCGAAGGAAAACAAAATTAAAAATGA
Source organism: Rhinolophus sinicus (assembly GCF_036562045.2). NCBI lineage: Eukaryota > Metazoa > Chordata > Mammalia > Chiroptera > Rhinolophidae > Rhinolophus > Rhinolophus sinicus. Next base: position 50,181,610 of record NC_133761.1, on the reverse strand, counting down.
TTATGAACTTCTAATGGGAGTAAATTAAGAAGAATGAGACTTTTTTTTTTCTCCAGTGATACATTTTACCATTTTATTTTAATAGTGTTCAGTGGAACTCTCTGCTGTGACCTCTTTTCCTTTGTAGGAGTCCACAGACCTGGGTCAGTCACTCCCTTCAGGTGGCCAGGGCTGATTGGCATTTGCTTATGACTTTGGCAGTGGTTTAACCCACCACTTCAGTGTTCTGTGAAATTTAAATTCCCATTTGTTCTCATGTTTAAAGTTTTTAAGTTTCTAATCCTATGTGCCATTTGTCTCCATTTCATTTGGGTAAAACACTTACAATGTTTTACTTTTCATTTTTTAAAATGAAAAAAAATACATGTTCTGTTTTTATTTCCTTTTCTGTTTGTGCTTTGGTTTATCGTCTCTTTGGCCTAGATTTAATGTCTTATTCCTTACTCTTTTTTGTGTTTCCATTTCATTTCCCTATGAGAACTGCAGCGTCTCTTATAAATTCATTACCCTCTTCCTCACCCTTCTCTTCCTCTGCTCTTTTCCCATTCAAACCAGGTATGGGATCTATACCACAATCTGTATTATTCATTTTGACAGGAACACATTATTTAGCTTACAAAAAGTGTGTATCATTTCATTGAAACCTCATCATAAGCTACTCAATTTATCCTTTCAAATTTGGTAAGGAGATTTGGGATAGGAAGTGAAAAGATCTGCAAACTGAAAGCATTTGAAATCTGGTTATGTATATCAGAAGCTATCATCTTTAGAACTCTAGGTTTAAAAAAAAATTCTTCTGAGAGAAATTTCCAGTGACTTATTGAATATCAAGACTTCACTAACTAGAAAATTGTTTTTTGGCTTGATACCCATTCAGTAACTTTATTTCATACTAATTGGCAGATATTTATTTATTTATTTATTTATTTATTGTATAATTGCGATATAACATATTAGTTTAACATGTACAACATAATGATTCAATATTTGTATACATTGTAGAATGATCACCACTGTAAGTCTAGTTAATATTCATCACCATACATAATTACAAAAATGTTTTTTTCTGTTTTTGATGACTTAATATTTCAGCAACTTTGAAATGTGCAATACAGTATTATTAACTATAGTCACTATGCTGTACATTACGTCCCCTGATTGTTTATTTTGTAACTGGAAGTTTGTGCATTTGACCCCTTCGTCCATTTCACCCAACTTCCACTCCTTCCCTGAGCAACCACCAATCTGTCTTCTATATCTATGAGCTTGGTTTTTTGTTTGTTACGTGTTTTAGGTTCCCCACGTAAGTGAGATTATACGATGTTTGTCTTTCTCTGTCTGACTTACTTCACTCAGCATAATGCTCTAAGGTGTATCATGTGGCAAATGGCAATATTTCATTCCTTTTTATAGCTGAGTAGTGTTCCATTGTATGTATACACCACATCTTTTTTATCCATTCATCCATTGATGGACACTTAGGTTGTTTCCATATCTTGGCTATTATAAATAATGCTACAGTGAACACAGGGTTGTATATGTCTTTTCGAATTAATGCTTTTATTTTTTCAGATACCCAGAAGTGGAATTACTGGATTATATGGTTGTTCTATTTTTAATTTTTTGAGGCTCCTCCAAACTGTTCTCCGTGGTGGCCACACTAATTTATACTCCCACCAACAGTGCACAAGGGTTCCCTTTTCTCCACATCCTCGCCAGCACTTGTTATTTCTTGTGTTTTTGATAATAGCCATTCTAACAACTGTGAGGTGTATCTCGTGGTTTTGATTTGTATTTCTCTGATGATTAGTGATGCTGAGTATCTTTATGTGCCTTTTGGCCATTTGTTTGTCTTTTTTGGGAAAATGTCTATTCAGATCATCTCCCCCTTTTTTGGTCAGATTGTTTGTTTTTTGCTCTTGAGTTGTATAAGTTTTTTATTTTTGGATATTAACTCCTTATCAGATACGTGATTTGCAGAATTTTTTTTTTCCATTCAATAGTTTGCTTATTTATTTTGTTGAAGATTTCCTTTCCTGTGTGGAAGCTTTTTTAGTTTGATGGTCTTGCTTGTTTATTTTTGCTTTCGTTGCCTGTGCTTTTGGAGGCCGATCCAAAGAAAAGCATCACCAAGACTGATGTCAAGGAGCTTAACCGCATATGTTTTCTCCTAGGAGTTTTATGGTTTTAGGTCTTACACTCAAATTTAGTCCATTTTTAGTTAATTTTTGTGTATAGTGTAATCTTTTGTGTGTGGCTGTCCAGTTTTCCCAATAGCATTTTGCTACTTTTCTTTTTTTGTGTGTGCTATTTTTATTTTTTTAAAGACAAGGAAAAATTATAATGTAGCATGGGATCCAATGAGGAAAAATAATTGTGATTGCTAGTAAAATGATTGAGCACCATTTGTTTTTGCATATATGAAATAAGCACATACACATTATAATGTATAAAAATAGGATGAGTGGTACATTGTATATGTGTGAATATTTTTGTGTGGCATACACATGTATACATGAAGAATCAATGTGTTTGCTTTTGTTTGGCTTCCTAAACAGATACATGATGAGCCTTGGTTTATTATATACCTATCTATAAATTTTATATCCTAATCATTTTAGGGTTATAGTGTTACTTATATTATTGTTTTATGTATAATTTTTGTGCTAGCATAAAATAGTGATCTTAAACTTTCTTGCTTAACTAAAATTGCAAATCTGAGGTGTTTTTTCTGATTGATTTTAGATCCCAGTTATCAAAGCTTTTGGCATCTTGAAGCGAGCAGCTGCTGAAGTAAACCAGGATTATGGTCTCGATCCAAAGATTGCTAATGCAATAATGAAGGCAGCAGATGAGGTAGGAGGAGGTGATAAGTGTGTTTACTTAATGTCATCAGCCCCATGTCATCCACCTGATGATAAGCGCTGGCAGGAGGAAGGGACACCATGAATTCTTGAGTTAATAAATTAAAAGGTAGGGTGGCAGCGTTATTGTTTGGGAAGGGTATTAATATGGTACTTAACATATTGTGGCAAAATTTGTGGATGATCTTATTTTTGATTCTCTTCGCTTTTATACAGTTTAAAGAAAACTTTTTGAAGAGAGACTGTTTAAATTTATATATTTGATTTATTTTGTGTATAAATGATTCATTTAAAAACTAGTTGGTTATTTCATAATAGATTGGAGAATGTAATTTCACTAATGCACTAATAACAATCTAAAAGAGGAATTCAGATATAACAGTATAGAAAGTCTATACAAAATGTTGTTCATTGCAGCACTATAATAACAAATTAGGCAGTATCCAACCATAGCACTTGCTTATATGTTATATTATGATGCCATAGAAATTAGTTTTTTAAAGAATGTCATAGAACAAGCTTACCATGTAAGAAGTAGGGTGGGGGAAAGGTAGCAACATATATGTGTTTTATGATCCTAATTTTGTTTAGGAAAAAAATGAACAGAAAATGTGTCTTTTTATATTTCCATTGCTTGGCATAGAGACTGGAAGGAGATGCCAAAATGCTGGTAGTCATTATTTCTGAGGGACGGAACTGTGATGACTATACTTTACTTAGTTCTCAAAAATTTCTACACTGATCACCTATGTTTATATAACTAGGAAAAAAGTTTGACTTCAAAGTGAACCAGTTGTTTAAGGCCATAGATTTCTAAAGTGCATGCTGATTTTTTTATAGCTGAAATCATTCCAGAAGATGAAGTTAAGCACACACTCTTTTAGATAGTTGACAATCCAAAACTAACACATTAACTGAAAGTATAAAAATATGACAAAAATAGGAACAAATCTGGACTGTGTTTGTCTCTGCCTGGCAGTCGCTCTTTATTGGACATGTGTGCGGCGAAGTAGCGATTAGTGTACTCACACTTTCAAGTCAGCAGTTCGTTATCATGCTGACTCCAGCTATAACATCTGGTGGACGTTCCTGCTGAACAATAGTAAATGTATCTAAAGACTAAACAGTTTGCCAGCCTTAACAGGTGCCCTATCTGGATGATATTAGAGGAGGCAGTTGGAGAAACAGAACAAAGGTGGCTTTGATTCCGTTTCCATTTGTGAATCAGTGACATTGTTATGCCACACACAATGATCTTTCCCTTTTTAATGTAGCGGGTGGAATGAGCGATGCGGCAGAAGCTTAGACTTGCTGGATGGACAACCACAAACTGTGTGGCACCATCACTGTCATTTAGCATATGAGAAAAGTGCACATCTTTAAAACAGTACTATAAATGAGGCCAGCTCGATCGGAGTTGATTAAAATAGCTAAAAGAAAATATTCTTATTTTAAAATTTTCCTTTTTTTAACATTTTGTTCTGCAGGTAGCTGAAGGTAAATTAAACGATCATTTCCCTCTTGTGGTGTGGCAGACTGGATCGGGAACCCAGACGAATATGAATGTAAATGAAGTCATTAGCAATAGAGCAATTGAAATGCTAGGAGGTGAACTTGGTAGCAAGAAACCTGTGCATCCCAACGATCATGTTAATAAAAGCCAGGTCAGTATTTTATCTCCACTTTTTTTTGTTGTAAATTGAAAAGAACACCTGAGATTTCTCTTGTCAAACAGGTGTTAGCTTTTTGGCAAGGAGTGTTCATTCTGCTTATATTCCTTAATGGAAAGGACTTATATGTTCTTCTCATATCTTTCAGGAGTCTTGCTTGGGTCTAATGTCTTAAACTTCATATCACTTTTAGGGAAAAAAATCACTTTTAGCACACCTGAACTTAGTACATATGTATATTTTTATTGTTTTATTTTTTTTAACTCTTGGTTTTTAAATAGTTTAAATTTCTTAAAGAATTGCAAGGATACTTTAAAGAGTTCCTGTCCATCCTCCACCCAGCTTCCCTTAATCTTAAACATTTTATGTAACTCTGGGACATTTATCACACTAAGAAATTGACATTGGTACAATATTCATAACTAAATAGACTTTACTAGGATTTCTCTAGTTTTCTACCAAAGTCCTTTTCTCTTCCAGGATCCAGTCGAGACTTCACATTGCATTTAGTCATATCCCTTTAGTCTCCTCCAGTTTGAGACAGTCTGTCTTTTGTCACTTTTGAAGGTAGTGGTCAGGTATTTTGTAGAATGTCCCTCAGTTTGGGTTTGTCTGATTCTTCCTCATGATTAGACTGAAAGTATGGAGTTTTGAGATGACGATTAGAGAAGTGAAGAGCTCTTCTCATTGCATCACATCACGGGTACGTGATTACAACATACGAGTAACTACCAGTACTGGTGACGTTAACTTTAGTCACGTGGTGAAGACGGTGTCTGCCAGGTCTCTCCACCTCCCATTCTCTGTTAGAAGTGAGTCACCAAGACCTGCCTGTACGCCAGGCTCTACACTTAAGCGTCACTTCCTACAGGGAGGAATGTCAAGAAACTTTTGGACATGTGTTAAAATCACCACAGAATTAATAGATAACTTTGAGGTTATACAAATGTCCTCTTTCTCCTTAAACTTTTACCCATGAATTTTAGCATTCGTCAGTGGATCTTGCCTATAAGCAATTCCAATTGTGTTGTAGTAGTGATTTCCTAATTCTCTCATTTCTCCTACATTAATTAAATATTTTCTATAAAGGAGATTTGTCCTCTCCCAACATTTATTCATTCAAGCATTTATATCAGTATGGATTCATGAATATTTTATTCTTGGGATTATAATCCAATACTTTTGTTATTTATGTTGCTGCTCAGAGTTTTCCAGTTTGGGGCGCTCTCTCTTTTGGCTCCTGTGTACTGTGGACATGCTACCATCCTTTTAAAAAAAAGAAAAACAATGTATTTACTTTCTTACACTACATGATACTCCAGGCTCATCGTGTTGTATTTTCTCTGCCCTTGACCCCATAATCACCCATTTTTCCAAGGAACTCTTAGAGAATCTTATTAGAAAAATGACATTTAGAAACTAAGATCGGGGTACTAAGTGTAATTTAATATATTTTTAAGTATTAAGGAGGTTTTTTCCCACATAAATTCGTTGTGTGAAGGATTTTTCAAACCCAATGAGCGCTTTTAAAAATGAATTTATCTTTTATACCTACTGAAATCTGTTCAGAGTAATTCAGTGTATGTGGTCAGGTGGAGGAATGAGGTGTATTTATAGATGAAACAAGATTGACTATATGCTGACAATTATTTGAATTTAGGTGAAAGGTAGGCAAATGTTCATTGTATCATTCATCCTACTTTTGTAAGCAGTTTGCCATTTTTCATAATGAAAAGTTGGAAAAACAAATAATGAATATGTGTTTTTAAATAACATTATAATTTAAAAGTACAGAGTTACAACTGGAGTGTAGACTACCTGGTGAGGTCCCAGTTCTGCTAGCCCTGAATATTTTGGCAATTCATATAATTTCTTTGACAGCTTGGTTTTCCTATTTTGAAAGTGGTGACTTACCTCATAGAATTTTCCTCAAGTTTAATAAATCAAGAAATGTTTATGAAAGACTATGCACTGTATAACTGTAAGATGTTTTATTGTTATCCTTACAGGCACTGTTAATTGTACTTCTCTATTTCTTGCTGGATATAGTAATATATATTCGTTGTAGGTGGCATATATATAATATAGTCCTAAGTACATTCCGTAAAGGAAACCAGGTTGCTCTTTCTTTGATGCTAAGTGACCTGTGACTTGCCACACACAAATGTAATTGAGAACTAACCATGCTGATTTGTAAGTAGTCATTTAGTGAGATTTTTAGCTGAGACGTTTCAAGTTTGGTTTTTGTTGCCTCTGATTTAACATTTTATATTTCTTTTGAAAAATTTCCGACAGAGCTCAAATGATACTTTCCCAACCGCAATGCACATTGCCGCTGCCCTGGAAGTTCACAAAGTACTGCTACCTGGACTCCAGAAGCTCCATGATGCTCTCGAGGCAAAATCCAGGGAGTTTGCCCAGATCATCAAAATCGGGCGCACTCACACACAGGACGCTGTGCCACTCACTCTTGGGCAGGTATAGGCGTGGGGTCGGATTTGCCTCAGTCAGGGGCTGGGACAAATGGCCAGTGGATCACCTGCTAAATCATACTAGTTTAAAAGGCCAAGTTTATCCCAGTTAAGTTCAGTGACAGATTGTTCTGCAATAACCAGCCAGTGGTTTGTATTGACATCACGTAGGGAAAGGTCAGAGCATGAGTCTGTGAGCCACAATCCAATCAGCCTGCTCAGGGTCAGGTCTTTGCTTTGCTCCGTACCAGCTGTTGGACCTTAGGAAAACTATTTAGCCTTTCTGTGCCTCAGTTTTCTGAGCTCTCAAATGAGGAACATAATACCTCTTTCATAGGATAGTAGTGAGGTTCAAATAAGGGGATGAATGTAGAGTGCCTGGAACTCCACCTGACACATGGAAGCACATACTGGTGTTAGCTGTCCTCACCATCATCACCGTCATCATCATCTCTTACTCTAAATTAGGAGGTGCTTCAAACATTAATTTGAAAGTGCTTAAACGAAGCGTATCTTACTCTTTAAAGTTGTTTTGGCCACATATGAAAGAGGTGTTACTGTCTTCATAATACCAGAAAGTATTTTAATGTGTTATCAGTCCTTAAAGAATGTCTAATAGTGTGTATCACAGAGGAAAGGTAATGAAATACAAGGAACAGTTTTTGTCTTAGTAAGCTCACTCCAGTTTGAGAGCTAGGACACAGACAAATTATATATCAAGACGTGGTTATATATGCCAAGTATGAATGATAGTTACCAAATGATAGTTTTGTAGTAATTGAGGTGAAGATGAGAGTCTAGCTAATTCTGATTTACTGCCATTTGTAGTCTTGTTCAAATGATAGCAAACACTGAAGAGCTTGATTTAGTTTAATTTTATCACAGAAGGAATGAAGAAAACTTGAAATGATTAAGTGAAATACAGATAATCTGACTAAATTGAGCCCACTAAATTAGGTTACCTCTTTACATTGTGTCTTATTTCTCTTTGTGTCATTGGTTCTTAGTAACATGCATAATTTCTAAGGTGGTGCAGTATATGTCTTTGAAACTGTTCGGTATCCTTCTGGCTTCTAATTATTTTCCTTTTTTTGTGTGTCACACGTTGGAAAACCGCTATGCTGAAGTCCATTTGGGCCATGACTCTGCCTCCTATGTGAAATCATCATTCTTCCTATTATAACAAAAAGTGATGTTTTTCAGTTTGACTTTATCTTATCAGGAACATTTATATTTGTTTTTATTAGAATTGTCTTTTGAGTTTGTGCAGTTTTTTCCCCCAATGAAAATACACTTATTGAGTGAATCCAGCTAGTATATGTATCAGATGGGTCAGGTCTACCTGAAAGAAGTTGTGTCTTCTAAAATGTTTTCTTTAGAGCAGTATCAAATCCTAATAAGTAATAAAAAATATTCATAGATTTTCAGTGTTTTGAGACAGGAAAAAAGATAGATTGAGTGTAACCACATATCCTGGTCTGCTTAGTTGAGTTTCAGTTTATGTCTTTTGTCCCTGCATAATTCTTAATAGATTATGCCCTTGCTATGTTCAAAACACAATAAATTCTGTGGTTACCTTGTTTAAAGTATGTCATTTTGGGAACCAGTGTGACATTAACAGCAGAATTACAGTGTATCTTGAAGCTGTTGTCTTATTCTACCCCGGTAGCTTCTTGTGCTGTTCAGTGAGTCATTTAGCTTCTTGAATCCCTATAAAATATCCTGAGATTCCCTATCAGGATTTTAAACTGAAATTGGAGAATATGTCTATGTTTGCATTTTTCTTGAGAGGATTCAGGTTTTTTTCTTTCCCAAAGTTGTCTGGGATACACCAAAAAATAAGAAATAACTTGCAAATAAACCAGTAAGTTAATGTAGTAAAGTCATTCTTTTTTGAAGTTTATTTCCTATGTTGTTTTTCTTTGCTTTCTATTAAAAGACTAGATTATAAACAAGCCTGCATGTTATCATCAGTGGCATCGTCCTACCTCATAGGTTTATAAAAACTCATTCTTTCCTACACTTTGCTCATCATATGAACTAAAATAGTGTGAATACCACATGAGTAACTTATAATTTAGTGCCTGAAATGTATTTTAGGAAAACTTCTACTTAATGCAGTTGGAGTAACTTGTAAGTCATTAGTAAATTATATATTCTCACTTTAATTTCTTTCTCTTTTCAGGAATTTAGTGGTTATGTTCAACAACTGAAATATGCAATGACGAGAATAAAAGCTGCCATGCCAAGAATCTATGAGCTGGCAGCTGGAGGCACTGCTGTCGGAACTGGCTTAAATACTAGAATTGGCTTTGCAGAAAAGGTTGCTGCAAAGGTGGCTACACTCACAGGTCAGTGATAATATGAATTATTATTCATTTTTATCAGTTTATATATTTTCTGGATGTTTCTGCTTTAAATTTTTGCAAATTTAAAGTTACAAATAATATTTTCCCATCAAACATGTTTTATTTTAGGAGTGTTTTTTCTACTTCATGCCATTGTGGTTAGAAAAGATACTTGGTATGATTTCAGTCTTCTTGAGTTTGCTAAGACTTGTTTTGTTGCCTTAAAATAGGGTCTATCAGAAAATATTGCATGTTTACTTGAAAAGAATGTGTATTCTGCTGTTGTTGGATAGAATGTTCTGTATATGTCTGTTAGAGCTATTTGCTCTGCAGTGTTGTTCAAATCTACTGTTCCCTTGTTGATTCTGTCTGGATAATCCATCCATTGTTGAGAGTGGGATATTAAAGTCCTGAAGTATTATAGTAGTGCTGTTTATTTATCTTTTTAGATGTGTTAGATTTTGCTTTATATATTTTGGTACTCCAATGTTGTGTGCATAAGTATTTACAATTGTTATATCTTCTTGATGTATTGGTGCCTATATCATTATATAATGACCTTCTTTGTCTTTTTTTTTCTTAAAATCTATTTTGTCTGATTTAAGTATTGCTTCTTTTGCTTTTTTTCTGATTGTCATTTGAATGAAATGTCTTTTTACATCTCTTCACTCTCAGCCTATTGTGTGTCTTTAAGTCTAAAGTGAGTCTCTTGTAGATACCGTGTTTCCCAGAAAATGAGACCTACCCGGACAATCAGCTCTACTGCGTCTTTTGGAGCAAAAATTAACATGAGACCTGGTATTATATTATATTATATTATATTATATTATATTATATTATATTATATTATATTACATTATATTAGACCCAGTCTTATATTATAGTAAAATAAGACCAAGACATATTAATTTTTGCTCCAAAAGATACATTAGAGCTGATTGCCAGCTAGGTCTTATTCTCGGGGTAACATGGTAGCATATTATTGGATCTTGTTTTTTTTTTTTGTTTTTTTTAAATCCATTCATCCATTCTGTCTTTAATTGGAGAATTTAATCCATTTACATTTAAAATAATTGTTATAGGTAAGGACTTTATTGTTAATTTTCTGGTTATTTTGTAGATCCATTGTTCCTTACCCTGTTGTCTTTTTTTAATGTTTTGATATCTTTTGTTATCAGTAGCTTTGACTTCTTTATCATGTTCTTTTGTATAATTATTACAGGATTTTTGCTTGTAGTTACCATGAAGCTTACATAAAATATCTTAAACTTATAACACCTCATTTTAAACTGGTAACAACTTAACTTCAATAGAATTTGTAAGCTTTACACTTTTACTTCTCCACCCCCTAACATTTTTATGTTATTTTGTTAAAATTTACATTTTTTAAATATTGTGTAACTAATAACAGAGTATTCTAATTATGCTTATTTTTAAGCACAGTTCATAGATCTCCATTTCTTTATGGTCAGTAATTGGAGCTTTATTAGTTTCCTTTGGCTGTGTCATATTTACCTGATTTTTCATGAATCTTGATTCCTTTCACTGGTATCTGTTCATGGTTTTCCATGCATTTTTAAAAATTACGTTGACATTCAATATTATATTAGTTTCATATGCACAGCTTAGTGCTTAGACATTTATGTAATTTATGAAGTGATTCTCCCTGATAATTCTAGTACCCATTTGGCACCATACATAGTTATTACAATATTATTGACTATATTCCCTATGCTGTACTTTACATCCCCTTGACTATTTTGTAAATACCAATTTGTACTTCCTAATCCCTTCATTTTTCTCACCCAACACCCCAACCCCACTCCCATCTGGCAACCATCAGTTTGTTCTCTGTATCTAAGATTCTGTTTCTCTTTTGTTTGTTCATTTATTTTGTTCTTTAGATAACATATATAAATGAGATCATATGGTATTTGTCTTTCTCTGTCTGACTCATTTTACTTAGCATAATACCCTCTAGGCCCATCCATGTTGTCGCAAATGGTAAGATTTCATTTTTTTAATGTCCAAGTAATATTCTATTGTACATATGTACCACATCTTTATCTAATCATCTATTGATGGGCAGTTTTATGTTGTTTCCACATCTTGGCTATTGTACATAATGCTGCAGTGAACATAAGAATGCATATATCTTTTGGATTAGTGTTTTGGATTTCTTCAGATAAGTAACCAGTAGTTCTATTTTTAAATTTTTGAGTAACTTCCATACTGTTTTCCATAGTAGCTGCACCAATTTGTAATCCCGCCAACAGTGCACCAGAGTTCCCTTTTCTCCACATCCTCACCAATGCTTGTTGTTGGTTGACTTATTGATGATGGCCATTCTGACAGGTGTAAGGTGATATCTCATTGTGGTTTTGGTTTGCATTTCTCTGATGATTAGTGACCTTGAGCATCTTATCATATGTCTGTTGACCATCTCTATGTCCTCTTTGGTGAAATGTCTATTCAGGTCCTCTGCCCATTTTTCAATTGGATTGTTTGGGTTTTTTTGATGTTGAGTTGTATAAATTTTGGATATTAACCCCTTATCAGATGTATCATTGGCGAATATCTTCTCCCATTCAGTAAGTTGTCCTTTAGATTTGTTGATGGTTTCCTTTGCTGAGCAAAAATGTTTCAGTTTGATGTAGTCCCATCATTTTCTTTTTTCTTTTTTTTCTATTACCCACAGAGGTAAATCAGAAAAAAATATTACTAAGAGCAGTGTCAGAGAGTTTACTGCCTATGTTATCATCTAGGAGTTTTGTGGTTTCTGGTCTTATATTTTCTTTAATCCATTTTGAGTTTATTCTTGTATATGGTATAAGACTGTGGTCTGGTTTCGTTTTTTTTGTATGTGCCTGTCCAATTTTCCCAGCACCATTTATTGAAGAAACAGTCTTTACCCCATTGTTTATTCTTGCCTCCTTTGTCATAACTTAATTGACCATAGGGGTGTGGGTTTATTTCTGGGCTTTCTGTCCCGTTCCATTTATCTATGTATCTGTTTTTAAACCAGTACCATGTTGTTTTGATTACTGTAGCCTTGTAGTATAGTTTGGTATCAGGTCGTGTGATATCTCAGTTTTGTTCTTCTTTCTCAAGATTGCTGTGGTTATTCAGAGTCTTTTGTGGTTCCAAATACATTTTAGGATTTTGTTCTAGTTCTGTGAAAAAGGCCATTGGTATTTTGATAGGAATTACATTGAGACTGTGGATTACTTTGGGTAGTATAGCCATTTTAACAGTGTAAATAATTCCTATCCATGAGCATGTTATATGATTCCATTTATTTGCATCTTCTTCAGTTTCTTCAATGTCTTATAATTTTCTGAGTACAGGTCTTTTACTACCTTGGCTAATTTATTCCTATATATTTTTTTCCATACAATTGTAAATAGGATTGTTCTTTTAATTTCTCTTTCTGATAGTTTATTATTGGTGTATAAAAATGCAACTAATTTCTGAATATTAATTTTCTATCCTGCTGCTATACTGAATTCATTTATCAGTTGTAATAGTTTTTTGTTGCAGTCTTATAATTCTCTGTGTATAGTATCGTGTTATCTGCAAATAATGATGGTTTTACTTCTTCCTTTCCAGTTTGGATGCCTTTTATTTCTTTTTCTTATCTGATTGCTGTGTCTAGGACTTCTACTAATATGTTGAATAAAAGTGATGAAAGTGTACATCCTTGTCCTGTTCCATCTTAAGCAAAACACTTTTAGCTTTTCCTTGTTAAGTATGACATTAGCTGTGGGTTTGTTGCATATGGCCTTTATTATACTGAGATATGTTCCCTCTATCACCACTTTTCTGAGAATTTTTATCATAAATGGATGCTGGATTTTGTCAAACACTTTTCTGCATCTATTGATATGATCATATGGTTTATATCCTTCATTTTGTTTATGTGCTATATTATGTTAATTGATCTATGGATATGGAACCAATCTTGCATCCCAGGAATAAATCTTACTTGATCAGGGCATATGATCTTTTTAACATATTGTTGAGTTTGGCTTGCTAACATTTTGTTGAGGATTTTTGCATCTATGTTCATTAAAGCTATTGGTCTTTAATTTTTTTTTTTTAAAATAGTGTCTTTGTCTGGTTTTTGAGTCAGGGTAATGCTGGCCTTGTAAAATGAACTGGGGAACCTTCCCACCTTTTGCATTTTTTGGAATAGTTTGAGAGGAAAGGTGTTAATTCCTGTTTGATGTTTGGTGAAATTCACCTGTGAAGCCAGCCAATCCAGCACTTTTGTTTGCTGGGAGCTTTTTGATTACTGATTCAAAATTTGTTGGTACTAATCAGTATGTTCATATTTTCTGTTTCTTCTTGACTCTGTCTTGGAAGATTGTATGGTTCTAGGAATTTATCCATTTCTTTCATATTGCCCAATTTGTTGGCATATAATTGTTGGAATTATTTTCTTATGATCCTTTGTATTTCTCTAGTGTCAGTTGTCACTTATCCACTTTCATTTCTGATTTTATTTATTTGGGTTCTCTTTTTTCTTGCTGAGTTTGGTTAAAGTTTTATCAATTTCATATTTTCAAAGAAACAGCTCCTGGTTTCATTGATCTTTTGTATTTTTTTAGACTCTATTTTATTTATTTCCTCTCTGATTTTGATTATTTTCTTCCTTCTGCTCACTTTGGGCTTGGTTTGTTGTTCTTCTTATAGTTCCTTTAGCTATAAGGATAGATGGTTTATTTGAGATTTTTCTTGTTTCTTGTGGTGTTAGGCCTATATTGTTATGAATTTTCCACTTAGGACTACTTTTGCTGTGTACCATAGATTTCGACTTGGATATGTTTTCATTTTTATTTGTTTCAAGGTGTCTTTTTTCTTTGATCTCATTGTCAGCCCATTCATTGTTTAGTAGCATGTTATTTAACCTCCATATGTTTGTGTGTTTTTCAGTTTTGTCCTTGTATTTGATCTCTAGTTTCATACCATTGTCACAGGAGAAGATGCTTGGTATGATTTCAGTCTTTTTATATTTATTGAGACTTGTTTTGTGGCCTGACATATGGTCTGCCCAGGAAAATATGCCATGTGCCTTTGAAAAGTAGGTGTATTCTGTTGCTTTGGGGTGAAGTGTTCTAAAAATATCAATTAAATCCTCTTTTCTACTGTGTCATTTGAGACCTCTGTTTGCTTGTTGATTTTTGTCTGGAAGGTCTATCCATTGATATCAATGGGGTGTTAAAGTCCCCTGCTATGACTATTATGTTCAGACTCTTTCTTTACATCCATCAATATTAGTTTTGAGTGCATAACTTTTGTCTGATATAAGTATTGCTACTCTAGCTTTTTAAAACATTTCTATTTGCATGAAATATCTTTTCCTATCCCTTTACTTTCAGTCTGTGTGTGTCTTTCAATCTGAAGTGTGTCTCTTGTAGACAGCATATGTATGAGTCTTGGTTTTTTTATCCATTCAGCTATTCTTATGTCTTTTGATTGGAGCATTTAATCCATTTTTATATTTTCCCCCCTTGCTTCCACCTCACCCCCACCCACTCCAGTTCAAGCCATTGTTTCTCAGTCTAATTGTGTAGGACACAGCTCCTGGCCCATACTGGTATTATGAGTCTTGCGCTCCCCCCTGGCTGAGGCAGTTGGTCACAAGTCGTGGGTCGGCTGCTCACAGCAGCTCACCGTAGCACTCACCGGCTGCCGGCCACTCATGCTGGCCATCGGCCACTCGTGGCAGTAGTCAGTAGCCCATGGCAGCACACAGCAGCTCATGCTGGCTGCGGGCCACTGACACTGGCTGCTGGCCACTCACGCTGGCTGCTGGCCACTCACCCTGGCCACTGGCCGCTCATGGCGGCACACAGCAGCCTGCAGCAGCACACAGCGGCCCACGGCAGCTCACACCAACCTCCGGCTGCTCACAGCAGCCCAGCTCCAGGGCGAGCTGTTGTTCACAATCTTAGCTGTAGAGGGCGCAGCTCAGTGGCCCATGTGGGAATCAAACCGTTGACCTGGACGTTAGGAGCATGGCGCTCCAATCACCTGAACCACCCGGCCAGCCCTCCATTTGTATTTTTAGTGATTATCAATAGGTACATAGTTATTGCCATTTTGTTATTCATATTTCTGTCCTCCCCACCCCCCCACCCTCCTTTTTCTTCTTAAAGAAGTCCCTTTAACATTCCTTGTAATACTGGTTTGGTGGTGATAAACTCCTTTAGCTTTTTGTGGTCTGGGAAGCTCTTTATTTGTCCTTGGATTCTAAATGATAGCTTACTGGGTAGAGGAATCTTGGTTGTAGGTCCTGACTTTTCCTCACTTTGAATATTTCATGCCTGTCCCTTGTAGCCTGCAAAGTTTCTGTTGTGAAACCAGCTGACAGTTTATGGGAGCTCCTTTGTAGGTAAGGAACTGCTTTTCTCTTGCTGCTTTTAAGATTCTCTCTTTGTTTTTAACCTTTGACATTTTAATTTTGATGTGTCTTGGTGTGGGCCTGCTTGGGTTCATCTTGTTTGGGACTGTCTCTGCTTCCTGAGCTTGTATGTCTACATCCTTCACTAGGGTAAGGAAGTTTTCTGTCATTATTTTTTCAAATTGTTTCTGAATTCCTTGCTCTCTCTTCTCCTCCGGTACCCCAATGATGGGAATGTTGCTACACTTGATGTTATCTCAGAGGTGCCTTAAACTATCCCTATTTTAAAAAATTCTTTCTGCTGTTCCGATTGGGTGTTATTTGCTACCTTTTCTTCAGAATTTCAGGTGTGAACTCAGCCTGCCAAGATCCATGCTGATTGTTGGAAGCCCTTCCCCCCTTCTGCATCACAGATTCCCAGTGGTTGAGCTCCACAGATTCCTCTGCAATCTGCATGGTGGGGCTCCCGCAGAGTGACCCACATGCTTGGGAGGAGGGGCTGGTTGTCCTGTCTGGGTTCTCTTTTCCCGCTGGAAGAACTGGGTGCTCAGGGGAGATCTCACCATGTGGGGAAGATCTCACTATCCAGGGGAAGGGACAGTGTGGCCAATGTGTAGCTACTTGTCTTACCTTTCTAGTGCGGTCTGTCTTGGTCTTCAACCTTCCCCAAGTACTATGATTCTCTTGGTGGTGTCTTGATTTTGAATAGTTGTCAATCCCCCTCTTGTGAGGGGGAGCTAAGTTGGGAATAGCCTATGTCACCATCATGGTGACGTCACTCTCTCTAGCATGCAGTTAAAATCGATCCATGCTAGTGGTGTTACTATCTATTGGTATTTAATTATTTCTCTTTAAAACTGTTTTGAATACTTATTTTCAAAATAGTCAAAACCAACACATGGTTTAGAAAATTCATTTGAATGATAAATATGTTGTAAATATTGACGGACTTAATTTCTTTTTTTTCTATGGCATGCTGTGATATTTCTATGAATTAATGACCTTTTTGAATCCTGTCTTTCCTTTAGTAGAGTCCTATACTCTCGATGATGATAACAATTGTTAGACCCAAGTTATCATGTCCAGAAAACTTACTAAGATGCAGATGTTACCAGAGGATTAGCGTAGAGATAATTATACAATGCTCATTATTGCTTACTCAGAGAGATTTGCTTTTTAATCAAGAAGAATGGTATTATAGGGTTTAGAATATGTAGATCTTTAAAATTTTGAACATAGGAGAGATTGACTGAGATTGTCTAACGCATTTTGGCTCCCTAATCTCTCAGAGGATTTTGTGGGCCCTTGGAGAGAGGAAAGAATAGAATGGCGATGTGGGGGTAGAATTGTATTAGGAAAGGAGTTTGGAATAAAGCAGAGTGAATTTTACCTACTTTTCATCTTTACTCAAGAGTAGGCATCATACACATGTTTGCAGTAGGATAGTGTGTTTTTCTTTCGATGTATTTACAGTACTTGATTTTTCATCCTAAGTGTGCTAGTATTACCAGATTCTTTCTACTTCTTCAGGACTTTTTAAAGAAATGTAGACAAAGGTTTTGTCTTAAACAATTTTTTTCTGAAGTAAAATTTTTATTGTTCTATTTCTGGTTTTCATATACTGCACTTTCTGTTTAACTTGCTGATATTAGAAAATCATTTAATTTTACCTGTTGACTTATACAGGTTATTATTTTTTTTCTTCAGGCTTGCCTTTTGTTACAGCTCCAAATAAATTTGAAGCTCTGGCTGCTCATGACGCTTTGGTAGAGCTCAGTGGAGCCATGAACACTACCGCTTGCAGTCTGATGAAGATCGCAAATGATATTCGTTTTCTGGGTTCTGGTCCTCGCTCTGGTCTGGGGGAACTGATTTTACCTGAAAATGAACCAGGAAGCAGTATCATGCCAGGTAATCACATAGCTGGTAAATGTTGGAGCTGGGACTCGACTAGAACCCAGGGACTCGTATCTACAGAGCGTGTCTCCGTTTTGGGATCCCATGATCCCAAAGATGGGTGGAGACATGTGCGGCACACTAGTTTCAGAAGGTCTTTTTGGGTCCACTTTGATCACGACTTCAGAGAACATCACCCAACAATATAGGAAAAAAAGAATTTTTATGAGTAGCATGCATTTTGATTCCCACATTGGAAAATGTATAATAGGTCTGTCTTTCCCAATCTGCAGCCAAGAGAGTTCTAGAACAGGCTATTAAAGTGATCAGCATGGACTGAATACAAATAAATTCTACTAAACGCTTCTTATTTAATTTTTGGCTTTGGGGAAGTGACACAGACGTTGGATGTCTGGATTCTAGCAAGTCATTTGACAGACGCACATGATGTTCATTGAACCCAGTGAAGTGTGGGCAGTACTGTGAGATGGGTGTCGCTGGGTGCACAGTGACACTGAAGTAGTGACTAATGAGTTGACTTCAGACTGGACGAATATCTTGGTGTCGAGCTGAAGGACTCTGCCCCTTCACCACCTTGCTGGTGACTGAGGGTGACTGTAGAGAATACATGCTAATCAGGTTAGAAGATAACGGAGCTGAGATAGCACTGCGTCAAATAACAGAATTGAGATTCATAAAGGCCTCTGTAGGTTGGACTAAAACTGACAAAGTGACTTCTAATAATGAAAAAGAAAGACCTGAGTAGATTATTTTAAATCTATGCATGTATAGAATGAGGAGATTTGATTTTAAAGTATTTCATGCTGAAAAATGACATGAGTTTAGTTGATTGCAAATTCAAGGTGATTACCTGAGAAAAGAGAAATGCAGAGTTACAGAAAAGGAAATAATCTCCCCCAATGTGTTGCTTTGTATTGGTCAGAGGAGTCTGGGGTGTTTGGTCAAACTTGAGCTTGTCAGAGGAGTGTTACCAGGGGTGGGGTCCTGGAGAGTCATATGATGAATAGGAAAATTCTGGCTTACTGTCGTCCTCTGAGAAGCCTCCCAAGTGCGGGTGAGGGGCCTCTTATAACTGTTCCCACAGTGGCCCGCACTTGTCTCTCTTTGCCCCTGATGTGTTGTAATCGCCAGCACTCTCTCCCTAGCCTCCAAGTTCTGCCAGGGTAGGGGCTGCACCTTTCTTACTTATCATTGTGTATTCAATGCCTGGCTTTATAAACATTTCTAGAATGAATGAAAGCCATGAAGGTAGAACTGCATTTTATGTGTAGTTGCAGGTACTCATTACTTATTACTCAGTAAACTTTGAATGATTCAGTTTGTGGCTACCCATCATCCCCCTTTCTTTGGTTGGTTTGTTTCATGAAATCAGCACTGATTGTTGGGGCCTTGCTTTATTATATGTCTTTATTTAATAAAGTTAGATTTCCTGCTTTTCTTGATTATTTGACATAAGACCTAATCTTAGCTGACACATAAGCCCTGAGTGTGTTTGACATGCAGTCTTTCCCTGTGATTTTCTCGAAGGCAAGGTGAACCCTACCCAGTGTGAAGCGATGACCATGGTTGCAGCCCAAGTCATGGGGAATCACGTCGCTGTCACCGTCGGAGGCAGCAATGGACATTTTGAGTTGAATGTTTTCAAGCCAATGATGGTAAGCTTTACATTTAATTTTTCATGTTTTTGACTGAAGGCTAATTGTCTTGGATTTTGTATTTCATAAAGGTTTCCATAGATTGCACATTAGGTACTTAGATGATATAAGTAGCAGTTGGAAGTCAAGCGTATATTAATGTTAGAGGATTAATCCTGGATATTTAATTAGGTGACTTTTAGTACATGTAATTTGATGGTTTGCTTTTCTTAATAGGAAGAAAAATTCTGGAAGGTAAGGTACAGGTTTCTTCCTTGTCCCTCACCAGTGGGAGTACCAGTGGCTAGAAATAAGTTCATGCCTCCTCAGTTTATTAAAAACAAACAAACAAAAATACCCTGCCTCAGTCCTGTCCCTCATGCTGCTTCTTCTTCCCTCCAAATTCAGTCTTCTAAAACGTGTAACCCACACACTCACTTTAATTCACAGCACAGGTACTACAGTCCGGCGTCAGCCCTACTTGTACTTAAATTGTTCTCGCAGTTGCTTGTGACCTCAGTCCAACAGACATGCCGCAGCTCTCTAACATCTGACCTTGACTCTTCCCTTCTTGAAACCCTCTTTGCCCTTGGTTTCTTCAGCACTTTTTCTCCAGTTTTCTTCCCTTTCTCTTTCAGACTTTCATTGGTTTTACCTCTTCCACATAACTTGAAACGATTATTATGTCCACTAAAACTGTTCTTTTTCCTTCATCTTTATGAAGCTAGAACAAGATGGCATCATCTTTCATCCATTTTTCCAGATTCAGATAATGGAGTTGTCATCATTAAGAGTCCTTTATTTGTGTAAAATGTTATTTCTAAAATATATCAGAGGCTTATTTCCAGTTTGTATTTGGTGTAAAGTCTGATTTTAATTTGATGATAATATGCAAATGACAAAATTAAGTATATTCATTCAGTATATTCATCAAGTATTTATTGAGTACTAGTCTATATCAGGCACTGTATGGGTTGCTAGTAATAGAACAATGGATAAGAGAGATTTTTTTGCCCTTATGGAATGTACATTCTGGTGGAAAATAGGAAGAAGACAGGCCAAAGCAGAACTCAGACCTATAAGCTTTTGCTTTCAGGTCACATTCCAAAAATCAATACCAGCTGCCTGGCAAATATAGGTGCATAACAATAAAATGTCTTGCTAATTTTTAAAACAAAAAATCAGTTTTGTCTATAATAGAAAATAAATCAAGATAGTTAACGTTTGACATCAAATGAATGAATCTTGAAGTCCTGTGACTTCTACTGGAGCCCATTGTTGGGAACATAGTTTTCAGATGTTGGGGTTTTAGACCAAAAGAGATTAGATGTGGATACCGTGTTTCCCTGAAAATAAGACCTAGCCGGACAATCAGCACTAATGCGTCTTTTGGAGTAAAACTTAATATAAGACCTGGTCTTATAGTAAAATAAGACCGGGTCTATAATAATATAATGTAATGTAATGTAATATAATATATGTAATATTAATTTTTGCTCCAAAAGACACATTAGACCTGATTGTCCGACTAGGTCTTATTTTCAGGGAAACAGGATGTATAACTTAATATATATTGGAAATCTTACCAAAAAAGAAAGAAAATGCTAAAAGAAACTGATTTTATACTGTTTGTAAATATTGTGTGAGAGGTTAATTTAAATTGTCCATGGAATATTTGTTTTGTTAAACATAAAAAATGTGGTGATTGTTAAGAGCTGGGAAGCCCCGACTTCACTGATTTACTCAAACACATGCTGAGCTTTCTAACTGCATCTTTGCTCCTCTTCCTCCTGCACGGAAGATTCTTTCTCCATCTCTGGCTAAATCCTCTCCATGAGATCCTCTCCATCTTTACCAATTCTTTCAACTGGGATGAATTTCTCTTTCTCTGTACTCTCTAACATTTTATACCTGTGCTGTGTAATATCACCTACTATCCTGTATTTTAGTTATATGTACTTACTATTTATTCCTTTTTGCCTCTTAGATTTCTGTGCCCTCAAATGATTACAATATTTGTTTTGCCTTAAAGCTATAGGAGTGCTGTGTGTGTATTGAATTATATATTCACTTATGAACCTGCAAATAATACTGTATGTTACTGGAAAAAAGACAGTTAAGCTTAATAAGTCTCTCTCTCTCTCTCTCTCTCTCTCTCTCTCTCTCTCTCTTTCTTAGATTAAAAACGTGTTGCACTCAGCCCGACTGCTGGGGGATGCGTCGGTTTCTTTCACTGAGAACTGCGTGGTGGGAATCCAGGCCAACACAGAAAGGATCAACAAGCTAATGAATGAGTCTCTAATGTTGGTGACAGCCCTTAATCCTCATATAGGTAAGGGTTTAAGGAATAATAACGTACATTTGAATACAAAAGAACAAAGCTGCAAATTTTAAAGAGAATACTGGATCAGTGTTTGTAGACAACAGTTTCTTTTCAGTAAAATTTTATAAAGTATTTGAAATTGTGTTGTAAGACATTATATATAAATTTTATGGTGTCATGGTTCTTTCAGAAACTTAGGCTTCATTTTGTTTGAAGTGTGGTAAATTCAGACTTATTTAATCTTAGTGGAATTCAGATGCTTTATATTCATTCTGTAGACACTGGGGAAGAGCCTCTCAGTTGGTGATCACTAGGTGGCGCTGGCTGCTTAGCAACATGGAATGAATTCTTTTTCTACCTTCTCTAGATGCTCGGCTATGCTTCGTTTTTATTCTGCTCAATTAAGAAATGGAAAGTTTCCAATTAAAAGAAAAAGGGTTATGTATTCATTGCTTACAGGCAAAAGGGAGAAATGCAAATATGTGTCTAAAACCATAGCTTTTGTATTGCAAGCCTTTTCCAGAATCATAAATATTTAATTTTGTAGATTCAAATGTACAGACTTAGATTGTACACTGATCACAGTGATTCCCATTGAACTGTTTGACTCGTAGGTTTTGCGTCATCATTGCGTTGTGTTATGATGTGTTCAAAGCTTTTTCCCACCTTCTCCTACGGCTGAGCTGAGATTATTAACATATTCTTTGATTCTGTATTTTAGAACAAGTTATGCAGTCATTTGGCCTGTTATGGTTACTGCTTCAATGCATTCTTCTATAATCCTGAAATTTCAGGGCTGATTTTCTATAATTAGCTTCACATCAAGCCAGTAATTTTAGTCTTATAAAGTTAGAGCTCATTTAACTGCTTCTGGAAGCTCTGAGCCCAGTGTGATATCTGTTCTTTGGTGTGGTATTGAGATTGGTAATGATATTTTGATCCTTTTAAAATTATTGCACCTCAGCATTCAACTGGAGAGATACTCAGGGGAACTCAAAGGCTCATGTGAGAAATGTTTTATTGCATCTCTCCTTCAGAACTTGTTCCAAAACACTGAAATTAGAGGTACTCCTAAAGCTGAATGAGTGATAAGTCTTCCTTGGAATCAATCACTGTGAGGTAAAGACCATACAAGGATAGCAAGCAAGCCACACCTCACTGGTGCCCGCACGAGCCTCACAGCCACACTGTGGAGTCTCTTTGTGCTCGTTATGTAACAGGCCGATTGGTAATGGTGTTTTGTGAGACTCGAAGAAGAGAACTGAAAGTGGTCAGCATAATGCTTAGACTTTAATGTCATTATTACCATAAAAGTACAGGGTATCTAATATTGACCCCAAAGGTTTACCGTGAGAATTCTTTCTCAGAGCGATCTGATCGGTAGGTGTTTAGCTTTCACAAATTCAGGTAGCTAGTAAAATTAACTACGCCTGTAATTTGTTGTATAGATGGTTAGTAATTGCGTACTGACACTTACTGCCTTGTGTGGTTGATGAGCAGATGCCTCAGCAGGCTTCTTCTCTTTGGTCATAATCCTCTCACCTTGTTTTTTTTTTTTTTTCTCCTTTATTGGTTTCATTTTCATTTTTTCTTTTCTTTCTTAGTTTGGCCTTTTCACTTTTGAAAAATTACATTAAGTCACTGTGGAACTGTCGTGCCCCTACTTTCATTCCTTTTAAAAGCAAGTAACTGCTGTAAACAGGACACCTGTGATCTGTTATACATATTTTTGTATATAGTTAAGCCAAAACTTCCCCACTGTATCCTGAATGTCTGGGAAGAGGCCAGGTGTGGAATGCGGAGCAGAGAAGTGCTGCTGGGAGCCGCCCTGAAGGCGTCTCCTGAGCCCTGGCTGCTTCTGTGACAGTGGCCTCCAGCCTGCTCAGTCCTCACCCAGCAGCGCTATAGCACCTGGCTCGTCAGTGCTTTGTTAGAAAGATAATTATTTTCAGTTAAACATGTTTGAAACACCACTTTTATACTGCTCTGATGTATACTGTTATGTCTTGGTGCACTATATTTTTCCCTGTGAAAATATCTGAGTTATTGGGCAATTTCAATTTAGGAACAAATCTCTTGTAGAAATTGAGGTATGTTTATCCGTATTACATAAGAAAGGTAAAGGTTTAATTCTATAGAAGAAATGACAACTATTAAGGTAATCACTGTTAAATATTTTTAAGGTTAAAAAATGTTACTTAAGAGATGAGTAGCATCAATAGTAACTAAATAATAATGGTTAGGTTTTGCTTTAGAAAACCAAATTTCACTACTAACTGCTATATTGCCTTTTTATTTTTTCTTCAGGGTATGACAAGGCAGCAAAGATTGCTAAGACAGCACACAAAAATGGATCAACCTTAAAGGCAACTGCCATTGAACTCGGCTACCTCACAGCAGAGCAGTTTGATGAGTGGGTGAAGCCTAAGGACATGCTGGGTCCAAAGTGAATTTAAAAAGTCTAAAGTAAAATAATTAAATCGTATAAAATAAAAAAGAAAATAGACTCTTTTCTTATGTAAACTGACTTGTGTATTATAGTTGAGTCTCTCATTTGTGTGTGTGTGTGTTTATCACTTTGTATGTTTTATAAAAAAGCCATATCGATTTTTAAAAATTTAATTTTATTATTACTTTCAGGTGTACAAAACAGCATAATAATTAGACATTTACATCCCTCATAAAGTGATAACCTCAACAAGTCGACTACCCCTCTGACACTGTAGGCAGCTATTACAATACCTTTGACTATATTCCCTATACTGTATTTTACATCATAGCTGACATTCAATATTATTTTATATTAGCTTCAGGTGTACAGCTCAGTGGTTAGGCATTTATATAATCTATGAAGTGATTCCCTTGATAAGTCCAATACCCATCTGATACCCTATAGAGTCTTTACATTATTGGTTATATTTCCCATACTGTAATTCACATCCTCGTGACGGTATTGTGACTACACATTTGTATTTTCTAATCCCTTCACCTCTTTACTTATCCCCCAACCCCCCCTCATCTAGCAACTATCAGGTTGTTCTCTGTATCTATTACCCTATTTCTGTTTTGTTTGCTTGTTTATTCTGTTCTTTAGATTCCACATATAAGTGAGATCATACGGTATTTGTCTTTCTCAGTCTGACTTATTTCACTCAGCATAATACCCTCTAGGTCCATCCATGTTGTTGCAAATCGTAAGATTCCATTTTTTTTATGGCTGAATAATACTCCATTGTATAAATGTACCACAGTTTCTTTATCCAATTGTATATTAATGGGCATTTTGGTTTCCATGTCTTGGCTATTGTGAATAGCACTGCAGTGAACATAGGGGTGCATATATTTTTTCAAATTAGTGTTTTGGATTTCTTTGGATAAATAGGAGTGGAATTGCTGGGTCATAAGGTAGCTCCATTTTTAATTTTTTGAAGAAGCTCCCTACTGTTTTCCATAGTGGCTATACCAATTTGCAATCCCACCACCAGTGTATGAGGGATCCCTTTTCTTCATCTCACCAGCACTTGTTGTTTGTTGATGTATTTATGACAGCCATTCTACCAGGAGTGAGGTGGTATCTCATTGTGGTTTTTATTTGCATTTCTCTGATGATTAGTGGTGAGCATCTTTTCATATGTCTATTGGCCACGTGTATGTTCTCTTTGGAGAAATAGCTATTCCTGTCCTCTGCCCATTTTTCAATTGGATTGTTTGGTTTTTTGGTGTTGAATTGTATGAGTCCTTTATAAATTTTGGATATTAACCCCTTATCAGATGTATCATTGGCAACTATCTTCCCCAGTTCAGTAGGATGTCTTTTTGTTTTGTTGACGGTTTCCTTTGCTGTGAAAAAACTTTTTAGTTTGATGTAGTCCCATTTATTTATTTTTTATTTTGTTTCCCTTGCCCCAGGAGATAGATCAGTGAAAATATTACTAAGGGTAATGTCTGAGAGTTTACTTCCTGTATTTTCTTCTAAGAGTTTTATGGCTTGGGGTCTTACATTTAAGTCTAGACACCAAGAGTGCCCCTGGCAATGCAGCTCTAGGTGGGCTGGTTTCCAGGTAGCTAAGGGATATGTTTGGTGGTTTTTACAAAGTCAGTGCAGTCTCAGCCCCTGCACTGGTGCCGGGCCTATGAACACACCCTCCAAAAAGACCCCAAGAACACCAAGTCCAGCCACTGCTCGTCTCAGGCCCACAAGTTCCTGAGAGCTGCCCAAGAGATGCTGTGGCACAGGTGTTGGGTTAGTGCTCACCAGGCTGTGTGCCCACTGCAAACAGGCTTCCACAGCCTGTGGGACGGGGCCAGCAGCGCAGCATTCAGGAGTCTCCTGGGTGATGTCGCACCAGCTATGCGGGGAGCCGGGTTCCATGCCATCACCAAGGCAGTGCATATGCACAGATTCCACGAGACCAATGCAGTCCCAGATTTGGCCCTTTGGTGAGATCTTAACACTGAAAAGATGGCACCCTCTTTTAGTCTCCACATAGGGACAACAATGGCTCCTGTCCCTCCTGCTCCTGCGCCAAAGCCACACCACTCAGTCCTTCCCCGCCTGTCCCTGGACTTCCGGAGCTGCTACCCTCCACCAGAGACCAGGTAAGTGCCCACAAATGAGTACGTCCACGTGTGGGCTCTATGAGAGGGTGTCTGGGTTTCCAGCTGACCTTTGCCCCACCGGGAAGGGCAAAGTCCTCGCTGGATGCTGTCGGGGCTCCTCTTCCCGGCACAGGCCCCTGGCCTGGGGAGCAGGGCTTGGGGCTGGGACTCCTCCCTGTTCAAAGGGGACCTCTGCCACCGAGGTGTCCTTCTCAGTGTTCAACCACTATCGATGGTTTTGAGGTTAGCTTGTTTCACATGTCTGCCCCTCCTACCAGTCTTGACATGGCCTCTTCTTTATATCCTTAGTTATAGGGGTTCTGTTCAACTAGGCTTCAGATGATTCTGGAGATTGATTGTTTTACAATTTATTTGAATATTGGTGTGATCCTGGGATGCAGTAGGTAGGCCTAGTGTTAACCTAATCCTGCCATCTTGGACTTCTCTCCAGCCATATTGATTTTTAAAGAGTTCTACTTTTTTTGGTTAGTGGTGTTTTTAAAAAATTCCCCTAGTACTGAAAAAGTACTTGTCATCTCATCCTCAGACATCTTTTATTTTCCTGCCATTTGGGAGCATAAGCGAACCAAGCATTTGCCCTTCTGAGCGTGGATGTGAGTATGTGTATACGTGTCCATGCGTGGGCATGTGCATGTGTATGATAGATTTTAAAATTTGAGAAATGCAGTGGTACATCAGTTTCCGAATGTCTCTGTTGACAAACATTTTGGTTTATGAATGCCGTAAGTTTTATGGCATTATGGTATCATTAAATAGTAAAATGCATGCTAAATTTGCAGTTTTAGGGGTTGATTTTAAAGGTCTGGAACAGATTAATCAATTTTGCATTACTTTCTATGGGAAAACCATGCCTCAGTTTTCGAACGTTTCAGAACTTGAACGTCTTCCGGAATTACATTCGAAAACAGAGATACCACTGTATGTGCTAATTATAGACACACGCACACCCTCCTTGCCTTATTTAAATTGTCTTGGAAAGACGGTGAGTCAAGAATTATAGGACATGGCTTAGCAAGGATCAGGGAAGGAGGCTCTCGCGTGAAAGAGGGAAGGGTGCCATGGGAGTGAGTCTTGCTCATTCTGTCTCTGCTCCAGTGCCAGTATTTTCCAGCAGTAATTTAATTGAAATAACCTTGGGGTTTTGAATCAGTCCTCACGAGATCCAAGCTAGGCTGATCTAAAGGCCTTATTTAAAATAGATCTAACCTCAATTCCATAGGGAGTTGGAACACACAGCCACACCTTGGAGCTATGGCAGGTTCAGTTCCAGACCACCTTAATGTAAGCAAGTATCGCCATAAAGCAAGTTGTGATCTTGCTGGTGGAAGGTCCTACCTTCAGTTTGTAAAATATGCAACACGTGAAGCTCAATAAAGTGAAGCGCAGTGAAACAAGGTGTATCCTCCCCCTTCCACATATGTAATAACAGCATCATGAAGAGAGGATTCCCACCAGCTAAAGCATCTCATCCATAAGTAGGGCTCTAGCACGTATATTTTGAAAAAAGGATAGGTATCCATGATATTTATTATTGGAAAATTAGTCATATTAACACCAAATCCCCTGTGATATCGAGAAGGTAGCACGTATAGCATTTAAAAACATAATTAAAAGTCTTTATATAGTATTATATCTCAGTTTAAAAAGTTCTAGAAACATTGTGATGAAAATGTGTTCTTATAACTGATCTCTTAAGCCTGAGTGGGCACCTTTTATTTATTTATTTATTTATTTATTTATTTATTTATTTTTTACTGTTAAAAAGGGGTTCAGTCCTTTTTTATGGAACTGTAGAGCCTATAGTGTCTACTTTTCAACCCATGCAATATTGTTTTTGCTAGTGTTTTCCACATGGTGATGATGTGATGCTTATGCAATTTACTTTAAAACCAAGCATGCTTTCCCTTAGCCTGTTTTATTTTCTAAAAATTCTTTATTGCAAAAATATCATAAAACAATTCAATAGCTTATCAGTGCCTGGAACTCAACAACCTACTGGCAACTGTTCTGTAGTGTAGCTGTGGAACTTAATGAGGTTGGCTGTTTTGCCTTAGCAGACATCCTCAGTCTAAACAGGCTGTCATTTGAGCGCTCAACTAGAGACAACTATTTCTGTAAAAAACATAGCAGGAGTCCCAGTTCCCAGCCTCAGCCTGTACTGCTGTCTACTATATCCTAGCATAGGTAAGCCATCGTTGAATCCTCTTACCCGACAGTCATCTTTGTGTGATGGTAGTAAAGTTAGTCTTTGTACATTGAGAGCAATTTTGTCTCCCAGGGGACATTGATCCCTGCCTAGAGACATGCTTGGCTATGCTAACTGGGGAAGGGGTGCTACTGGCATCTAATGGAGGCCAGAGATGCTGCTGAACATCTTATAATGCACAGGACAGCTTCCAACAACAAAGAATTTTCCAGCTCAAGATGTCAATAGTGCCGAGACTGAGAAACAAACTCAAAAGGTATTCACTCTGGAAATGCTCACCAGTTAGTTAGGCTTTACTACTTGCTTGAGTATATGTGTGCCCTGGAATTGCAGTGGCTTTATTGATGGATACCATGAGGTGCCTTAGCGGTGAGCATGAGCAGGAAAGTGTTAATGAAACATTAACCAACCACAATGCTCATGACTTAGAGTGACCTACTCCCAGCAATGTGTCCAAAGGTTTGTGACTGGTAAACACGATGAGAGTCAAGGACTTGCAAATATGTCAGGTAAACATGTTTAGGATGGAGACAGAAACAATCCATTCATCCTGGTGAGCAAACACGAAGAATGACAAGGGGCCTTTTTGAACAAACAGATTTCAGAAAAGGAACATCATTAGACTGATGAACTGGTAAGTCTGGAATTACCCCCAACTTGACGCACAGAAGCAGCAGCGAAGTTGATGGAAAGCCATGGGCCACATTTATTCATTAAACTGGTTGGTTGATGGAAAAAATACATTCACAAAAACTTATGATGATATTTCATACTCAAACATTTTTAAAATCATGCTTTGAATACGGCAATATTATATCTGTTTCTCTTGCTCTTCAACCATCCGTTTGTTCTATTGCTAAAGCAGCAAGAAATTTTAGACAAATTGAATATTTTCAAAAAAATGTATGATAAAGATAAGATTAAAGCTGGTAAACTGAAATGAATCAGTTGGTTTTTTAAAGCAGATTAATTAGATTGACCATTTAGCAACTGGCTTTTGAGCAACTGACCTAGAGCTGCTTCTAATGCGATCTGGGAAGGAGAGAGAAGCTGCTGGCTGTTGTCCACCATTTGTGATGTCAAGAAGCAGAGCACTGAGATCACAGAACACCATGTGAAGCCAGGAAGATGAGCCCATTCTGTTGGTTCATCCTGGAAACACCTGCTGACACTTCACCCTGCTCTTCAGGGCTTTTCTCCGAAGACTAACTGTGGGTGCCCAGGCATAGGCCAGGATGCTACGATGAGTACCGAAGGAGTGCTTTCTATCCCATCTGCTGTCTTTGCATTCAAACATATCCATTCATAAGCCTATGGAACCTGAGAATAAGAAGCCCTCTCTCCCTAGACTTAAGGGATGGGACAGAATGAAATATGTTTCCTGTATCAAATATTACATTCTCACAGATGAGCTGCCTCTTTAAGAACCTGTGGTCAAGTGTGCTTGTTTGTGCTTAAGTCAGATGAGACAGGAATCTGGAGTTCTTGATGAAAGCTACATGGTTTCATCAGTAACTCAGGACTATTCATCTTATCAAGACATTTAAACAGAGGTGAGATTTGAAGCTGTAAAAGAGATGGCCAAGGAAGAGGCAGAAGGAAAATGAGAGAGAACCACTGAAGGAGACAGACACGGTTATGGAAGTCAAATTGGAGTGGCTCGTACTCTGGACACTAGGGAGGAGAATGAGAAAGCTGGTAGACCCAGTGGCATTAAATTCCACCTGTACTTCCTGCAAGTCAAACATTTTACACCACTATTTTATGTCTATAAGCCCATTTCCTTACCTTTAAAATGGAGCTATTGATACATAGTTCATATTTATATTCTTAAATTCATATGTGTGTATAACGTACCCAGCACAATGCCTGCCTCAATTAGCTTTCTCACTTTCATTCCCTGAAGATAAGATAATGGGCAGAATTGCCAATTACTGAATAGATTTTAAAAAGATGAGACAGGTAAATTTGGATTAGGCCATTTTTTTCCTTCAAGAAGAATGTTAAGCCATATAATGTATCATCCAACTAGAACACTTTGTAGAATGGAAGGAGGTGCTAAAATAATTAAAATTGTATAATTTTAAAAAATTTTATTGACCAAAAAATTGTTTTTATCATCTCAGTGGACCTATATATAGTGCTACACAAAAGATAATTTCAAAAATAGAATTTTTTCCAAAATAATAAAATATATGTATGAGTATGTGTGTGTACATTAAAAAGCAAAAATTTAAGAACTCCATTGATTATCTGAACATTAAAAATAACAGGAGCAGAACAATTACTCTTGGTACATAGTCACATAATTTGATCAGTTTCTTATTATCTAATACAGCATCACTTGTATTTTTCTAAAGAATGTGTTTTTTTCCTAATAGGGTTTTTTTTTCAGTTTCAATTTTTCCATGAAATTGCTTATAATCTTCCTTAAAATTGTAAATGTGAAATTTTGACATTTTCAATTGATTCCTTGTAGAGTGTAATATTTTTAATTGAGCAATTAGTTTCTCTACAGCTGCTGATGTACCTGATAAGCTCAGAGCAAATTCTACTAAATGGAAGTTACTTTCAACACTAGTTTTCTTTGTGTGTGTTCACATGTGTGAATATGTTAAACCAGTATTCTGTTCTTTTGCCTTTGCTCAGACTAACTTAATTTGACAAATTTTTTTAAGAACCTTTTTAGATAAGTTGTTTTAAATTATGATTTGTTTGCTATATTTAGATGCTGAAAAACTGTAGGATTTCTCAATTCCTTTTATTCCAATACAAAATAAAAATTTGCTCAATTATGAGTAGAAACATCATCAAAAGATTTTTCTCAAAAGTTGAGATATTCCAAATTAAATCATGCAGATTTGAACTCTGGTCAATTAATTTGCTTAGTTATTCTCTTGTTTTTGTTGGGAGACATTTCAATGTCTTCTTGTTTACAAGCTTTGTTTTCCATCATAATTCAAGTTACAAAGTTAAACAACCTGAAGGTTGTTGGTGTTTCATTAATCAAATATCTTGAGCAAAGATTTCCCACTGTATTTGTTTCCTGTGGCAACTGTAATAAATTACTGCAAATTTGGTGGCTTAGAACACTGAAATTTATTCTCATAGTTCTGGAGGCTAAAAGTCTGAAGTTTGTTTCACTGGATCAGCATCAAAGTGTCTGCAGAGCCATGCCCCCTCCAGAGACTCTAGGGGAGAAAGAAGGATTCCTTGCCTCTTTCAGCCATAGGCCAAGGACGCATAACACCAATCTTTGATCCCAAGGTCACATTGCCTTTTCCTCCTCACCCTGTGTCAAATTTCCCTCTGGTTCTCATAACAAAAAGATTCGTGTGACTTCATCTAGAGTCCACCTGGATAATCTAGGACAAGTGACCATCTCAAGATACTTAATCACATCTGCAAAGTCCAAAATTGTTTGCCATATTAAGTAATTCTATGGGTTTGGACAAATGTATAATGACATGTATTGTGGCTTCACCTTTTGTATGGACTCAAGAAAATTTGCAAGCAGAAACAAATTAAATTCATTGAGTAGAATATTCATGGGACCTAAATAAAAAAGCCACGCTCCACAGAGTGATATGTAAATGCATTTTTCTGCAGCTGCATATTTTAAACTGTCATCTTCAAGCACTGTCTCAAAGCAACTTAGCTTTTGAAATAGTTGCTGAAGTTTCTTCAGCATATTTGTGTCTTCTGGTTTTCACATGGTGAGTGATACTCCCAGATGTAGATGTGGATAAACATTTTGAGCAAGTTGCATGTTCATTTTTAACTTCTTTGATAAATGAAAGTCAGTACTTAATTTTTTTTTAAATTAAAAATTCACGTTTTGGATTTATTACTTCTAAAGAGGCTTATTTAAAAAAATAATTTAAAGCAGTTTCCAAACAACAATTTACATATACTTGTAGATGTATGCCACACAACAAACTTCAAAACCGGTGTGGCAAGAGCGCTCAAATATTTACCATAGTCTTTTCTATAGCAACATTACTCAACCTCTATTTTATGCACATGCGTAATATAGGCCTGTATTAATTCCCTATTGCTGCTGTAACAAATTATTAGTGACTTAAAACCGTAATTTTTCTCCTATAATTTTGAAGGTCAGAAGTTGAAATCAGTCTCATTTGTCTTCAGGGCCTGTTCCTTCTAGAGGGTCCAGGGGAGATCACTGCCTTATAAAGAGTCTTTCAGGGTTAGGATCCTGCAGGCCTCTGGTCAACACATTTTCGTCAACTGATCAATATGTAACCTTGTTTTTCTTTGTGTTTTAAAATGCCTTATTTAATGTATATCATTGATGCATTAACAGTGAACTCATGGCAACAGCATTATAACTCATCCCTAAACGAAGGTCGTCTAACACGTACTTTCTCCGCATAGCATGGGGAAGCCTTACAATTAGGAACGCTAGAGA
Organism: Rhinolophus sinicus; assembly: GCF_036562045.2. Lineage (NCBI taxonomy): Eukaryota > Metazoa > Chordata > Mammalia > Chiroptera > Rhinolophidae > Rhinolophus > Rhinolophus sinicus. The sequence goes on along the minus strand of NC_133761.1, from coordinate 50,148,722 downwards.
GCACTGCAGCTCCATGCTTGGGGCCATTTTAAACAGCAAAGTCATCAACAAAAGGCACAAAAATGAGAAAAATGTGGCACTCACTAGACCACTCATTCGACAAGGATACTTGTTTTCAGGATGAGAGCTAAAACAAGAACGCAGAGCGTGCCTTATTTGACAAGGAATCCTAGTTTTTCCTCATCTGTATGTGTCCAAAAATTACTGCAAAAAGACCCTGAAGATTGATTTTGGGCTTACAAATACATTTTAGTGAGTAGGTGAATTAGCAAATATGGAATCCATAAATAATGATGATTGGCTGTGTTACAACCCTGTTCCATAAAAGTTGTACAATTTTTTACAACCAGTAGCAGCTGTGTGACGGTAGTCTTTCAGCAAACAGTGAGCTTTGTCATTTCAAATAATTGCTTAACTAACAGGTTTTTGTTTTCTTTTAAGATATCTCATTGTTTTAGTTTGAATTTCTGTTATTACTACTGTAGTTCATTTTTTTATACATTTATTAGTCATTTGTCTTCTATAAATTTCTGTTTCTAAATTTTATTGGCCATTTGATTTGATTTAATGTAAGTATTTCCCCCACTTTTTGTTTGTTTGTTTGTTTGTTGCCTTATAGCTGAATTTGCAGAAAGCTTGACGTGCAGGGGTTTTGCGTTTTTTATGGAATTCTCAAATCTATCAACTTTTCCCTTGGGCTCTTCAAGATATTTGAAAATAAACGAAAGAGACAAGGCTATTGTTTGAGAGACAGGGAAAGTCCAGGGAAGTTTTATTTCAATTTATATTTACATCTTCCTTCTCTCCTTCCCTCTTTTCCTCCCCTCATCCCTCCCTCCCTTTCCTTCTTTTCTTCCTCTCTTCTTCCTTCCTCCCATTTCAAAAGATGCTAAAACTTTTTATTGACAGAGAAATCAATTTGCAAAGAGGCCAAAGATACAAGAGAAAGAGAGTTGGATGGAGTCGTGTCCCAGAATAAACAAGAATGAATGTCCTGGATGGATTAAATGTGGCAGAAATAGAACACAGTTTACATTTGAAACTGGGGGTGCTGAAGTAAGAGCAATTAAGTGACCTAAGGAAAGGCATATTATTCTTTTCTAGAGTTTCTGTTCTTGAGCAGACCTGGTTGGTTGTGCTCAACAAATTCTTCAGAAGTTGAAGGCTGGAGGCATCGTTGGGATTATAATCAAGGACTCTCTTGTTAGACCACATTTTATTAAAAAATCAGCTTAATTGAGGTGTAACACATTTTGAGGGGGAAACAACAATGAGCTTTTGTTTCCTTGAGTACCATGCATTACCAGGTACATATTTGAAAGAGCATTTTATTGAGTGAAGCAATGCAATCGATGGGTACATCTTTAGCCTAGTGAAATGAACAGTCTTGATTTCAACTGTTATCCACTGACATTTTATTTAGAAACAAAGAATAAAAGGAAAAAGCTGCTATGTAGTCTGTGCCAGTTCAACAGTAGAAAGTTAAAGGCCTTTTTTTCCCCTAGAAGTCTAGCCTAACATATTTGGCAAATACATGGGCCACAACTCTGTCCTTCATATAAATTAGATTGCTTTTCGCCTGAATGGTTTTTAATCCCAACTATACGCATATTGAGTGTTGTTATGTCCTGGAAAATATCAAAATTTTTCTAAAGTATATGATGGGTATGTCTGCAAGAGAGTAAACTAAGAAAAATTAAATTCAAGGTCAGAATTTCTTATTTTTTCTTTGTCTTCTGACCCCCTTCACCCATTTCTCTCACCAGCTGCCATTTCTTTTCTCTGTATCTATGGCTTTTTCTTTTTGTCTTTCTCTGTCTGACTTATTTTACTTATCATTGTGAAGTTTAATAAACAGAAATCTCATTTAAATTGAAGTTGGAGGGCCGATAAGGGACGTTTTTGTGGGGGCTAAAAAAAATTATTACTTTTCATCCCACCTTCTAAATTCTTCTAGCTGAGCTAATCATCAAATTCACAGAGACAGATTAACAGGAGAAAATCAAAATTTTAATACATGCACACGGAGAATTCACATAGGTGTGAAAATTCCTAAGACAGGGAGGCAACTTTGAGTATATATGACATTTTGGACAAAGGAGAAAAGAGGAGAAACAGGGTATTAGATTTCAGAAGTGAGAATGGGCGATTGACAGGTACTTGAGATAGGGTGGGACATACATGGCAGGAACATTCTTGTTGGACAACTCAGATACAATGGGACACAGTGGGTGGGTATCTAGCTAATAGGAACCTGCCTCTTATTTCCCATACTTAATTCAAATTAGGCTATTGCAGCATTCTAAGATTTCCTTCCTGAAGCAGGTTTCTCTGTCTCAATCTCTTGCCCAGGAAAAAAGGCAGGGTCAAAGGATTTTTCTGAGTCTTTATTAATGAGCAGCTTAAAATGATTACCCCAAAAGGCAGCTTCAGGGTTCTCTTCACTCTCATGCCCCACCACTCAGTCAATTACCACAAACAGGAAAATGGCTATTTTTCATCTCCCACAGGAAGATGTTTTTCTACTCTACTATACAGGAAGGAGGAGGATCTCATCTGGCAGCCATCCAGCCAATGAAAGACTGTTACAACTCAGCAAATCAAAAGCCACTACATGTGGAACCCCCAGTTTCCTCCAATGGACTCTTTGTTTACAATAGCCCCTATGAAATCCCTCTTTCCTCTAACAAAAAAGTTCCTCTCCTTTGTTCTCTGGACTTGGGCAAGGCTCACATTAGCTCTGCAGTCAGGATATTGTTCCCGATTTTTAACCACCACATGCAGGTGTGGGACCAGCCTGTTTCCTGTCTCCGCCCCTTACTACCGGTCTTGAGATGGCTGCTTCTGTAGTTCCTTAGTTGTGAGACTTCTGTTCAGCTAGACTTCAGGTGACTCTCAATGATGGTTGTCCTGTAGTTTAGTTGTAATTTTTATGTGGTTGTGAGAGGAGGCAAGCACAGCTTTTACCTACTCTGCCATGTTGATTGGAAATCATATCACTTTTGTTATTTTAAATTCTCTAGTAAGTTTTCCTTTATTTCCTTGAAGTCTTAAAGGACTTTGATTATTAAGGGATAAAATTTTGTTGCCATTTTATCTTGATGATCAAACATTTTCAAAAGTATTTATTTCTATTACTTTCTGATGAGTATAGTAAAATTATGGTTAATTGGAATTTTGTGATATTTTCACCAAATAAAAAGCCTCCCCCTCACACACTTGGCATGTATTATCTGCTGGTATTATGATTTCAACTTAAGCAATATTTAATTTTATATTTTCATAATTGTTAGATGTAATTTTGTTGATGTTCCTCACTATCCATTTCAATACTCCCCAATCATAAATGAACATGTATTCCAAAAAATCATACTAATTTGATAGTTACAAGAACTAAAACACAATAAATATATCACATATTATTTTTTCATTCTATATAACTCTCCTTGGCATAGGATATTAATAGTAAAACCTGAGCTGAAAACCAGGATATTTGTGTCTAGGTTGCTTTGGTTAAATCATGGAACTTTTCTATTTCTCATATTTTGGACTGAAGAATTGAATGAAAATCTTCCCATTGTCTAACTTCAGTTTATTTTTTTCTTCAGCTATTTGACCAGCATTCTACTGATTCGGTGAGTACCCACTATTTTTATTTTACTTTATTCTATTAAGCTTTTTATTTTGAACTATTTTAGACTTACAGAAAAGTTGGAAAAATAGTACCAAAAGCGTTTTTACGTCTTTCACCCTGCTTCCCCTAATGTTACCATCTTACATAACCACAGCACAATGATCAAGAACAGGACGTGAACATTGATTCAACATTATTAACTATAGCTTTTTTCTCAAATTTCACCAATTTCTCTGCTAGTATTACCCTTTCTATGTTCCAGAATTCTCTCTGGTGTCCCACATTGCGTTTAGTTCTGAATTGTCTTTAGTCTCTTCCAGTCTGTAACAGTTTCTCAGTCCTTTGTTATCTTTTATGATCTTCACTTTTGAAGTGTTTCTCAGTTTGGATTGTTATAATATTTTTCCATCATTGGAATAACGTTACGCTTTTTTGACAAGAATAGCACAGAAATGACGTGGTGTTCTTCTCCGTGCTCCATATCAAGAGGTTCATTATGTCTGTATTTTATCACCTGTGATGTTTGCCTGGCACACTTTGTTAAGCTGGTGCCTGCCAGGTTTCTCTACTGTAAAATTACTCTCTCTCCCTTCGTAGCTAATATGTATCTTGGGGAGAAAATACCATTTCTCTTGAAACTGTCACCCACTAATTTTTGCATTTGTGGGTGGATCTTGTTTGCAACAAGTATTGTGGTACTTGCTTAATGGTCATTCTCTGTGTTTTTTTTCTCTCATATATAATGGGAATTCTGTGAGGAAGAGCTGTTTCTTCTCTGAATTTATTTGCTTATTTTATTTATTTATAACAGTATAGAATTATGAATATTTATTTTATTCTGTGTGTTAAAATCCAATACTATTATCATTTATTTTTAAAATTCAGTTTGCTCTAAATTTGGTCATTTAGGTTGACTCCTGTGTTCTTTTGACAAGGCTTCGTTTTTTAATTTTATTTTAGTGTTTTCTTACTTTTCTGGAACCACATTATGTTTTTCATTTTGGATCCACATGCAGCAAACATTTCTATAATGAAATAAGACTGATCCTATTAGAGTAAAGTGCTAACTTTGAAGTAGAAAACTGATCAGTTAATGTGACAGGTAATTATCTATTCCGTGAATTAGTTCACTTCCATCTTACAAGCCGTACAATTGTAAAACGTGAGTTGCCTGCACCTCGCTGAGGCCAGAGTCAGTCACATAATATTGTTGAATAAATTAATATTGTCAAATACCACCCATAAGTAAAAAATAATAAACTGAAATTACATCTGACTTATGGAATTGTATATATATTGTGTGTGTCCAAATGAACCTAAGAATATGCATATTCAGAATATTGTAGGGGGCTTAAGGGACTTGATGGTTGGTTGAAAGGCACGACCCCTAGGTTGCAGTAGCACACGTGAGCTTTATTAGGTGACACTCTGACAGGTTTGCATGAGGGGAAAGTGCCTCAAAACATGAGACCTTCCAGAATCTCAGGTTTAGGAGCCACGGCTCAGAAGGGGAGGAAGACAAGGGAACTCCACGGAAAGAGGGGAATCAGAGAGGGCACTGATGTGTCAACGTGGAGCTACTCAGCAACACAGCGGGAATCTTTGAGTCAGAGAGCTCCAAAGGGCAGCAACAGCTTGGGATCTTTATGGTCCAGAGCTTAGCTTATCTATTGCTAGATGTAGGACACACTTTTATGGGGTACACAAAACAGGCAAGCTCTAAGTGACCCCAAATCTGCTTTTTTGAACTATCTATGTTTAAAACATTTGGATTGTAAAAATTTGAGTTTGGCACTGACAGACATTTCAATAGGTTTTTGCTTGCAGTGAAGAAATAAACAACCTAGGGACCAATACACAGAAGCCATCTTTGGCTTATTTGTATAAAGAACATAAAGTAGTACCATGCTTTTCTCACGCTATTTCAATTCTCAGTGCCACCAATGTAAGGAATAATTGTTGAAGGTCACGTAGAGGGCTAAGCAACTTGTCAATCAGCTGACATGAGAAGAAGATGAGTAATGGATGACTGATTTGGACCCAGAGATAAAGTACAAGACAGAAAAAGACCAGTTGGAATCAACCCCAAAGCCATATTGACACTTTGGGGGAAGAAATAGAAATAGAGTGAAATAATACATATAAAAAAGTAATGAAGTGAAGAAAATAATTAATGAGATGAAGAACTAAGTGGGTACTAGCTGGATGACTCTAGCCAGTATATTTTATGCAATCAAAATGATATGCTATCAGCATGGGCCATTGCAGTAGTAATAATTTTAACACTGCATTGCAGCTCTATCTCTCCAGTGGCATCCAATGAGAAGCTGAAGGTAGCATACAATTCCTGATTATCTACTCATTGCATATCCAAGGGGAGCTTGGGAAGAATCTAGAGTGGAACCTATGGTGAAGTGGACAATACTGGACTTGGAGTCCAAAGTCCTCCCCAGACACTGACACGACTACTTGCTCACCGTGAGACCCTAAGTAGAGGACTTAACTGGCTAGCCACTTCCCTTTGCAAAATGGGAGTAGAACTTTCTAACTCATATGGTTGTTGTGTGTGCTGGAATAAATCCCAGAACATAAATGCTACCAAGGGTGACTTTCTAAAAATTGTCTGTAGTTCATGTGGTAACAGAGTAGGTGGTCACCGTACTGGATGTGATTCAAAAGTCATGGAAACAGTCACTCTACAATGGTGACATAAAGACACAGTACATTATAATGCTTCATGAGACAGAGACCATTTTGTCTACCTCTGAATATCCAACATGTTACACATCACATGGCACATAGTAAGTACTCCATAAATATTGGCCAATCATATCAAGACATTCAAACCACTTCTTTGAGAAAACTTTTATTTTAAGAAATAATCCCTGATAAATGCAAATGTTATCTAGGAAATCATTAATGTGTTGGCTTATGGTAATTGATCAAATTAGCTTTAGTCCCATAGTGTTATCCTAGGGGAATGGGACATAGTTTTGATGAAAGGAGGTCAAGAGCATGGGATATTGTTGACGAAGGAAAGCAGAGCTATGGTGTCGGGGCAGGCAATTGCTGAGCAGCCTGTAGGGGAGCCAGAGGAGGTTAAATGCATTGGAAGAGGAACATTCAGAAGTAGGAGAAGGTTTATGAACTGGCCACTTAAAGCAAATATGGAGAACTTCCCAGGGATGAGTTCTGTGTCTATACAACTTTTAATGTGGTTTAAGTCTCTATCATGCTGTGGATAAGATATTATGAAATTAATCATATCTTGAGCATGGTTACTATTTCCTGGAGGTGCAGTTGGAAAGCGATAGACATCCATTTTTGTGGGTCCAACAAGCCAGTTAGCTCTGTAGGATAGACCTCAGACGGCCAATATGCACAGAAAAGCATGAGAAAAGGAGGATGGAAGAAAGGGGAGAAGAAGTGACAGGCACATGGATTCAGTAAAGCAGGAAAAAATAAGGGAGGGAAAGGAAAGAAAAAAAAAAGAGAGACACTAACAATGCCGAGAGCTCCACGCCATTAGTTACCTGAGCTGTGTGAAAGCTCTACTCAGCGCTTTCTTCGCAACGGCCCGAGACCTTAGATAACTTCTTTTTTCCTATCATTTCACTCACAATCTCAACTACAATTGCCTTTGAGAGGTATTCATCTGCTTCTCAAATGTTGTTTGTACAGAAAGAAGTCTTTAGAATCTGAATGCTATTGTGTGTCTCAGCCACCAAAAAGAACATTTGGGGAGAATAATTGGGCAAATTGAGGGTATGAACCCCAGAAGAAACCATGTGTTTGACAAGAAAAATTGGTTGGCCAATGTTATGGTTTTTATGAGTAATCGTGATGATTCTTTAAGTAATTATAATTTGTTCTGTACTCTGTCACAGTTGTTTGGAGTTGTGGCTTTTATCAGTGAATAAAGTTATTTAGTCGTCCTTATTTTTAGGAAGAGATTCACAGCATTGGATTATTTCAAATGCCAATGATGTTAAATTTCTTGAATATTTTCCCTTTCTAGTGCCTGATGAGTCACTGGGCTATCATTCTGTCTCAGGAACATTATGGTGACACCAGTCTTAGTCACAATACCATTACTGTGGCAGGGGGTGGGGGCAGGATATGGGAAGACATCTACACAATGAGAAGAATCTGGTTTAATCCTAAAGTTGAAATGATTACCCACATTTTAAAAGTAAATTTATTTTAAAATAGATTTCCAAATTTCCCAATGCTCAGCTGCCCTGTTATTATGCTATCGTCAGATGTAAAAAAAAAAAAAAAAATCCCATGATGAATGGGATTCAGGAGGATTATTCTACAGAAAAACTAAGTCCAGTCATTGGGATGTAAACCTTAATGTGCCCTGTTATATAACAAAAGCATAACACTGGACCACATCTAAGGGTTACCTGTTTATTTCTCTTATTGAAATATGCAACTTATAGTAACAAGGCTCTTATAAACTTCCATACAGAAGAGATGGACACCAAATGTTGGTTGGTGAATAAAGCGTTTGCATACTGTTGAAAAATCTAACCAGAAGAGCTGTTTTCAAACATAATAAACAAATAGCTCAAATAGTTTTTCTCTAAGAATTAAAAGAGACAGCTTCCCTAGTTAAAACACATCAAAATATAACACAATATTGTGACTTTCATTTCTCAGTGGGATAATGAATTACAAGTAGAACATCAAGAAGTATGACTTTGTTTTTCACTACATCTTAGAACTGCAGTGGTTAAGGATTTGATAAGGACGAAGGACGATGACCTGAACGGTGAATGCTATAAACCCGTCTCCTTTGTTAATAAGCAAATTCAAACTCAAAGAAACTAGAGAGGAATATCTATGCTATTTAATAAACATTCTTCAACAATAAGTGTTTAACACTATGTCTTTGGCTCTTTATTAGGCCTGAGGTTTCAAAGATAAATAAGATAGTCTTAACTTAAAAATAGAGAATTTCTCACAGCCTCATGGGAGACAAACACAGTGATGGGAAAATATCTCTAGCAAATAGCTTGGCACACATGGAGCACGAGGGCAGAAGGGAGCAGAAGAGGGACTTGCCATAGCTGAGGATCAGGGCCTGCCATCATCTTCTTGAATTTCACTTAAAAAGAAAAAAAAAAAAAGATTAGAGAACCCTACTATAACTATGGACTTTGAGTGATAATGCTGGGTCAATGTAATTCATCAGTTATAGCAAGTGTATGACTCTAGTGAGGGGGGGGTCTTGATAGTGGGGGAGGCTATGCATGTGTAGGGAGGGGGACGTATGGGACATCTCTGTATCTTCCTCTTAATTTTGATGTGAACCTAAAACTATTCTAAAAAATAAAATCTATTTTTTAAAAAAGATTGAATAATAAAATACCTATGACAATTTGTTCTTTAACTTCCCTTCAAATACCTAAGTTTTAATTAATTAAACCCTCTTTATTATATCAAATAGAATTACTCATACATACATACCCATATATTTGACACACAACATTTTGATTCATGGACACTTGAAGGAGCCTTAGAAATAAATCATATGCCTTTAGTTTTATTTTATAACCAAGAAATATGTTTGAAAATAAACCTCACCTCATCCCTGACCTCCACTTACATGTACGGGTGTGGTGATGCGAAGGAGAAGGGTCTATGTAACTTATGGCTTCACTTCATCTACAAAATAGGAGATGCATCTTCCCATCCCCATATCTGTAGACTGGTTGAGTCAGATGTCTAGGTGAATATTACTTTGAGCTTTGAAATAATCTTAATCTTGGTATTATTTTGTTGAAACATTTTACTTTTAGGTGGATTAAGAAGTATGGCCTCTGTTCTTCAGGAATTGACTTACTTAGAATTTACTATTTCTTTATAATTAACACTTTAAGTTACTAAAGGGCTTTAGAAAAAAATAAGGACTCATAGACGCTCTATTAAAAATACCTTTAATCCTATTTTATATACATTGCATACAGGGAGATTAAAAAAGAACCCCAAATACAGGATATCTAGAAAGAACTGACCATTTAATCGTACAGTTCTGGCAATCAATTTTAATTGTTTGACTGAACCTGACAATTGCTTTGGCCTTTTGTCGATATAATACTGATACACTATAAGATGAGGCTTTCTACATGATTATTTGTATGCGTTTTGCTAAATTCTTTCTTTTTCTATGTGTAAATTGATTGTTTCATGAGCAAATATTATTTTTACTTGATTCTGAATATTAATCAATTAATAGTCAATCTTTGACTATTAATCAAAGTCGGAAGGAGGAAAATTATTTATCTTAGTGGTTAGTAATTTAACATTGTAAGAAGTTTTTTGGTGCTTGAAGAAAGTGTTATCTACACCAATGTATTTTACAGTGGAGAAAACTAAAATTCTTTTTTTTTTTTTACATAGAGTTTACTTTTACTTTTATTACTAATAAATATTTCTGATTCTGATGAAAGTTATTTACAATTTTTCTTGTCAAAACACATGGTTTCTTCTGGGGTTCATACCCTCAATTTGCCCAATTATTCTCCCCAAATGTTCTTTTTGGTGGCTGAGACACACAATAGCATTCAGATTCTAAAGATTTCTTTCTGTACAAACAACAATTGAGAAGCAGATGAATACCTCTCAAAGGCAATTGTAGTTGAGATTGTGAGTGAAATGATAGGAAAAAAGAAGTTATCTGAGGTCTCGGGCCGATGCGCAGAAAGCGCTGAGTAGAGCAGGAGCTCTGAAACACAGCTCAGGTAACTAATGGCGTGGAGCTCTCAGTGTTGTTAGTGTCTCTCTCTTTTTTTTTTCTTTCCTTTCCCTCCCTTATTTAATAGACAAATATAGACTACTCTCATTATAGAAGACTTACTATAGAATAAGCAACTAAAGCAGATGGTTGAAACTATGGGCATGGCACTGTGATGGGTTTTCATCAGAGAGTAAGAATAGAATATCCTACCTGGATGCGCTTCCAATTTATTTGGAAACACTGGGGAGATATAGATATTCTCTAGAATTGAATGCATCTTACATTAATGGCATTTTATAATTGGCAACCTTACTTTTCCTTATTGGTACATAAAGTTTATGATATCTTGAAAGTCAGTAAATATGGTAGCTGCTTCTTCGTAGGATCTTAGAAGAGGACTTCCTCTCCCAACTTACAGAGAACTATTCAAAGGTCTAGGAGACCAGGGCCCTGGTCTTGGCTCTGTCATTAACTAGGTGTTGATTTTGGCCATGTCCATTAATTTTTCTGATCCCTGTATAATGGCAGAGGTTAAACAATCCTTAAGGTTCCTGGTAGCTCAACATTTGGTAGAATAGGGAAGGGAAGGTGCCAGGGTACTACAAATAAAATTAAATTGCTTTTCCTTCTGTCCCTGTGAAGCACCTGGGCTGTTTCCAAATAGAAAATGCAGCTTAGTAATTGTAAGCAAGAAATATCCTAGCCAAGCTTAGGGAGGAAATATCGGCAGAATCGCAGGACTCGGGTATGCAATCACACATTTTATATATTTGGCACCACCTTGGACTTTCATATGAATAGAAATGAAAGGCTTTTTAGTTTTTGAAAATAAAATGTTTCAGATTTGATTTGCCTCTGAATTATACTTAGAAATAAGGGGGAACTAGCTCAATCTCTACGACACCCTCCAACTCTCCATCTGCCTTCCCCACTCCTTCGGCACTCCTACTCCACCAGCAGTACCAATGAGTATTGTTCCTATGGTCCCTTCTTCAGGTATGTCCACACAGCTCCAGTTTCTGCATACAAGTCTATACTCTGCAAACTACATTGGCCACCTAAAGTCACTTTAGATTGTAAACTCCATCCCTCCAAATATTACTCCCCAGCAAGCCTGTAAATAATACTCCGAACATCTTATCTTATATCACAAACCAGTAAACCTCCTTCAGAGTCGATTACGAAACCCTGGATTTTGTCTCCTGTAGTTGCGATTTGTGACCAAATTAACAAGTCCAGAAAGGCTGCTAATCTTCACTACTTACCTCTATGAGCATGCTATTAATGCGTAATTACATTATTTATTAATGATACTCATGGGTTTTGTTATGGTAATGAACTATTGTCCTTTCAAATTAACTCCACAAGGGCATCAGCCTTTAGTCTTAACCTAAATCTATTAATTAAATGGCCAGAATTATCCGTGTAAATCAACCATTTCAGCCACCACTGAAACCTAACAGCTGTCTATATGACACAGAACTGTTGATTACTTCATTGAGAATCTGTCTCCTGACAGTTCTGGGCAGAAATGAAGATGAGTAATATAATGAATAGGCATTAGAAGGGGGAATTTAGGGCAATTTAAATGAAATCATTTCTGTTTTGCAGAGTTTCCCATGTATGGTGTGATTGAAAAATTAATACAAGATTTTAAATACGAGGGATAGAAAGGCTACTATTTGCTTTCTTATCAGCACTTGAGAATAGATATGCAGATTGGCTTGTTTCTTTGAGTTATAATTACTTATTATAAACCTCATGCTTATTGATATCTTGGTTTATAGAGGGCAATAAAATAGATATTGAGGAAAGCCGTTATTTCTGCTTTCAGATCTCCCATCCTCCCAGCTCTTGCTAGTTTAAGCTGAATACAAAAATATGATTACTCACGTCTCCCTAATTTTCCTACTTTTATCTCTATCACCTGGTCCATATCAATAATTACTTCCTTAGATTTCAATAATTGTAGATTTGATACACATGTCGTAATTATGACTTCACAATGACCAAAATTAATTTGGTAACAGCATTCAACAAATAAGCTGAGCACCAATTAGTAAACTGGGTCCAGAAGTGCTTCTCACATTTTTCCTGACATACACTCTACTGAGTAAAATACAAAGAAATTATCTTTAAGGGAGATGGTAGCATGAGGTACATGCAGATTGTGCTGGGCTTGGGGCTGCTCAGCTAAAGATACGGGACATGCTGAAACCAGATGCTGCTTGTTTGGGTTTCATGAACCTTTGAGAGATTTTATGAAAGTCTGCAACATGAGCTAAGACAGATTGTTTGTATGGAAAAGGCACTGGAAGCAGCTTGGGTGGGCCCAAAAGTTGGGTGGGGTAGGGCAGATAAAACGTGTCAGCCAGTTTGATGGTGACTTAGATATGACGTCTGCGTGCATCTGCACGTAGGGAGAGGGCGGGATCAACAAAGAAACAATGGCTTCCGCCAGCTCCTCCGTCTGAGAGAAAGCTGCCCTTTCAGCCCTCATCCTGCAGCTAGACAAATCAGTTCCTCCCCATGTGTCCCTGGTGCCTTTCGAGCTGCTGCCCCAGTGCCGGAGCTCAGAGCAAGGGCGTCCGTCAGTGAGTAAGTCCATGATGGGCCCTTAAAAGGAGCACTTGGAACTTTAGCTTTCCTCTATCTCACTTAGCCACAATCTCTGCTGGTTTTCACAACCGGAAGTTGTGGGAACTTCTCTCTCTGACACTGAAACCCTGGGCTGGGGACCGACTGGGACCCCTTGCTCCTCAGGGGTGAGGAGGCTCTGCAGTCGAGATATCACCCCACCCCTGATTTTTAATGGTGACACATGTGGGTGTGGGACCAGCCTGTTCCGTGTCTCTGCCTCTCCTACTAGTCTCAAGGTGACTTCTTCTATATGTCTGGGCTTCGGCTCAGCTAGACCTCAGGTGTTTCTCAATAGTAGCAGTTGATGTGATCCTGAGAGGAGGTCAGAACAGCATTTACCTACTCTTCCATCTTGAACAGAAATCCAAAAATAATTAAGTCTTAATGAAATAAATAATTAGTATTTCTTTCATAGATATCAAAGTCCAAAATCTGTAAAGATCTCTGTCTAGAACTCATGACTTGTATCAATATACATAATTTTCAACTAAAACTCTTTATTTTATGTCTAATAAACACACACAACATCACGTGCTCCAAACTCAAGTCCTGATTCCAACTGCCCATGTCCTGCCTTCTTGCACAATAATCTGTCACTATCTTGTTGACACCCATCATCTTCTAATGCAGGTATTACTACAATAAATTCCTAGATGGCCTCCATGCTTCTATCATTGTTATAGCTACCTATTCTCCATTTAGAATCCAGAGTAGTTCGTTTAAAGTGTTAGTCAGATCATGGCACTACTGCACACACTTCTTGTTTTCCATTTCATTCAGAGGAAAACCAAAGTTCTTACAATGACATATAAGCCTGTATGATCTAGAACATGCTGCCTCTCTAATCTCATCTCCTACTCTCTGCTTACTGTGTTCCAGCCACATTGGCCTGTTTGCTATTCTTTGAACTCTCCAAACATACCCCCAAAACACATCTCAGAGTCTCTGCCCTTGTTTGCTCTCTCCATCATTTCTTTTAGGTCTATTCATATTTGTGAAATCTTAACTGACCACCATACATATATATTTACAACTCATCACCAAACCACGACACCCGTTCTCACTTACCTTGCTTTATTTATCTCCAAAGCACTTCATAGCATTTGGTGTTTATTTTTTCTTATTTGTTTCTCAGCGGCTCCCCCAATAATGTAATGACATGAGATAAGGAGTTTGTTGTTTTTACTTGATCTGTACCACCAAGAGTGAGCTCAATACACATATAGACGTAGATATAGGTATAGATAGATATAGAGATATAGATGATATAGATCTATGTAGATATAGATGGTATAGATATAAATAGATAAAGATATAGATGATATAGATACACTGATAGGTATTGATATATACATAGTTGTTTAATAAATGAATACAAGAAAAAACACATTTAAGAAAAAAATACTAAGGGTGGAATAGAAAGTGTAGCTTTCCCCTGTCCGATGAAATATAAATTTGGGCTTGAGTAAGGAGAAACTATATTCACAAGAACTATTGCAACAGGGGTTGGGAGGCGATTGCCATCGGAGTTGGGGACTCTTATAATATTGGGAGGGGGGCTATTGCAATAGGAAGAATCCTCCAACCATAACATATGCAAGTGTCTGACAGGTCAAGCAGAAAAGGGCTTTTCTCTTCTAGAGAGGAGTAATGAAGTCTAGAGAGAACTGGGTGTGCAGGAGAGGCATGAGCAGATGGTGTGAAGACAGTTTGAAACAGGAAAGGGCCATTAGAGGGAGGATATATTTCCGGGCTAGCTTAAGATTGTCTAAGCTTAGGGGCAAGCCAAAGTTCAGTGGCCTGGGGAAGGAGAGAAGCCTGATAAAGTTTAATCAAGTTAGCAATAGTTTTCCTGACTGGTCAGTGGAGAACAATAGTTTGGCTAATCATTGATGAGACAAAGAATGAAAATTTGGAGGGTCTGTGTCTGGCCTTGTTACAGGTGCACAAGGATGTCAGCTAGGAGTTCTGTCTAAGTCATATGGGGCAGGGGGGTTAGTTCTCTGCAGCCAGTCATTTCCCAGAATACAAAGGGAAATGCTTGTTACTGTTTCCTGGGAGCATGGGGTTGGGGTAAAGTTCCACATTGTTCACCCGTAGGAGTCTATTCACAGCAAGGCTGTACATTAACTTCAGGACTGGAGAATGGCAGCTGGGGCACCATCACTGGGCTAGCTGCTCCTTCCACCAAGGTGGTGCCCATGAGGGTCGTAAGAGAGAGCAGAGGTCATTCCCTTACATGCCACTCTTCACTGTCAATGTTAAGTCCCAGCGTGTCCCCATCCAACACCCAGCTCACAGACTCTTCTTCAGTCTCACTGTGCCACTGTTTCCTCTGGGTCATCGAAAGAGCGAGATTAAATGGAGGATGTCAGAATATATATATCTTATTTTATTCTGGGACTGATACTACTAGAGCTAAAACAGCAATGATTTCAGTTATAAATGAAGTACTGTCCCAAAAGAAAGTTGGAATGAAGTTGGTTATGTTTTCATTCTTTTACGTAGCTCGCTCAGGGAACGATTCCTGTTTCCTAAACCTCGTTGTGCACTGACTCCCAGGATGCCGTAGATCTTATTAAATGCATAAATCTTATGTTTTCTAAAGCACCGCGTTATATGAACAAACCACCTCAAGTTCTTACTCTAAGTTTTAAAGGATAAGAATTTTGGGGAATACTAAGACTATTTTGGTCTTGGCTAGAAAATGCTAACGTTCGAAGCATGGATGTGGGAGAAGAGCCTTACAAAGTCCACTCCTCCCACCCCGCCCCGTCAGGTAATGTCCAAATTCTCTGTTTATAGAGAAAAATTTCAGCGTACCAGCCCTATGGACATCTCACAGGCCTCCTTATGATAAGTCTAAGATAAGAAGGATAGTCACGTGGTCTCATAAAGGAAGGGTTAAAATGAAATGGACGCGTACTCTGGCACTTGAACTAGTTTTTCAAAGCAGTTAAAAAATAGTGCCTTACACATGTCTGGAATTTATATTCTACAAAGTGCTTGTAAATATACCATGTCATTAAATTTCACAACAATTTGGCAGGAAAGAAATTACATCTCCATTTTGTTGACGATTACTAACAGCTATTATCAATTTCACATTTCTTTCTTTCCAGGCACCATGCTAAGTACTCATTTAATCCTCACAACAATCTTATGACGTGTGTGCTGTTATTATCCTGGTAATACATAGAAAGTTAGGCTCAGAAAAAGTGAGGAATTTCTCTAGGGTCAGGTAACTAGTAAGTGGAAGAGTGAAGATTTGAGCTCCTTTTTGCACTTCGTGTTTTTCTGACTCAGCATTCTAAATGAGTGGTCTTCATGCTCTTTTGGCCACATGGCTTTACTATTGTACTACCATGTGCATGAAAAACATATACAAAATAGAAATTTAAAAAGAGAATATGATAGAAATGAATGCAAATAGAAGTTCTAATTGTTTCTCCTCACACCCTAATAGAATACCTGTACACCTCATAAACTTAATCTTGATTAAATCCTGTGTGGATGAGGATAACAAGGCCCATTGTGCCCTGGTAATTCGTCCACGATCACACAATCAGGGAAAGGTCCAACTCTCATCTTCTAACTCAGGTCTTTTCCCTCCCATCCCGCTGCCTCTTGGTCTTCCAATGACCATGGCATTCTGTGTTGTCTGCTCACCTGGAAACCTACAGTCCTCTGCCTGGACACAAAGAACTAACCCTCTCAGAGAATCATTTTCCTCAGACTCTGAAGAGGAAGAGACGTTAGTACTCTCGTTATTGTAGTTGTTTGAACAAATCAGCCCCAAATCCACTTCAGGCCCAATTTCTCTCCACAGGGACATCTCCTGCTTTCACTGGATAGTTGCTTCCCTCTCCCCGTTATTGATGCCGTGGAGGGCTGCCTATGTAGCACAGCTCAGCACAGATTTATTTCTTTATTTTGGTGGGTAGAGTTTGTATTTGTACTCTTATGTCGGGGCTGAGCAGGCCCTAATTTAGTACGCATCATTTTACTGGAGTGCTCTGTGCTAACTTCCAATGATTCTCTGGGTTCACTGTAGTATGAGTGATACAAACTGTTGCTCTAGCTATTCACCCATGCAAAACAGTGTAATTGTGTAACACTTAACACTGCCAGTGCCCTCAGCACACGAGATTCGTTTGGTCGGAGCCCTTAGAGCAAACTGGCCAGAATGGGTCGTCCCCAGGCATGAGATGACACGGAGTTGGAAACCTGGCGTCGTTTCTTTCCCAGAAGGGAGTATGAGCCTGAACAAGATGTTGCTTGTCACCAATGTCCTCGACAAGAGTCCACAGGGGACTTCCGCACCGAGACATGAGCGGGAATGTGAACCCTGAAGGGCAGGATTCTGGGAAGCAAGCCACTGAGGGAGCAATTGCTCTATTGAGCTCCTCATCCCAAGGACTCCACACCCTCACCTCTGAGAGTCGTTTAAAAACTCCCCTGCTCTCGCCCTTTAGTTCTTAAAAACAGTTCACGCTCATGACAAGGTAGATAATAAAAGAAATAATATCATCACTTTTCACTTTTTCTTTGCTTCAAAGAGTAGTTTATCAGGGATAAAAATGTCGGCACGTCGGCAAATCATTTGATTTGATTTCATCTAACTTATTCAGCAAACGTGTGTTAAGTTCCCTCCACTGTGCTGTGTGCTGGAGGGTAAAATAATGAACAGGCAAGGTCCTTGTTCTGCAGTAGCTCATGGTCTGGGGAAGGAGAGAAGGCATGCGCACGGTCCGCTGCATTACAGAGTAATAAGTGTCGTGCTCTGGGATTGGTCTGGGTGATAAGTGTGTAGAAGTTCATACAAAGCACAGCATTTGTTTAACTCCCTTCATCTCATCCATTTCTATGATATTGAGACTTGAGGTGGGCTAGACGCTAGAGTAATAATACTAGGGTAATAATACTAGGGTAATAATACTAGGGTAATAATAAATTCCTGTGGGTGCTCTGGGTTAAGACTGGGGTCTCTGGAGAACTAGACTGGTGCCGTCCCATGAGTGGCACTGCCCTCAAGTAGGCTTTTATGATTATGTCACTATTGAAAGATATGTCAGGGGTTCTTCCCTGATGGACCCCTTAATCTAATAGCGATGACGAGATCCCTCACTTGGCTTCTTCAGGTGCTCCCTGAGGGGAGCTAAAGAGGAGGCCTCAAAAAGCTGCCTTACTTCTGGGCCCAAAGAGGGAATTTTAGCATTTATTCCCTCAGAGCATCTAACTCTAGTCATGTACATGGATTTCTTTCTCACTGACATGTGATTTGCTATGTTTTAGCTTCTTCTGTGGGCCTGACCCACACAAGAGTGACAATAAACACAAAATCGATGTGATTCCTCCGACCACCTATCAAAACTAGCACCATCCCCTCATTCCTTATTTCTCCTTCACTAGTGCCCCTGACATATGATGTCTTTATGTCCTTCTGCGCTGTGTTCTGCGTCCCCAACGAGGATGTAGCCACCTCCACAGCAGGTCCCTGGTCTGGGTTGTCCACTGAGTTCCTACTTCACAGAACCCTGCCTCGCTCAACACTCGTGGTCAGTTGAATGAATGAGTGAAGGAACAAACAAAGAGATGAATGTCTTTCTCTGTGAATATCTTGCACAGAGTCTAATTCTTTTAAGTTCTTACCAAGAAGTAGCTGAGCTGTTTCAGGAAACCAAAGATTGCCTTTCACAAATCAGAGCTTCTATATTTGTGATTCTTCATTTACTTTAAGGTTAATTTCCATGTCCATAAAATCATGCAAGACCCTTCCCTAGAGTGGTCTGAATGAGTCTGAGATGACAGGTGTTCTGCATGCTAGGGTCCCAGTTTCTCTGGCAGCCCCTCAGGAAAAAGTCTTTCCATCCTGTTTTAAGCAAGCATTTTTTAGCCAGGAAACAAAGACTCCCTCGTGCTACTTCAGGCAATGGTGTGTGTATGGAGGAGAGGCATGGTGGTGCTTGTACTAACATTTACACCAGGGAATGCCGTGAAATCTGGATGGCCAGGCCTTAGGAAAATGATAGTTCTGCACGGAAGGCAGCTGCGACCACAAAAAATGGCGGATCTGCTGAGGTTCTCTAGCTCATGCCACATGTCTGTTTCTCTGTCTTATCTCTACAAGTATTAACTCTCAATTATAGATGTCGATAAAATGTGAATATTGAGATAGATGTCGTCTGTCTACCCTATAAGCATCTGCTTACTCACTGTTTCTGTTACCACATCACTTCATCTCACATAGGTCCAGCCTCTCTCTACATCGGGATCTTTGTTAAGGAAACACACAAATGAAAATCAAGGGCTTAATTCTTCCTGTTGAAGATAAGGAAAGAGATTTCCCTCCCCTTCTTTTCTTTGCTCATTTGTTTTAGAAAACTTCTAATTATAAGTACTTTCTCTTCTCCAAAATGTGTGTAAACCCTTTTGAAGGCTAGATAGGCCTTGTGCCAGCTTTATGATCTGCAATGTCTTTCTCAAGGACCTGGGAGCCATCCCTTTGGAATGTAAACAACACAGGGGCTAGTGCCCCTGTCTCCTAGTGTCCATGGCAGGGTAGAGGGCTAACTTCAGTAAGTTCCTTGCTCCAAACTGCAAAACTGTTTCCTGGCAAAAAGATACAAGAAGCTTGTTTTCCTTTGGATAAAGCCAGTTAGCTAACACGTGGTCACCCAACTACCAAGTAAAGTTAGGATGAACTCTGGTGCTGTCAGGTCCTCATGAGGACTAGTTATTGTTTATCTTGAGAACATGTAACAGGTTGTATCTGCTTAGCTATATAAGATTCTTTCTGTCTTTTCAGTCTCTGAGCTGATTGCCTGTGCTGTGCTTCACATTCTGGTTTAATGTTTATTCGATAACGGAAGTGTTTTCTTTCTCTACTATCTTTCTGGGCTGGGAGAAGATTTTGTTTTTACTTATATTTTCTCACCTCCTTTCACCTTTATCTCCTATGGCTACCTGCTTGATTATCATATTCCTCATTCAAATTTCTTGGAGAAAGACTACTTTTGGTCAGCTCTCCTTTGGGGGCAAGGTGGTTAACCTATGAACTGGCTGCCAATGGATAAAGTGCCCAATCCTGGTTCAATCTGTGATCCAGGGGTAGAGCTGGATCTTCTGTTCTATGCATAATGCTGAAGTCTGCTCTGTGGTGGGGATTGTGTTTGGTGTGGCTTCTCTTAGTGGCTGTGTGCAAGCAAATAGTTTTGACACGCACACACGCCTACTGGCTTATCACCTGTGATTCTCAAATTGGCAATTCGAATTTGAACCTCAGAATTGGACAAGCTGCCCAGTGTTTCACAGAGGAAGAAATCCAACTTGGGTTTTGAACATCAGGTTATACTCCTATCCTTGGGAAGCCATCTTGTAACCGAAGGCACTGGTGACAGAAGGAGACGGCAAGGAATGGAGAGCTGAATATAAGCCCACTTAGGAAAAGTATTCAGGAGCACATTGTTCTGGTGGGAGTAGTAACATTGTCACAGGAAAGGGAAACATTGTGTATAATATTCACAAGGAAAGCAAAGATGCAGATTAAGGTAGGAAAAAGGATGGAAAGTGGGAGGAAACACCAAGTACAATATGGAGACAGAACAGGAGGACATGAGACCCAGTAGAAAAATGAGTAAAACAGAAGAAAGCAAGGTTCCTAAATTTTAGATGATACAATTGGGTGTAAGGAGCTATTGCCTGGGTCAAATTACCTACAGTGATTTTAAGTACTATGGGTACTTAGAACAGACATATTTTGAGAGTTTCAATAGGATTATGTTTCTTGAGCAGACAATCCTGTGATCCTTTCCTTTGATAGCACAGTTTCAGGGTTGCTCAGCTCCTCTGCACAGCATGGCCACCAGGCTCTGTGAAATCTCCTTCTCTGGAGAAACCTAACGCGGCTTTCATAAGATGACTTTCGTCTTCAGGATGGAGGTTTATTGGTTCTCTGCACAGCCGGAAAATCATCCCCTTTGGATTTCGAAGAGTCTTGATTACCCCTTCCAAATTTGTTTATTCTTCCTCTATTGGAACTTTTAATCAGTACAGTTTGCCAGGCATAAGGCAGTATATCCAGAAAGTGAAATGTCTCCAGGCTTTGCAGAGAGCCATTTCCCAGAGGTCGTATAATTTACTTCATCCTTATAAAGGAAAATGAGGCAGAAAGGAAACAAACACACATTAAGACTATGCTCCAGGCCCTGTGTGAGGTGTTGCATACAAAATACTTCATTGTGTACGGGCAGCATTCTTATGATATACATACCATTTTACAAAGGTTACCTGACACCCCAAGAGATTGAATAGTTTGCCCAAGGACTACTCTGTGTGAGACACTGGGACTTGGATTTGAACTCAGCTTTGCATCAAATGTTTGCTCTTTGTATTCTTTGTATTACAGGTGGTTAGTACTCCTTAGCCCTCTTTTAGGCCCAGGCTAAAAACATGAATGATGCTAAATTTATGAGGTTAATGCTGTGGAACCACCCTTTGCCTCATGAATTGGGTGATAGGAACCTTACAAAGCCCCCACCCCCCTTACCCAGTATAAAACCCTCAGCTCTACTTGTGCTCCTGTATTAAAGACACTATGCTTTGAAACTCCCTCTGGTTGTGTTTTCTCTCTCACTAATGAACTCTCCTTTCCTTCCTTCCTTCTTCCTGGTCACTTACTCCCTGGTGCCTTTGGGCAAACTCATCCGCATGGGGCTGCAGCATCAGTGTAGGGATTTAAGGTGCTGTGAGGACGAAAAGAGTGGATGTTTGTCAAATGGCCAACACTGCCCATCACACATTGGTAGCTGCCAATTTTAAAGTCTGAACGCAAGGGCCATGCTATTATAATTTGCTCTGGAAATTTTGCTGAGAGGATGGCCAATAAGAAGTGACAGGAAATGAATAATGTGCTCTGTGACACGGGTGGGCCAGGGGCATGTGACAGAGTCTGTGCTAGTTCATGTATCACTCTATGAGGCTTCTGAGTATTCTGGGAGGAAAATGCCAGCCCTGGGTAAGCAACTCGTATTACCTGCCTTAGTGGCTTCACATCCAAACAAAATCAACTCCTGCCTCCATCCCCTAAAATATTCTCCAAATCTCATTTTCTTTTGTGCTAGTTTGCTTTGTACCTTTCTGTGAGGATGGTTTGACCTGTGGCTTTCCCAGCTGACCTACCTATGGCTTTACCAATCTGTCCTCCCTACTAAGTTAGAACAAAGGTCTCTCCAAGTGTCAGCTCAGGGAATCTGTGTTGAGGTTCCAGAGTAATTGGAAACACTAGCTGGGAGTAAAGAGGGATGGACACTCCTTTCCTTGAGGATATGGTTTACTATTTGATAAGGACTCTTGTGCCATCCCTCTTATTTCCTGTTTAAAAGTGAAAGAAATAGGAATGGGAAGCATATAGACCAGAATGGGCATGGAGAGCTCTGAGTCGATGAGAAATGGTGGTTTGGGGGTTCTTCTGTGTGTACCTAACCCAAACATCCCTGGCTCTCCTTGCATCCACACTTGCCTTTGTCCTCAGCACCTGACCAGGCAAATTTTTAGCCGTTGTCCCATCTTGCCGTCTACCTCTCCTGCTCCCTCCTCTCCCGCCCCCAATCTAATTCTCAGAACAGTCAGAGTATGGAGATGCTTTACTGAAGTTTGAAGGACGAAACTGGAGAAGGACACTGCACAGAATATTTCAGTTCTGGTCTTTATTTAATGCTGGTCTTTGTGTTGCAGATGCCACATCTGTCTCTCTTTTGATCTCTTTCTCCTTACCATAAACGTCCCACTTTGTCCCTCTAGACCATAAACTCCACACTTTTTCTCTCTTCTACTCCAAATTCCCCACCTACTGGTGTATTCGTCTGCAAAAGAATACACTTATCCTATCAAGTGTGTTTCCTATAATGTGTTTTATAATATTAATCTAAACTTTTTTGTCGTAAATCATAATTAACTTTGAAAGTAGAAAATAGGCAGCTAGGAGAAAAAAAAACAATGTGAAAAACCGGAAAAATCTGCTGTGTAGATTAGAAAAATACTTGCAAAAATAAAAGCTGTTCTGAATGGCAAATGCAGCTCTGTAAAGGGGCCACTTCTCCGTGCAGGATGAGAGGTGCAGGTTTCTCACACTGGGTCTTGGGATGAAAATATTCCGTGGAGAAGCCTCTGTTCACGGCCAGGCATGCACACATTTTAACTTCCAGTGATGTGTTACTCAGCTTGGGCTGCTATCACAAAATACCATAAATTAGGTGGCTTATACACAACAGAAACGTATTTCTGACAGTTCTGGAGGCTGGGAAGTCTGAGCTCGGGGTGCCAGAATGGTGGGGTTCTGGGGGGAGCCCTCATCAGAAGACTGCCCACTTCTCATTGTCCTCACGTGGCGGAGAACGGAGAGCGGAAGCAAGCTCTCTGGTGACACTTACAAGGGCACTCATCCCAGTCATGAGAGTTCCACCCTTATGACCACATCTAACACCAATCACGTCTCCAAGGCCCGTCTTCTATACCATCACATTGGGGGTAGGCTTTTCACGTGACTTTCAGAGGGACACAAACATTTACTTCATAACAAGGACAGAGATGCTAACAGCTCCCATCTGTCATTTCTCCAGAGCATTGTCTTCAACCTATAGGAGCTGCCAAGCTTGGAGATGGCAGCATCACCTGGGGATGGCTAAGAGCTTATGTCCCCCCCTCCAAGGACACCCTGAAGTCAATGACTGACTGATCAGGCGATGGTGGGGAACAGAAAATTGGCACTGTTGCCTCAAATGAGGACGACTCTTTGGTGTCATGCTCCTGAGCTCCCCGTGCTGAAGCTAAACTTGAGGTGACACCCCACTCTGGCTTAGCTTCTTCCCCCTGCTTTCTGTGTCTTCCTTTCTTAGAGGCTCCTTTGAGCGCACTCCCACAATAAATCACTGCATGAGTCCCCATCTCAGACTTCTGGGAGACCCGACTTAAGTAACACATTTGCCACGGTGTGAGTAGGGGCATGGAGTGCTGAGTAGTGCATGGCTGGGCAGTGACATCACAGCTGTCCAGACCTCCCTGTCTGGTTGTAGTTTCATTGTCACCTGGATAGTTATATGTGGTAGATTACAAAAATGACCACCATTTTCCATCCTCACTTCAAGAAATGGAGTCTCTTTATCTACTCTTTGAATCTGGATTGGCCATGTGATTTGTGTTGGCTAATGGGATATTAGCAAACATGACACAATGACTTGGAAAGTATATGCATATTGGGCTTGCTTGTTTGCTACTCATAGATCCTGAAGTTTCTATGTGAGTGAGTCCAGGCTAACCTGCTGGGTGATGAGAAACATATATGCCCCAGTTACTCCCATTGTCCCCAGAAGCAAAGCTGTCTAGCTAACCAGAATTGTTCCTTATATACATGATGAGTCCAGCTGAGATCAACAGAAGAGGCACACAGCCCAAATTGCTGAACACGACCTAAAGAAATGTTTATTATTTTCAACCTCTACGTTTTGTTTTATAGCAGAAGCTAACCAACATAGTACTATAAATTGTGATGGCTCATATGCATTATACATTTTTATTGTTTTGACAAAAATAGCCATTTTAGGCTCATATTCCTGCCATACAAATGCATACAGCATGATAGATGAATATAAAATATAAGCACACAAAAATACAAACACATTGCAAAAATGTCCTTTTTAATCAGTGTGCTTTCTTGAAATTGAGACAGGTAAATTGTTGCAGTTATCACTAGTTTATATTCTGAGTAAGCAATTTACACAGTAGAATGAAGGAAAAGAATCTTACTACCTCTGAATGTTGGGAGCTTTCATATATTTTTATGCTATCTCATTAATACTCACAATTACATGATTGGTATGCTGTATCTATTTTTACAAGAGAAAAAAAACTAATGCTGAGAGGAAATGTAACTTGCCCAAGGTAGTTTCATAAACAGATGGATTTGAAGATTAGTCTTCCTGGCTGCAAAGATGCTATCATCAGGTAACTCTTATAAGCCTGGGTATTTTCTTTCAGTGGATATTTGGAAATACAGGGTTTCATGTTACAATATGTATCTTTCACAGAAGTATAACTCCATGGATCTTTGGATCATATCTGATACCCTTTCAATCTTGGCTTCCACGGTTTGTATAGAGTTTCAGATTGGCAAGAAATTTTCAAGCAACTGTTATTTCCATGTTTCAGTTTAAAATAGCCTTTCCCAATTTTCAGAGTAAGGGATACATCTCTAACCTTTCAAATAAACACTACCAGTCATCTGTCATCTACAATATCTCTTCAAGCAAATATATATTTTACATTCAACGTAAATATTTATTATGCACATTTATGTGCCAGTCTTTGCCCTAGGCTCTGGAGGGGCAAGGAAGACTGAAACATGGTCCATTCTATCAAGAAGCTCACATTATAATGAAGGCAAGAAACACACTCATAATTATAAACCAACCTAGTAAATGAAATATGGGAATGCTAGATGGAGCACTCAAACCAGCCTGGTGAGTGAAAGGGCGCAGAGGTCAGGGCGAATTTTTCGGAGGAGCTGATACCTAAGCTCAGTGTCAGAGTTTAGCTGGCTGGGTGAGAGTGGGTGGTTACACTAGTTACTGCTGTAGCGATACTCCCCCCAAGTTTAAGTTGCCTAATATAATACAAGTTTATTTCTTGTTCACATTATGGTCTAATGCAGGTATTCCTGGTGGTGGTGGTGGTGGTGGCAGGGATGGTGCTCTGTCCCTGAGGTCACTGGGGGGTCAAGGTTGACGGAGAGGAGGCTGTGACATGTTCACCACACATCCTCTGATGTCTTATGGACAACCAGAAGGGAGAAAAGACAGGATGCACAAGGCACATCTGCATCTTACCCACTTCAGTATATGCCACTTCTTTTTTTTTGAAATTTTACTGAAATTTATTATTTCTTAATTAGTCATGCCCTTTTGAAGAAAACAAATGTATTAACATAAGCAGGAAGAAGAAAATAAAAATCATCTATGACCTCACAATCTAGGGATAAGCACTATAGGCACGTAGGTATATAATAGTTTATAGTGTTTAACGTGAAATACAAAAAAAAGGACAACTCACACAGATTTTCAAGAGATGTGAGTATATAGAGAAAATATGATCATACTTTACAGATTGTTAACAGAGAATGATTTAATTACAGCAGTTTATGGTCTTGCAGTGGCTGTACCTTTGGCTAAAGTTTTATTTTAATTTGATTCTGACTTTTGATATTTCAAATGATGTATTTAAATTCCTTGATTTCTGATCTTTCCCAATTAACTGTAATGAATCTCAGCAAATTCTAGGATCTCAGGTAGAAATAGACTTTTACAAGTAGTTCAGTTGACTCCTGAATCTGAAGCTACACCTCATCTTCAAAATTTCTGCTTGTGTTTATCAAGCCTGGATTTATTGCTTTTGTTAATGAGAGACTCACTTCCTTTGGGGGATTTTCCATCTTGAAACAGTTTTGACTGCTTGAAGGTATTTCCTTATGTTGTTTTCAAACCTATGTCTAGATGGTCTCTAGCCCTCAAAAACATCAAAGTCTAATCCCACTTGCCCATGACAGTAGCCCAGTCACAAGATTAAACACAGCCATAAATTTCCGCTTACCTTCTCAGCTTTCTGTTTCTTATTTTTAGTGTAAGTGCTACACCTTCCCTTAGGCCTTCTTTACTTTCTTAATTAAAAATAATTTTTTAAAGATTTTTATTAAAGTACAGCTAACATACAATGTTATATTAGTTTCAGGTGTACACCATAGTTATTCAACATTTATATACCTAAAGAAGTGATCGCCATGATAGGACCAGCAACCATCTGGCACCTTACTATGTTATCACAATACTGTTGACTATATTTCCTGTGCTGTACATTACATCCCCATGACTGACTTGTTTGAACCTCTATTCCCCTTCACCTTTTTCCCCCTTTTTAAGTTTTTCAATTATAGTTGACATTCAATATTATTTTATATTAATTTCAGGTGTACAGCATAGTGGTTAGACATTTATATAATTTAAGAAGTGATCCCCCTTACTAGTCTAGTACCCACCTGGCACTATACATAGTTGTCACCATATTATTGGCTGTATTCCCCACGCTTTACTTTACATCCCCATGACTATTTTGTAACTACCCATTTGTACTTCTTAATCCTTTCTCCTTTTACATCCACCCCCTCAAACCCCCCTCCCATCTGTGAACCATCAAAATGTTCTCTGTATCTATGAGTTTGTTTCTGTTTATTTTGTTCTTTACATTCCACATATAAGTGAAATCACACTGCATCTATCTTTTACTGTCTTACCCTCCACTCAGCACAATTCCCTCCAGGTCCATTCATGCTACCACAGATGGCAAGATCCCATTCCCTTCCATGGCCAAGAAATATTCCACTGTATACATGTACTACCTCCTCTTTATCCATTCATCCATTGGTGGACACCCAGGCTGCCTCCACATCTTGGCCATTGTAAGCAACGCTGCAATGAGCATATGGATGCACAGGTCCCTCAAAGTAGTGTTTTGGGTTTCTTCAGATAAATACCCAGAAGTGGGATGACTGGGTCCTTCTTTGTCTCTTGTTAGATAGACCCTTTGTTTTAAAGTCTTTTGTCTAGTGTAAGTATTGCTACCCCAGCTTTTTTTGTTGTTTCCATTTTCATGAAATATCTTTTCCATCCCTTTACTTTCAGTCTGTACATGTCTTTCAATCTGAATTGAGTCTCTTGGGGCCAGTCGAGTGGCACAGTCTCTGTGGTTACCTAAGCCGAGTGTTTCAGGTGTGATTTGTGTGTGCCATACTATTGAGTTGAGCTGTCTCCATATCAATGAGAGGCATTGACCCTCGGGCAGATTGGTTGTGAGTACTGGCTATGACTACAGTGAAGGAGGTGTTTTGCAAGGGCTGATCCTGTGGAGCAGGATTTGCTTTAGAGCCGGGGTGTCCAAACTGCGGCCCGCGATCCATTTTTTATTGGCCCGCAGCAAGTTCCAAAAATATATTTAGTTTACTTAAATAAACCAGGTGAGGCAATATGTACTTCTCCTCGAGTGAGTGGCCCGGCTGTTTGTGTATTTTACCGCATATGGCCCTTGGTGAAAAATGTTGAAAAAAGTTTGGAAACCCCTGCTTTAGAGGGACTCTGGTGCCTGCTGAGTCTGCCTTTTGGGTGTGTCACTTGTGAAGTTGTTTGGGTGGCCTCTGGTGTGGTCTGAAGTTGGCCCATATGTATGTTGGTTTGGGGGGACTCTTGAGAAGTTCTTTGAGACAGGCTAATTTCAGCCACTGCCTGTGTCCTTCCTGGGGCCACTTTGTATGAGCTACAATGTAATCTGCAGATGGTTGCCCCTTGTGCTCGGCTTGGAGGTGCCTGGGAGCTGGTAAATTGTGAACTGAGGCCAGTTGCCTCTAGTGCCAGGCTTGAAGCTGCTTAGCAAGAGGTATAGGGCATGCCAAGGCCAGACACTGCTCATTTGGGGTTTGTAAAATTTTGAGAGATTTTAGAAAAGTCCACAGCCTGAGCCAAAACAGGCCATTTGTATGGAAGAGACACTGGAAGTGGCTTGGTTGAACCCACAAGTTGGATGGGGTAGGGTCTCAGGGAATCACCAGGGTGTAGTAAATGGTGTTAGCCTGGTTGATGGAGACTCAGAAATGGTGCCAACCTACGTGTGAAGGCTGGGTCAGGGGAGGGTTCAACAAAGGAACAATGGCTTCTGCCAGCACTTCTGTCTGGGAATAATCTGGCCCTCCAACCCTCCTGCTGAAGCCAGACAATTCAGTTCCTCCCTGGCACCTTTTGACCTGGTACCCAGATCAAAGCTGGAGCTCCGAGTGAGTGAGACTGTGAGTCCTATAAGAGGAACATCTGGAACTCCAGCAGCCCTCTGTCTCACTCAGCTACAATCTTTGCTGCTTTTCACAGCCAGAAGTTGTGGGGACTTCTCTCGCTATCTCTGGAATCCTGGGCTTTCGAGCCTGTTGTGGGGTTCCTGCTCCAGGAGGACCTCTGCAGCCATTATATCCCTCTGAATTTTCACCCTTCACACGTGGGTGTATAACCAGCCCATTCTGAGTCTACACCTTTCCTATCCGTCTGTATGTTCTTAGTTATAAAACTTCTGTTCAGCTGGACTTCAGGAGGTTCTCAGTGATGGCTGTTCTGTATTTTGGTTGTAATTTTGAGGCAATCATGGGAGGAGGTGAGCATACTACTTACCTACTCTGCCATCTTGACCAATTTCATTGTTTTTAATTTGGTTTTTTTTTTGGTTTCTTTTCACTAAACCTCTTTTATTGTCAGTGGTGTAAACTGGAAATATTCTGTTCTGTATCTGTCTCCAGATACTTTCTTTTTCCATGTTTTAACTATAGATAATTGAGGTTCTTATAGATAATGCAGTTTTTACCCCATTATTTAAAACATCTAATTGCTAAAGTAAAATATTTTGTAATGTGGTAAGATAATTGGGTTTTGGAAAAAGTAATTAGTTTCCTCAGGTGATGTCCAGCAGAGACAGTAATTCAAAGCTATGCTCTGACTGGCAACAAGGTCTCACTCTGTAAAACTGATTTACTCTGTCTATAGATGAAATGGGTGAATTCCTCCCATCAAAGTGTGATGTACTCAGTTGAAGCAGTTAGTCATAATTCTAGCTTCACCCATTTGAAAATCATATAAGGAACATAGAGAATAAGGAACAGTTTTAGAACATTTTGCATTCCCTGCTTCCTGTAAAATTGGGACATATGAGATATTGCATTCACAGACATTATTATGATATTTATTTTGAAACAATGGTTAGAGCTTAAGACAGATTGATTTATTTCTCTTGACAGTCCCTATGGATTATCAGACCTTGAACAGTCTTAACTACCAGAATTTAAGTGCAATGTTAGGAAAATCAACATAAATTAAATAAATAACTCTCTGTAATGGTAACAAAACACAAAAGATAAGATTATGGAAGCTTTCAAAAACTCATCAAAGGCATGGGACAATCTCTGAAACATTTATAAAACAAACAAACAAACAAAACAAAAACGCTCACATGTTCTAAAATCTCCACCAGTCTTATGGTGCTGGTCAAAGAGCAGGGCTCAGTAAAATAAAAAAAATGTAAAATGCATTGACCTGAATGTTATGTACCAGCATTATCAATGACTAATGTAAGATAAATTATAAACCTATTAATGATGGTATGCCTCAAGTGGTGACAATATATAAATTTTGTGGTATGTATACTCAAGGACAAAGAAAAAATATATATGTTTCTATGTGTTTGTGTGTGTGTGTTCTTTAACATTGTATGTACACAATGATATATATGTAATTAA
The DNA here is from genome assembly GCF_036562045.2 of Rhinolophus sinicus. Taxonomy (NCBI): domain Eukaryota; kingdom Metazoa; phylum Chordata; class Mammalia; order Chiroptera; family Rhinolophidae; genus Rhinolophus; species Rhinolophus sinicus. The sequence continues at coordinate 50,118,332 of NC_133761.1, read as the reverse complement.
AGAAAATTTAAAAGTATATATACTTTATATATGTATATATGGAGTATAGTACTCATATAAAGTATACATAAAGAGTATAGTATTCATATAAAGTATACATATACTTTTTATTTTTCTTTAATTTTATATGTATACACTGTAACTTAGAAAAAAAGCCACCATCTTTGAAAGATATAAGAATTTCTGTCACTATAAAAGTAAAATAGGAAAAAATATCCAGACGACAACACAATCTAGATAAAATGTTTGTTCTGTTTCACCAAACAATCATCTGATTATATCATCTGTATGGAGAAACCTTCCAACTTGAAAAGTATCAGGCAACAGATACAAGTAAATTGGTCATTTAAAGAGATACCTTTCATTGGAAACTGAAATTCTGTTTTGTAAATCAGTGTTTAGTCTTAACTAGCTAGTATTAATTGTGTGACCTTGAGAAAATCAGTTTCCTTTTCTGGGTTTTAATTTCCTCACTTGCACAATTACAACATGAGATTAGGTCAGCCTTTCCCCAGTTGTCTCTCTCAGAATGAGAAAAAACTCAATCTGCCGGAGCCACTGGAATCCACTTTTACTCATCCACTCATTTACTGACTTGCCATTGATCATTTATTGCATCCATGAGAATTGGTTAAAACTTTATTTTTAAAACATATTTTCTCTTTTACTTTCTAATATGTGGCTTCAGAGTATGAGTGAAGTAATATTCCCTCCAATATGTGGGAGGGAAGTGGTACTCCCCAGTCCTACCTCTTTTACCAATTTCCCCAATGTGAAAGCCTACTTTAGAAAAGTCAGAAGAGTGAAGACAAAAATCCCAACTGTCAAAGAAGGGCCTGGCTTGCCTATGGGCATTGTTGTTCATTTGTGTAGGATTTTCTAAAGGGCATTCCTCTCAAACTTCTTATTCTGGACCCCTTTACCTCTTCAATCTTTGGCTTAGCACTTGGCCTCTGTTCTGGACTCAGGCTGTTTTTGCTTTGATGATATGTTCAATCAGGTTTCTATGGCTCTGACTAGCTAGCTTTTTCTACCGCCATCTGGTCCATGCTCGGTCTCTAACTCCTTCCACCAGTCAAGGGTAGGATGTGCTCTTGTTGTCTATCCTCATTCTCAGTATCCCCATTGGTCCTTCAGTGAAGAAAGACTAGAAGAGATTTGATGCTTGCCTCCTCACCTTTCCCCAATTTTCTGCACAATTTCCTGTGAAGAAAGAACTACAGGGGACACAATGTGGTTCTCTGCAAATGCCCTTGATTTTTTTTTCTTTTTTCCCCCTACCGTGTGTACTGAGAAGTTAGTGAGAAAAAATGGAGAAACTATGTATCATGTGCCTAGTGCACGGGGAACTGTGCTAGTTGCTCAGTGAATTTGCTACATTGCTGCTATTTCACAAAAGAAGTAACTAAATTTCATTAAAATTTACTTAGCTTTTCCATAGCTAGTAAGGGACAGACCTGAGATTTGAATATAGTTATAAGTGACTTCCAAGTCTGTTTCTTTCATCGCTGTCTTAGTGCCTCACTTGAACATCTATTTATATGGATGGACACATGGGCCAAAGTTTAGAGAATCAGATATAATTAAATTTCAGTTTCATGTTATTTTTTTGTGATACTACTTAATAAATGATAATGAATATTGCAAATATTCCTTTATTCATTCCATACATATTTATTGAAAACTTCTAACTCTATGTCAGGCACTGTTTTAAGCATTTGGGATACAGCAGTTAAAAAGAATGACAAAAATTCTTGTTCTTGTACAGTTCACATCCTAGTGGGTAAAGGATAGGAAATAAGCAATAAACACAATAATAAATAAGTAAATTGCGCAGTGTATTCAAAGATATAAGTAAACTGGGGAAAAGAAATAGAGCAAGATAAAGGGGGAGGCTGATGTGGATTTGTGGGTGGTTACATTTTGAAATAAAATGGTGTTTGAGAAGATGACATCTGAGCAAGCCCTTGAAGAAGTCACGAGATTAACTGGCTGGTGGAAGACTTTCCAAGAATGCTGATGTGACTGGAGCAGCATGACTAGTGTGGGGGAGAGAGAGTGGGAGGGGAGGGGAGTAATACAGAGACACAGTCACTTCAAGGTCTTTGGAGGGGATTTTCCCTTATCTTTTCTGAAATAGGGAGCCATCAAGGGTGTTTGAGCAAAAGAGTGATTCATTGACTTCAGGCTAAAACAGTGCTGTGTTGCAAATAGACTGGGATAGCTTAAACAGCTAATTTATCACTGTGCATTCACCATAGCTCATGTAAGTTGAAGCTGGATTTTATTTAACAGATCAAAATCATGGCAAAAGTTCATTTTACTGAGATGAGCCACTGAGAAGAGCTGGCTTTAAATTAAGCCTAGAGTTAACAGTGATGGGATGTAGGGGACATGGACAGAGCAGTAACTAGACAAGGAAAGTGTCACCTCTGATTTAGGAATCTCAATTTATAACCTGAACCTCATTCCCAAGTTTGTTTGCTTTGATGTACATCTTTCTTTATTCCATTTTGTGGAAAGATTTCTGTTTAAGAAATTGAATTTTCCTAAAAGAGTCCATTATCAGTTACACATAAAACTTTAATTTTAAATTTCAACATAAGTGACCAAAAAATACTTGGGCCTAATTCAGATTTTTAAAATATTTTTTGAGCATATGCCAGTAGTTACACAAAATTCTTTTAATACCTGTTGATTGATTCTCTTGTATTCATTGTTTTCCTTCCTTCTTCTTTTTTTCCTTTTTTTGCCTATCTCGTGTCACTTAAAGAATCCAAGACAAGACGAATAGAAGAGCATTCCAAATAAATGTGAGCATCTTCTCTTGTCCTCTTTTATTTGTACTAGTTCTGTCTTCCCAACTTAGAATTTAAAATGTAAAACAAGAGATGTTTGTTCTCTCAAATATCCGTATGTATTGCTTTGATACTGCTTTCCCTCTCATTTACAACATGAATCATATCTCTATATATTAAATATAAGTTAAAATACATTTACCAAGCACCTTCCAATTCAAAGCACCAGGCAGGCTACGAATATGAAATAGGGCCATGGGCAGGCATATCCCCTGAGCTTAAGCAGCTTAAAAGCTGGTTGCTATCCCTCCAGTGGGAACTTTGTTATGGAACAATGGTTGAAAGCATTTGCTAATATTATAATTCTGCATGGCCATGCAGAATTAATTGATTATGACTGGGGCATTGAATAACCCCTCCCACCTACCCTCGTATTAAGGGATATGTGAGATGAGATGTTAGAAATCCTTGCTAGCCACATTATAGCCTGCAGTCACCTTACACTGTTGGTGATTTTTTTCTGCTCATTCTGATCTTGTAAATTCACTATGGGAATTCAGACTTGCAGGAGAATACCTTCTATACTTGAAAGATTTATAAATAAACCCAGTACACATAGATCTACATTTAAATAATAATATGTCAATTAACTGATCATTCATTTTACCAAAAGATCCATAATTGATTCCTTTAAGAGGCAAGATGCTTTTGTGCATTTAAAAATATTATTCAATCCATTAAATATGCACAATTGACATACTACTCTTTAGTGATACAAGTATTTTATATATAGAGAGAGATATAGTTGTACCTGGGCTGCAGTTTTGCAAAGGAAAAAGATAACAGTATTGGAGCTAGGGATTCCATGCAGATAAAATCTGTATCACAGAAACTGAAAGTAATTAATTTTACCAGACGAAGGGAGGGAAAATTTATTGTCATATCCTCAAGGGCACACCAAGGAGAAGATAAAGGAGCTGTGCTTTTCCATTTCCCTCCTACCAAAGGGACAGATTTCAGATGGTATTGTATTTTTTAAATGCCTTTTCTATTTTCTGTGATTATGTTCATGTGTATGTACATATGCATGTATGTATATATAAAAACATACTTTTTGTAAATATTACAATCGAACATATAATACTATCTGTGTATCTATCATCCATCTATCCCTAGTCTTCTAACCATCCAGCATAAAAACTCTGTTCAAGATAGCTACATTTTACATTAAAATCTCTCCATTTCTAGTTGTAGCCAATCCTGTACTCAAGAGTCATAATACATCAGAATCACTTCAAAAGTGACATATTATTTTGAGTCTTTTCCTCTTTTCAATATATAACATTTCAAGCACTTCAGCAAATCAAATGGCAAAGCAGCCATTGCTCCATTAGAGGATATAGGGAATACACACACACACACACACACACACACACACACACACACACTCACTCACCATGCCCTTACCTTCCTAGAGTTTATCATCTACTGAAGAGACAGAAACCCAACAATGTGATCCAAACTTATCAGGGCTGGATTCAGAAAAATCACCTTCTCCCGTGGGGACCCAGGGCAGGCCGGTCAGTGTGCGCCCACACAACTCTGCATCCTCTACATGCAAGCTGAACAGCACACCCCAGACTAATTTGCGTGTAGTGTCAGGATGTGGACATTCCTCCCTCCTTTTCATGTTTTCACTTCATTTTGAGGAAACGACCCTGCCTAGCTCTCCTCTGACAGAGCTGTTGATGGGCCCAGGCGTCGGGGGTCGGTGCCCCTTGGGATCCAGCTCTTCAGCACACTGTGCTCCAGGCCTCTGGTGACCAGTACAGCTCATGGCTGAATGTCCTGCTCTGCAGACTGCTAACCCCACTGCTGGGATGCCTAGGCAGTGGGAGGCCATGAGATGACCACAGTACACCAACAGAATTTATCCAAAGTGTGCCATATGCCACCTTTGGACGGAAGGGAATTGTAGGAGAGAAGCGGTGACAATTCAGACCAAGAGAGCATGTCCCATTTCCAAAGGGAGCAGGTGTCACAGTTTGAGAGGACCTGGTCTCTCGGGCCCCCACAGAGGGCATCGCTCAGGTGCCCAGGTGCTGAGCCTTGAAGCTGTGATCTTACTGTGGTGGTTCAGTGCCCTGAAGGAGCTCTTGGCAGTGATTACACGCAATTGGCTCAGGAATGAAGCATATGCTCCAAAGAGCCTGACTCATTATTTTCTGATAATGTTGACATCCCGAGTTCTCTACACAGATCAACAATATTGCACGTTCTGTGGTGTCTGCGGCTCACCGCCCAGGGCTGGCTCTGTTCTGCGTGTGCCAAGGACTCACCTGCTTTCCACAATGTAACCCCTATGTCACGGCTATAATGTGACAACAGACACACTGACTGCCTTGTAAAGGAGATTTGTAGTTCTCCTTTTGGTCCTCTGTGATACAGTTTTACCCTAAATACAGATCAAATGATTAAAACGATTGAACGATAAAAAGCACCAGCGTTTGCTTCGCTCAGATTTGGATTCAAACTTCAGCTCCATGGCTTAGCAGATGGGCAAACCTGGGAAAATCATCTAGATTCTGAGCCTCAATTTACTCATCAGTACAATGGGGATAATAACATACCACCCACTGCATACAATTATTGTGAGGAATAAATGAGATCATGTACCTAAGATGTTCTTCAAGGAAAATGACATGACTGCACTGCTAGAAATACTAGTCATTACTGTTGGAAATCTGTCTCTGAGCCTCCTTTCTGTGAGCTGGGTGGTGGTAGGCAGCTGTGTTCCTGCTGATTTATTCAGTAGCTGCAGCTGAATCCATTCCATCTGACCTAGAATTTTCTACCTGGAAAGAGATACTGCAAGTAAGATTCTAAAAAATGGAACTGGCTGAGTGGAGGACGTGGGGCTTTGGACAGTGAGGACTCAGATATTCCACTTGGTATTTCTGGTGACCCTTACTACATGGTGGCAAAACATTTGGTCACATTGTCACCTGCTGTTCTTTTGGATACAGACCAGGTACCATGGCAGCTTTGTTATTAGAATAAGTAGTAGGAAAAATACAGAACTCTGGCATGTAGTTATAGATTTTATTTTTGTTTGTGTGTTTTTTTTCTGAAGGAGACGTCTGTACTCAGACTAGAGTTAGTAGTCTATAAGCAAAGATGGGAAAGGTACTCTTTCACGGTGGCCTGCATCCTGAATTGACTGAAATTCCTACACATGCAGAATTTAAAAAAATAAATGTGTTCTTATCAAACTGAGACAGGCAAGGAGAGTGGTAGTGAAGCTGAAGACTTAGTAGATCAGTACCTGAGGATTTTCTTATACACGCTTTCTTAAGAGTTCTTCAGACCAATGCTAATGAACTAAGACCATGTTATACTTGATGTGTCCCCACTAATGTCTGTTATTTTAAATGACCTCAAGGCGTTGGCTGCTAAGCTATGTAATAAGAGACTGGGAACAGCCGATAGGTCAGTAGGTAAGAGAAAGGACTCTTCAGGCTAAATACCGTATCCAGAGGAAATATTGGCCTGTGGTCACTCACACGTGGAATTAACTGACCAAGAGCAAATAGATTGGAAGTCTAAAATTTTGAGGGAACTATATTGCCAAAGGCTAATGAAAGGGAAGAGGCCGGGATTGTTAGACCTCAAAGTCCATTCCTGAACGCCAAATTCAAACCAAAAGAAGTAGGCCAAAAAGATCTGTGGTCCCACCCTCTACAATACTCTCCTCATATGTGGTTTTGGATAACAGTGGCCAAAAAGGGTCTCCCAGGGAACAGAACATGAGGGAACTGGATTGACTAACCCAGGAAAGTACCCTGAAGAGAGAATACAGAAGTTCTGAGATTTCCTGCCAGGCAATGTTTGGTACTATCTCTGCTGAGTACTTTCCATTGTTTTCTTTTCCAAATAGGAGTTAACATTGCCCTTATCTTGCTCCTTTTTCACTATTAAATTTTGAGTGTGCAGGGGAAAGATAGCTTTTTTTTTCAATTTATAAGTCACTAGACTATGAGAAGTTCCATCTATACCTGATGGGAAGGTTGTTCCCAGAGACACTGAAGAGCTGACTGAAGCAGATGGGCTGTGACAAGCATATCCTACCTTGGAAGGAAGGGTGCAAGAGAATGTAGAAAGGAGTCGACTGTGACAGACATAGCTCATTTTCTCCCAAATAACCGTCTCCCCCTTATTACTCACTAAAGGAACTCTAATTTTCTTTTAGATTTCTTTTTTTTATTAGTTTCAGCTGCACAAAACAATGTAATAGACATTTATCATTTATATCCCTTACACAGTGATAACCCCCTTTCCTCCATCTACTATCCCTCTGACTGGTTGCCAATAGTGCTGGGTTTGGGGCCTACTTAGCAAGAGTTATGGGACATACGGAGGCTAGATGTTGCTTGTTTGGGAATTGTAGACACTTGAGAGATTATAGGAAAGTCTGCAGCACGAGCTGGGACAGGCCAGCCGTTTGTGTGAAAAAGCCACTGGAAGCTGCTGGGTGGGCCTGCAAATTGGGTGGGGCGGGGTCTCAGAAAATCACTAGGGTGGGGCAAACAGTGTTAACTAGCTTGATAGAGACTCAGACTCTTTGCCCACCTCTTCCTGCAGGCGGGGTGAGGGGAGAGCTCAACAAAGGAACAATGTCAGCACTTCTGTCTGGGAGAAAGCTGCCTGTCAAGCCCTCACCCTGAAGCCAGATAATTCATTTCCTACCTGTATGTCCCTGGCACCTTTCGAGCTGCTGCCTCTGTGCTGGATCTCAGAGTGAGTCTGTCAGTGAGTAAGTCCTTGTGCAGGCCCTTTAAGAGGAATGCCTGGAACTCCAGCTGCCCTCCATCTCACCCTGCCACAATATCCACTGTTTTTTTGCAGCCAGAAGTTATGGGGACTCTCTCTGGCACTGAAACTCTGGGCTGGGGTGTCTGGTGTGGAGCTGGGACCCTTCTCTCCTTAGTCGGGACCTCAGCAGCTGAGATATCACTCCTGTTTCTTGATCACCACATATAGGTGTGTGGCCTGCCTGTTCTACATTTCTACTCTTCCTACCAGTCTTTATGTGGCATCTTCTGTTCAGCTAGACTTCAGGTGTTTCTCAGTGATGGTTGTTCTTTAGTTTAGGTATAATTTTGACATGTCATAGGGAGGAGAAAAGCACAGCATTTTCTTATTCCTCCAACTTGACTAGAAGTATCTCCTGTCTTTTTATAGGACAAGCATGAGAACAGTCATTCAGGGGGCTAAATATTCTGGGTTTAGGTTTTGTGCAAGCTGCTCAGGGGAGTTGTCTGGGGAGCTGCCATCTAGCATTGGTTTCTAGCTTGAGGGAAGCTGAGGCTACAGAGTCAGGGGAGCCACCGCTGAGGTCTTTGAAAATCATCCTCAGTTAATCCTGTTTGACTCTCACAGCCTCAGAAAAGATTTATTTTCCTTTCATATATATTTTCACCCACTAATTGCATTTCTGACAATGAGATGTGATATTCAGAAGTGAGTCTCCTTGTGTGAAGAAGATATGACTGAATTCTAGTCAGGAATGCCTTACATCTCAGTTACCTGCATAAACATCTGAATCACTTCGTAAGTCTCTCTGAGTTTTCCTGATTTCTACTCTTGCATTTTAAGAAATTACACAGTAAAAAGCCCTCTAAGACACAGCAGTCTTTTAAGCTCCAAGTGGAACTCAAATTGGAAGGCCTGAAATTGAAAGCACTAAAAATGGATTTCCTCAAATCAAGCAGGATGAAGTTCTTCCTCCTGGCATGAGTGAAAATGATCACAATCTTTAAGTAATACGTCCTAGAAGTTGAAATTTCCCATCCCCCTTTAACTGATAATGAAAACAAGAAATGGTGTAAAGAAAAAAAGAGGAAATCTATCCATCTCTTCTACATCTCCTTTTGCTTCCTCCATTACTAACTTTAACAGAAATTATAGGGCTCAACCTGGCTTACAGGCCAGCTCCGTTTAGCCAGTATTTTACAACATTTTCCAAATACTTGTTAAGCCAATGGGTCAGAGACTATTAAGAACACATCTGTCGTTAAAGACTTAAGGTTTCTTTATATTGTTGCAGCAAAAGTGATCGTGCTCCGGGGAAATCTCAGGAGTAGCTGGTTAAGGTCTTGTTGAGAGGATCTTCTTTTCGAGGTTGGCCTTATGTTAGATGATTTTGAGGAGGAACTGGGAAACAGACCAGTTCTGGATTTCAGACTACCAGGAAACAAGGACAATTCAGACATTGGCCATCTTAATAATTTGTATCTAGGAGGCAAGAGTACTAGAGTCTAGAGGTATGATTATCAAAGAAGCAGTATCTACTCAGAGGTAGGTGATGTTTGTCAGAAGAGGAAGATGGCTAGTCATTTTTGTGTCTTGGACTGGCCTTATTTATATCTTCTTTTGAGCAGTATGATTTTTGGGGAATATTGTGGTCTGGTTGTCAACATGCTATTGTTTACATTCTCATTAACAACATTTAAAAATCAGAAGACATTCACCTAAATCCAGGTTTGTCTTCTTTTGAAAAAAATTTAAAATATTGGGGAATGCTGGCTATTTATTTCCAGGTGACACTAATTTGGCTATCTCATTTCCAGTTTACCATAGCTCCACTCATTTATTATTATTTGACACCAGGCATACTTTATTCTTCTTGTTATCTTCCTGACTTTTATTGACATATGCTTTTTAAACCTTTGATCCATATAATTAGCTTACCATTGTTGTACAAAGGCCAAAGTCTTTCCAGTTATTGAAAATGTTTAATTTTCAAAATTTCTTTACAGTTATTAAAATGAAAGCATTTGCCTCATTTAATGAAATCACTGTGCATTAACTTCTGAACTATATTACTGTTAGAAAAATTAAAATAAAAGCTTCAAAGCATCATATATCATATTTCAACTGATTGATCAGTCTCTAAATGGTTCAGTTGATTTATGTTGAATTTAAAAGATAGTAAGCTAGAGCACACCTTGTTTCTAGCTTAACTCCACAGAATGTCTATAACTTTTCTATCAGGGGGACTCTTGAGTACAAGTGATAGAATAATTTCTCTCAAATTAGCTTACACAAAAATAATTTATTGACTCACATAACTGAAAAACCAAGGGGAAGATTTTTCTGTACAGCTTGATCCAGGCTCATACAAAAGAGCCATCTCTGGATACAGTCTTTTCAATTTCTAGTCTAGTCTCCTTTATGTTGGTTTTATTCTCAAGCTCTGCATGGAAATGGCAAATATATATTAAACTATATAAGTATAGTTTAATGTTTGAGTGTCTCTTCTCTTTTTGAAAGCTACATACTCATTTTCAGAAGTTTTCAATTCAAATTCATCTCTTCCCTTCTGTGAATCAATAAACTTAATAAAAATTAGCAATGCCTGGTATATATCCGACACTGCTGAGTCACAGGAATGCAAAAGCAAATACAACACATTCTCCTCCTTCTAAGGGGATTTTTTAGGGGATTCAGAAAAATAAATAAATAATTACAATCTTATGGGACGAATTATAGCTATACGTGCATGGTGCCAAGAGACTATAGCTATTAGATCTAATTCTGCGTAAAGCGGCGAGGGGGCAGGGAAGGTTGCATACAGGAAGTAGTCATTGAGCACTTACTATGTTCTGGATGTTATGCTGCGGGGAGGGGTTACAATGGAGATAAGAAAGCCCTTGTAGACCTTACCATCCTTAAAAGATGAGGAGGATTTTGTCAGGTGGAAGACTGTTAGTGACATTCCTAGCAATGGCATAATCTGTCCTAAGATATGGGGACATGTCTTGTTTAGATAATTTCAAGTTCAGTATGCCTTGGAGAGGGGCAGAAGGTGAAAGTAAAAAGATAGGAAGAAAGAAAATCACAAAAAGCCCTGAATGAGTGGATTGTATATTATAAGAGATCGGGAGCATTAGGACTGTTTTAATTAGGGAAGTAATGTAATCAGATTCCTACCTTATGAAAATAATTCCAGCATCAGTGTGGAAATGGATTAGAAAAAGGTGATAGGAGGAAGGAGACCAATTAGATACCATTATATATGTTAATTTTTGAGCTGAGGGTTTTAGACTAAGACATAAGCAGTGGTGGGAATTTTAAAGAGACATCCTAGACATAGAATTTATGAGGTTTTTGTGTCCTAATATGGGAGGAGTCCACAAATGAAGGCTGAAGATGACTCTTGGGCTTTGGCTTTGGATCATTAGTGGTGCCATTAATAAAGACAAGAGGAAACAATAGCAGTAGATGATTGGGGGGGGGGCAGATGTGAGGTGATGAATTTCATTTTGGAGATACCAAATTTGTAGTAGTTGCCAGATATTATGGACAAGTATGCCAGAAAGCAGTTGGATGCATGAGTCAGAAAACTCAGGAAACTGGAACTAAGATATATAGATTTATTTATAATACATTGACAAGTGTATCAAAGACAGAAAGGAGTTAGGATTACTCAGGGAGAGTGTTTAGAAATTTTAGAGGGAGACTAGCATGGTACCTGGGGTACACCAATGTTTTGAATGTAATTGGGCAACGAGAACCCAGGAGAAGTGACAAGTAAAAAGAGTGGGATTTTTTTAAAGACAAGGGAAGGAAGAGTTTCAGAAATGAGAATGTGGACAATAATACAAATGTTGTAGAAAAATGAAGTAAAATAGAAATGAGACATTTTTTAATTTGGCACATTGGCAACTGTAACAGTCTTCATAGGTGAGGGGGTAAGTTTAAAAGGCTGGGAGGGTTCAAAAATGAATAGGAGGTAAAGAAATAGTGGGAATGGGTTCCTTTTTCCCAAAGCTTGGCTGTTGAGGAAAAAAAGACAGGGAGGAGTTCTTAAGGCAAAAGGATAACTTTTTGTTTGTTTGCTTTGTTGTTGTTTATTTTATTCCAGGTGGGGAAGGACTGAGTATGTTTATATACATACAATGTACAGCCATAGAGAGTTAGTTCTTTAGGGGTTATGAAAGGATTTTAGAGCAAGAACAAAGTGGACACAGGAGATGATGACATTTAAAGGATAGCCAGAGGAAATAGCTCACTGGTTCTCAAACCTGTCTGTGCATGTGGCTTACCTGGGGTGCCTTAACAAAATGACAATGCTAAGACCCTGTTCTGACCAATTAAATCAGAATTTATGACACTGGGGCTGAGATATGGGTATTTTTTAAAAGCTTCCCAAGTAACTTCAATATACAGTCAGAACTTTCTATATCCAATGAGATGCATCCAACCTTGTCAGAGATAATAAGGATGAGGAATATTTCCAAGGCTAGACCATCATGAAGGGAGTTTGAGATGATTTCCCCCTGGTCCTGGAACTCATTAGGGCTTTATTTTCCTATTTCTTTCTGGTTCCTGACAAGTTACAGAAGTAAGATATGAAGGCCATGAAAGGAGTCCAGAGGAGCATAGAAAGATGACAAAGGTTGAAGTGTTTGTCTTCTAGGATTTGGGGTTTCAGGGAATTGCATGAATTTTGCCAGAAGAGAAGGCTGAAGAGGCACTTGATTACAGTCATTGAGGAGTGATCAGGCTTTGCTCAAACGAGGTGGGACATCTGCTCATCGTATTCATTGAAGCCAGGATAATGGGGAAATGACTTATAATTCAACAAGATGCCAATTAAATAGTATGAAAACCCTCTGGTAATATATATGAGTTTTGAGACTATGGAAAATATGTTTGACGAAGATATATATATATATATATATATATACACATATATATACACACACATATATATTCCCAGAAAGCAGTTTCCAGGCTCTCAGCCTCACATGGAAAGGTGCTGGCTCAGTTATTAGATGGCCATCATCTGTAATCAGACAGCCATCTGCTGTGGCTGGGTGGCCATCAGCTGTTACCAGTTAGACATTAGCCACTAATATAACTGCTGTGGCTATGTTAGGGTGTTGGTTAGTTGGTTGGTTGATTGGCAGAGAAGGGGATGGCAGACTGCAGATCGTGTGGCTCCTGCTTCCTGTGTCTCCAACCCAGCCGCCAGCGAGACTATAGTGGTATGACTTCCCTATCTATGGCTCTGTGGGTGTTCCTTTTTGGTCTCACCATGTCCTGTGTTCTTGTGTGGGGAGCAGGAGCAGAGACCCTGCATGACTATATATATGTATATTTAGAAAATGTAGACAATGTAGACTTAGAAATGGGGTAAATAAATTCTAGAGGTCTTTTTGATCCTTGGGAAAACATTTATATTGAAGATATCTCATAAAGTTCCTATTATTTCTGTGAGGAAATAATAAAACAGAGCTCTAACTGTTTCAACAACATTCCCCCAACACACACACACACACACACACACACACACACACACACACACACACACGGACATAGAGAAAGGAAGCTAAACCTAAATCCGAAAGACCAATATTTAGGATTTATCAGTTATGAATATATTTGTCTAAAGGCACCAGAGAATGTGACTTCAGTGACTAAACAAGTAGGAATTTTTCACATACAAAGACCATGAAAGTTGCTGTTCATGTCGATTCAATGACTGTGACAATGACAAAGCCAGAAACCCAGTGGTTCATTTGCCTTTGTCTTTTGTCCTTTCACCCCATGCTCCTCAGCTCATTGCAAGATGGCCGCTCCACTTCTTGGCCCACATTCAAGGCTAGGAGAAGAGGGAACGGCAAGGGGATATGCAGGCTGCCGGTTTTCTATTTTATCAGGAAAGGAAAAGCACTCCTGAAATCTCTCTACGTGACTTCTGCTAAAGGCTCTGGCACAGATTGCTAGCTGCTTGTCCAGCATTCATTCTCCCACATTCCTCAATAACAGAACCTGATTTTATTTGTGGCATCACTTGTGCTCACCTAAAAGACTTTCCCAGCTTTTCTTGCAGCCAGGGGTTGTCAAGGAGCTGACAGGAAAGTTGTTGGGTGGGTTTTCCAGGGAAGTTTCTTAGGAACTGGCTGCCAGATGGTTTTCTTGTCCTCCCTTTCACCCTCCTCTAGTCCCTGAGTCCTGCCTGTAATGTGGCATCATGGCTGGGCCCCCAGAGGACTTCTTCAATCAATTGTAGGCACAGGTGAACCACCTGAGTGGTTCCTTTCACTGTGTTTCAGCAGAACATAGAGAAGAAGAAATGATTCCTGCTGGTACCACATCCCAAATTGATCAAAATGTCACTGTTCTGCCTCATAGTCATCAAATTTAGAAACAAACTATTTCCCAACTTTGAGAATAGTTCATCCAGGAAAAGTTATTTTCTGACAACCCCATTCTTAGGTTTGTCAAAGACCAGGGGAAAATTCAATGGTTTCTAAGGGAAAGAAGGTATGTGAGGGAAATAATTTTGGACTTAGCCTTTTAAAATAGATATCGGTTAACGAGAGTCCAAAACTTGTGAGTTTAAATTCAGTGGGGAGAAATTATCCATTAAGTTTGGCACAATGTGTGTACTGTGGCTGTATATCCAAGAAGCGCCCCGTGCATACCATGTTTTTCTCTTAGAGAAAGTAGAATCTGAGGCATTGCTACATTATGCAAAGTTGAGAAATTTGCTGGTGACCACAAAGTGACAGGTCTCATCTGAGGTGTTTTTAATTACTATTCAGCATCCTCCATCCATCTTCATTTTAATTTCCTTTTGGAAGCCCCTGGTTCTGGACAGAGGGTGACCTGAGAGTGGGTTCTGCCCAAGGCCCTCCACTGTCCCTTTGGGATACCTTTCAGGGGCATGTCACATGGCTGCTGCCACTCCTCCTTTTATGGAACTGTTTCAACCTGTGGAACCCGCCTCCTGTGGAACAACATTTCCTCATTCCCATTGTCTCAGCTGGAATATCACTCAGCAGCTTCTGTGGATGTTTTGGAAGTTTGGAGCCTAGAAATGACCATATTTACTGCTGTGTTTCCTCAATATTCCAGGCTCTCGTACATTTCCTTCTGCTCCACCTTTTTCTGCAGGAGTAAGATACAGCTCTGCTGTTTCTCTTCTTTTTCGAACAACTCAGCTGTGTTTATAAGCTTTTAACTTGCTGGGTTTGTCCATCATTTTATCTAAAATGTTCAGGCCCCTCTTAGCACAGGTAACACCTAAATGCCACCGAGATGGCTATACCTCCTTGAAGTTCATCAGTCACACTTAAAGTATTTTTTAAAAATTCAGTCTTTGGACAAACTGCAATACATTCAAGGCTACCCATTCACCATTTGCTCTGTAACCCTGAAAGCAGAATGGAATTTGGGCAGCGGATCTAGCACTTTCCACCTAGACTTAGCATTAATAATTTGAAATGAAGTCCTCCCTAGTGTCTTAAGCATACCTGGCATGCAGCTGCCCCGAAATTTAAAAGTTACAATTATTTTCTTCTGCCCAACAATGCCTAAAAGGCCTGGATATGGAGAGATTCTCTTTGTCGTAAAGTTGAGTCCTTACCTCAGCTACAACTGCTTGGATAACTTATGCCTTCTAGTTCAAGGTCAAGCTGTGGAGACTGGCACCCCACTGAGCACTGTCTCTTTGCTGAGGCTTTTGCACTGTTTTCCAAAGCTCTAGTGCATGAAGCTTTGTTTGTGTAGAGACAGCAGCTCACTGTGGGCAAAGTTGCCATAAGCTCATGTGAACCACTAAGGTGAAAAATCCCATATGGCGGTACCTCAGGCTTTGGTCACAACAGCTAAAAGCTAAATAAATGTGCAGTTGTAAGAAACAGCTATGTGACTCAGGATAACCTCTCTAAGTCACCAGGGTCAAAGCTGTGCGCTTCCTGAAGTCAGCGCCGAAATTCCCCTGCCCTGGCCTCCACGAATGACTCAGCACATTTTATTGCAGTCTAGTTCTCAGATTTCTGGCCTATGCGATAGATGTTGTATGTTGTTTATTCCCTCCCTGTCCAAATATTAGACAAATTAAAAAAATGAAAAAACAATAAAATATGGTATAGACTGAAAATTTGTGTCCCCCCAAAACGCTTATGTTGAAACCTACTCCCCAGTGAGATGGTGTTATGAGGAAGTGGGGCCTTTGGGAGGTGATTGCGTCATGAGCGCGGAGCCCTAGAGAAGAGAAGGCTGTAGGGTGGAGCTGCTGTGGCAGAAAGGCACCACCCTCTGTCCCCTAAGGCCCTACCTCTTGATGGGAGGAATGTCAACTAATTTGGACAGCGAAACTGCCACAGGACCTTTCCCATTCAATTTGATGCCCTCCTCTCTCCCGCACCTTCTCCTTGGCAATCCATAATTTATTTCCTGTGTTCTCCATTCCTCGCTAAACTGATAAATTTACTGATTTTTAACTAACTCCGTGAACTCTGACAAAGAAATATATTGCTTCTCTACAGAAAAATATTTTCATTTTAAGGAGGACTTTCAGAACTGAAAAGAATTGCTTAAATAGGGTGATTTTCAAGAATGATGCTTTGTGAAGAATATGTTTTTAAAAAGACATTGCTTTTGGTGAATCTGCAACCACACAGCATCTGTAACTAGCTTTATATAGGTGGATCAAAATATGGGGAATATGTCCTCAGGAAGCAGATTTATATAAAGTCCTTGGATATCAAGTACAGTTCATCCATTGCCGGACTTAATTGAGATAATTTATTGGTTATTTTAGTGTGGTGACTAATTATCTCAAACAATGTGTGAAATTCTCAAAAATACACATTTTAACTTGAACAAACATATACTACGTGGTACTTTTCGGAAGAGAAGACTATAGGATGGGGCTGCTGTAATAAAATGCCATGACGCCCTCAGTGCCCATAGCGGCGCATTTAGGTTGTTTGGTGATCAGAAGCAGAGGGGCCTGAGACGGAGATCATATTCAGTGAAAGAGATAAGATGCAGTTTTGGAGAGTGGAAAAAAGCAATTTGTATTTCAATAAGAAATGTGTCTGTAGTTTTTCCATTTAGGGCAAGTATCAGACTAAATACTTTTTTTTCTTTTTTTAGAAAAAAATCTCTCTCTTTCTCTCTGATATATATATACACACACACACACACACACACATATATATATCACAGATTCTTTATTTAAATGTTTATTGATGGGCTCTTGGGTTGCTTCCATATCTTGGCTATTGTGTAAATAGCGCTGCAATGAACATAGGAGTGCATATATCTTTTTGAGTTAGTGTTTTGGATTTCCTGGGATAAATACCCAGAAGTAGAATGGCTGGGTCATAAGGTAGTTCTATTTTTAATTTTTTCCAAACTGTTTTCCATAGTGGCTAAGGGGTTAATACACAAAATTTATAAAGAACTCATACAACTCAACACCAAAAAAACAAACAATCCAATTAAAAAATGAGCAGAGGACCTGAATAGACATTTCTCCAAAGAGGACATACAGATGTCCAACAGACATATGAAAAGATGCTCAATATCACTAATCATCAGAGAAATGCAAATTAAAACAACAATGAGATATCACCTCACACCTGTCAGAATGGCTATCATCAATATATCAACAAACAGCAAATAATGGTGAGGATGTGGAGAAAAGGGAACCCTTGTGCACTGTTGGTGGGATTGCAGATTGGTGCAGCCACTGTGGGAAATAGTATGAAGGTTCCTCAAACAATTAAAAAAATAATAATAATTAAAAAAAAAATCTCCTAATAGAAAACCAATAAAAGTATATAAAACATCTGTTTTGGGGAAATATTTTTTTATTGAGATGATGCAGATATTTGTAGAGAAAAGTGAAAACATCATAAATCTACAGCTCTGAAACTTTTCTTTTTGGTATACTAAACATAATAACAATGAGATCAAGAACATCAACTGTATTTTAGAAGCCTGTCTTGTGCTTCTTTCAAGCTATTCTTGCCTCCAAAGTTCACCACTATTTTGATTTCTATAATTACAGGTTAGCTTTATCTGTGTTCGAATTTCATATACAGAATGTTATGATATGAGCCCTATTGTATCTGTATCCTTTTGTCCAACATTCTTTGTGATTTTATCTATGTTGGAAGTATAATGGTAGTTTATTTTCACTGAAGTGAGATGTAATGAATTAATATGTTCCCACTTATTTATTCTTTTTTATTATTTTCAGACATGCAGAACAACACAGTGATCAGACATTTACATAACTCACAAAGTAATTACCCCAACAAGTCTACTACCCACCCAACACGATACATAGCTATTAGAACATTACTGGCTATATTCCCCACGCTGCACTACACATCCCCATGACTATTTTTTAAAATTATAGTTGACATCTAATTATTTTTTTATACTACTGTTGATAGAAATTTAGATTGCTTCCATTTCATGACAGTGGTTTCCAACTGGGGATAATTTTCTCCTCCAGGGGACATTTGGCAATATCAGGAAGCATTTTGGTTGTTATAACTGGGGGATGCTACTGGCATCTGGTGATTAGATTCCAGGGATGCGCTAACCATTCTACAAAGCACAAAAAAGTCCCCACAACAAAGAGTTATCCAATCCAATATGTCAATAGTGCTGAGGTGGAGAAACCCTGGTTTAGGATTAGTGCTGCAGTGCAAGTACAAATTCTGTTGTGTGTGTCTTTTGGTGAATTCATGTGTGCATTTCTCTCGGGTAAATACCTAGAAATGAAATTCTTGGGTATTAGAGTAGGCACATGTTGAGCTTTAGATTATGTGACCAAACGGTTTTCAAAATGGATCTTACTGATTTATATTCCCACTACCAGTATCGGAGAGCTCGAGCTGCTTTATGTCCACACTCATATGTTTTGTTTGTTTTTTCCATCTTTTTAATTTTGCTCATTCTGGTGGTTGTATAGTCATGTCTTTTTGTGCTTTTTAAAATTTCTGTTTCCGTGATGACTAAAAATTATAAACGCTTTTTCATAAATTTACTGGCCATTTAATATCCCTTTCTGTGAAGTACCTGCTCAAGAATCTCACCAACTTTCTGAATTGGCAGTTGACGTTTGCTTCCTCATTTGTAGGATTTCTTTATGCATTTCATATATGCATCTAA
Organism: Rhinolophus sinicus; assembly: GCF_036562045.2. NCBI lineage: Eukaryota > Metazoa > Chordata > Mammalia > Chiroptera > Rhinolophidae > Rhinolophus > Rhinolophus sinicus. The sequence continues at coordinate 50,099,544 of NC_133761.1, read as the reverse complement.
ACCCAGAACTGCTCTTGGCCCACAACGTGCCCATGTGTATACAACCTGGCAGCACAGGGCCCCACCTTTAAGGTAAGATTTTGACCACTGGGGGATGAGAGTTGATGGACTAAGGTTTTCTCTTTGTAGCTCACATCAGACAACATCCTGAAGGCATGTTATATGTTTATTCAGCCAGTGTCATGGAATTGAACAACCAGTTGTCCATATTAGAGGCCAACTCAGTTATTCATCCTTAAATCCAAAGTTAAAAGCATTCTTCCAAGACTTTCTTCGAGCTGTCTTCCCCCCAAACTCATCTTATCTCATTTTTGAATTGCTCTAAATATCACATAGTATTTTTTTTATGAGCAGCCCAAATTTATTTCCTTTTAAATCCCACCCATCAACAGGTAACTCTGAGTGTACAGGTGCCATACTTACAGTAAGGGCTTATACTGTGCTAAGCCCTTTATATCTATATCAGCAAAGCCTCACACACACATAAAATAATGACTGTCATTAGCTCTATTTTACAGATGATGAGAATGCACATAGCAGTTTAGCAACTTAATCGATTGCATACCTAACACTTGCGGCAACAGAAAATCAAATCCAGATCTTCTTGGTTCAAAAATCGATGAATTGCAAACAGTGCTTCCCTTTAATTGTAGTTCTAAATCCAAGCATGATAAATTTGCTGCTGATACCACGTGACTTAATTTCAAGTGTATGAAGATGGCCACCATGTTCTTTCTTAAGGCTTCTAATCAGTGCTTCCATATTGATGATGAGGAGGATAAGGATAAAGGTGACGACAATGAATCACCTAGTCTGATTCCCCTAATAAAATAAAAAGTAGGGAACGCTCTGGGGAAACATGCCATTCACCTCGAGAGGAACAGATGGCTGACGCGTATAAGAAGCTAGGCAAACACAACCAGGGAACCGGAGCCTGTTCCTAAGCATACAGTGGGCTAATAAAAGAAAACAAACATTTAGTAACCCATGTTGAATGAGATAACATGAAAAGGAACCACAGCCATAGTAATAGGGCTTTGGGGAAGGCAGGGAAAGCATAAAGGAAATCTTACCCATGTAACAGTGTGGTGAGCTTCCTATTTGTTCGTCCTGAGAATTTTTAACGTCCACTCTATTTCTGTGATTCACTGCAGGCAGATAGTGGACAGAAAGGACCAGAGGCTTTAGGGCTGTATACTTGGGTTTAATACCAGGGCTTTGCCACTTACCAACTTTGGGGAAGTTGCTTGCTTAATCTTCTCATCTGTAAAAAGAGACTGATAAAAACCTGCCTTTCTGGCGTCTTGGGAAAGTAAGTGCCTAGGATCGGTTCCTTGGCAAACCTGATAAAATGTTAATTTGCATGCAGGAGTTTTATTGGGCTGTTCTCCGGATCACCCCCTGTGGGGGAGGGAAGGAAACAAGACTGGGATGATCAAGAAGCTGACCTGCTGTGTAGTTGCCAAGGAAACCTCAGCTGATCCGGTAGGAACTCTGGAGCTGGGATGGTCCTCCAGAGTTGTCCTGCTTGAGGCAGAGGGTCAAGCCTTTATACCCTTCCCTGGGGACCAGACATTGGACATGGGTTGTTTCCAGGGAGGGTGTATGAACTGGGCTAGGCGGTTCTCTTCAGCTTAAGCAGATTCCCTGAGCACTGATACTCTCCAGGGCTGGGGAGTGAGTGCTTCAGTTGTGAAGGGGCATCTGGTAGTGCTCCCAGAGTATCCACTAGAGTGGGTTCAGTCCCAATCCCATGACTCAGTAAACACCTCCTCACGTTAACTTCCCTCCCCAGAGGCTCACTGTGCTTTTCCTTAAGATACTGTAATTAGACGTCAAGCTGCCATCATTGAGGTCCACCCCTAGGGTTCGTCTTTGTTCCTGGTCCCAGTCCCAGCTTCCTTTCCTGATTGTCATTTCCTGAGGTGACAGTATGCCTTTCAGGCAAGACCCAGCCACTCCATTCAGTGATGATCTTTGCCAGGTTCCTGAGTTACCAGCTTTTCTAGCCCAGGTCCTGGAGCTGTTTCCCTTGACAGTCTTTGCACAGGCTGCTCATCTCTGTTTTAGTCCGGAGTTAGCTAGAGCTTAATCTCCAATTGTGAATCTGGCACAAGTTGGACAGCACAGAAAACTGCCACCAGCCAGACAATCAGGTGGGACTTAACAAACAAGCCCTTGAAAGGATTTGCATGGAAGGTTGGCCTTTTCCCACCTCAGGGTCAGAAGAGCGAGTGACCTGGTTGGGAATAACAAGCAAGCTGCCAGATGGTACTCCCCACGCAACCACAGGTCCGACTGAGTGTTATTTTGCATCTTGTGTGAACCGCTGCAAAGTGCTGATTTTGATTAATGACAACTAATATTTATTGAGCCCTAGCTATGTGTCATGTGCTGGGCTAAGTGTTCCACGTGCATTATCTCACTGAAACCACGCTGCAACCCCGTGAGGTTCCTGTGGGGAGGGGAGTATTATTTTCTCCATTTTGTAACTGGGGAAACTGAGGCTTAGAAAGAATTTACTTGTGTGGTGAAGGTTCCCGTCTTTTAATCTGTTTTCTTCCTCTTTAATGTTATGTTCTTGAATGTGCTCATCATAGTTCCTTTGAAACCCTTACCTGCCAACTTACTATCTTGATCACCTGTAAGTCTGTTTATTGTCTTTTTTCCTCTCTTGGTTTACAAGCCTATGTTCCTATGTCTTGGCATACTTACTAATTTTTTTTTTTAATTGAAAGGTAGACATTGTGTATGAAGAATTGTAGAGATAGGCTTAGTTATATTTTTCCAGAGAGGCTTTATAGTAATATTTCCCTCTGCTGGGCTTATAAAGAGGGGGCTTGTAACTTTACTCCAATCAGACACGGTGCTGAATCAGGGCTCTGTTTCCTTTTTGGCTCTGTCTACATCTGGTTCTACATCTGGTTCATCCCAAATTCTATGACATAGATTGTCAGTGCTTTCCTCTGTGAGCCCGGCGGCCTTCCCCCTAGCAAGCCTTGATCTCTAGTTCTTATATCAACATCACAGTGAGACTGCAGAAAGCACTGCTGAGAATTTCCGGGCATTTCTACTCAGGTTTGTAACTTCCCAAGATATTCAGCTTCAGAAATAAGTAATTCCTAGAGGAATTCAGTTTCAGATTCAGTTTCCACTCTTCCCTACTCACTGAAATGTTGCCTCTTCATGTTTCCAACATTGTCTTTCTAGGCCTGTGAGACTTACATAGCTTTTATGTGATTTCTGTCCTCCAGCTGTGGTCCCTTGCTTGGGAAAAGCCCAAATTTTTGGCCTCTTGGCTTGCAGTTAGAACTGACAAATGCCCTTAGTTGCAAAGTTTGTACCAAACTTCAGCTTACCTTTCTGCAGTATTTCACGCTCCAAAAATTTGGCTCCTATAATCTTTTCTCCTGTGTCAGTTGTATCATGCTGTTAAACAGATATTTTCAAATTTGTGTTGGAGTTTTCTAAACATTTTCCTAGTGACTATGGGTCTGCTGCACGCCACTCTGTCCTCCCTGGCAACAGAAATTTGAGTTTCCCTTGCTTGAAGTAGAAAAGGTTGATCTGGGATGTCTTCAAGAAGGCCTCTGCTTTTCCTAAAGATCAGAAAGCAGGGAGATATTTTAACTTAGTGTGAATGTTGAAACAGTTGACTTAAAAAGAAAGGAAAGCAATCCCAGATTGAGTTCAGAGAAAACTGTCATGAATGAAAAGAGAATGAAATAGGTCCAGCATGGAATAGATATTAAAATAATTTAAAATTTTGTCACATGGAAGCAATGACAGACTGTAAAAGGTATCGTACCCCATTCTTTTCACTTATATTATGAAATAGTCTTGAACTATAGTGATAATTGTTTGGATCTATATATAGAATTGCTCAGATGGGTACCACAAAGGGTTAGGTAGTCAAGCCTCATGACGTGATCTTATTGAATTCTTTGGGACTTTGTACGTAGCAGTAGAACATTACTTTGGGGAAGTGACAAGAATTTAACTAGAGAAGCCTTCTGTCAGAGAATTCACCAAGGTTTCCTGGTTCTCCATAGGTAACTCCTCCTAGAGGTAATCATCTTATAAATACACTTAATGGTGAATGATGTAAAGGAAAAATCCTGTAATGGTGAAACACCTTACACTTTGTAGTTCTTCAAATGTCTCTAAGTACATCTAAGGCTAGCTCTGCTTATTGGTCATGAAAACTTGTGTTTGTGGTTACACACAGGGGTGCGATATGGGTCTAGTGCTATGCGTTGTGTCACACCCAATTTCCTTTCCTCTAAGTGGAAAGAAGTGAATTGATTTTTCCTTGCTTCTCTTCCATTCCCCTGCCAACGATGTAACCAATGGAAACATTCTTATCTGGTTTCTTTTATAAGAAGAGAGTATAGTTCTAAGACACTGTAACAGCTCTTGGTTTGAGGTTGATGTCTGATTGTAACACTATTACTTTGAGAAAACTAATGCGCAGTTTTTGAGGTACTGAAGTCTATGAATGAATGAGAGAACTCCTGGAGAGTGAAGAAAAAGTCAGCGTGATTGGGGTCCACTTGTGATTATAACCTTTTTGTTATTGCTAAATGTCTAGAGCTACAAGTTACTTATAAACGATCTGCATATATAAAATTCATTATCAGCTGTTAAGTAGTATGTCAGATACACAATTTCCATTGGTTTTTCTGATGATTTTATAGTAATTAGTTCCGGTGAAATTTGCAGGAAAAAATGTGACACAAACCCATTCCTGCTCTAAGGAAAATTCCTCAACATATTCATTCTGTGAAAATATCTTCCTACAACTAGACACCAGGATAAATACTTAAATAGTTTTACAGGTTGACTTAAGCTCTAGTACCTTACTTAAAATGGACTTCATGGTAATTTCCTTCCAATCAAGTAGTCATCAATAGAATTAAAAGAAAATTTGGCCGACTACAGTGTTAGAAGTCATCTAAAACTCCTGTTCATTTAACAAATAAAGATACTAGGCCCAAAGCAGTTAAATGGACTAACAAGACATACAGCTGGTTGGTGGTTGGTGGAGAGGTTGGAAACAGAAGGGAGAGCTATCCAGTATCTTACTATCTCATCACATGACCTGTGACACAAGGCCTCTTTCTCACAAGATAGCTACACAAATCCCCACCTCTTACAGTAGCCACTTGTTTTTTCCTTATCTTATGTTAGCTTCTTAGAATAATTCTGTCATATGTTCTGGGTGATTCAAATAAATAAAACCTATATTCAGAAGAATTCCAGAAAATGACAGTTTTTTAAATGTAATGTTCTGAGTATATATTCCACTCTCATAGTTTACAATTAAAAATGTATAAACCGTTATACTGTGGAAATCCTCTATGCTACCCTATCACTCAGCCACTTAATTCATCTCCCCATGGTCAACCTATGTTATTAGATTTTTGTGTAGACTTGCAAATATATTTTACGCACATGCAAGGAAATAAATTTTATTTCTTTTTACCTTTTCTTTTTGTAGGAGCTTTTACTGTGAAAATAAACAACTCCAAAATGTCAGTGGTATATCCCAAGAAACTTTTGCTCATGGGTCAGTGGGTCAAGTGTGGCTCTGTTGGGTCCAGCTGGATGTGGCTGGGTTTGAGCCAGGTCTGTTCCACATGTCTCTCATTCTAGGCCTCTAGTTGAGAGAGCAGCTCTATCTGGGCTTGTTCTTCTCATGACAGATGGCAGGAGCTCCAGGTTTCGCCAAACTGCGAGTATATGATGCCTCTCAATCCTTTGCTTGCAAATAACACTTGGTTATTTCTCCTGCCATTGGTTAAAGCAAGCCACATGGTCCAATCCAGAATCAACAGGGTAGAGAAATATATTCCTTACACAAGGTAGTAAGTAGGAGTGAATATTTAATAATTAATTGTTACCCTGGTGTGGGCTTACATGTTATATACTCTGTATTTTTACTTACTCTATCTTGGAGAGATTTGCATATCAGTACACAAACTTTTTTAATTTTTTTATTTTTTATACCTACATAGTATTCCATTTATGGGTATCCATAATTTAATTAACTGGTTCTCTATTGATGGACATTTTGACTATTTCCAGAATTTTACTATTACAAACATTATTGCAATGAGTAATCTCAAACATACATCGTTTTACATATGTGCAAGTTCTATCGGCAAGATAAATTCATTGAAGATGACTTGTTGAGCTCAAAGACAGATATTTAATTCTGGTAAATATTAATATTGGTAAACATTGCAGATTTCCCCTCCACAGACGTGTGTATCCATACACATTCCTACCAGCAATATGTGAAAGGACTCGTTTCACTACATTTTTACTAACTCACTATGTTACCAAGCTTTGGAATCCTTTTCAATCTGCTGGAAAAGAACAGCTCAGTGTTGCTGTTGTTTTGGTTTTGGTCGTTGTTGTTTTGTTTTAATGACAGTTATGTTGGGATATCATTCACTTACCATAAAATTGACCTTTGAAAGTATATAATTCAGTGAGATTTAGTATATTCACATAGTTACGCAAGAATCGTAATTTTAGAATGTTTTCATCACCTCGGAAAGGAACTCTGCCCCCTTTCACATCAGTCATTCCCCATTCTCCCTGCCCCTAGGCTTTGACAACCACTAATGTCCTTTTTGTGTCTATGGATTTGCCTATTTTGGACATTTCAGATGGAATCAGATAACATGTGCCCTTTTGTGGCTGGGTTTTTTCACTTAGTATATCGTATTCGAGGTTCATACATTGAACTCTGTTATAGCACATGTCAGTGCATCGTTTCTTTTCATTGCTCAATAAGTCTACATTATATGAACATACCACGTCTTGTTTATCCAGTCGTCAGTTGATGGACATTTGGGTTGTTTCTACTTTTTTGTTATTATGAATAATGCTGCTATGAACATTTACATGTAAGTTTTTGTATGGACCTATGCTTTAATTTCTCTTGGATAAATACGTAGGTGTGATATTTCCAGTTTAAACATAGAGTTACCATAAGACAGAGTCTGCCAGGGGTATACAAAGATTCTAATTTTTCTACATCTTTACCAGCACCTGCTGTTATATGTCTTCTTTTATTTCAATCCTCCTAGTGGATGTGAAGTTGGTGGTTGTGGTTTGATTTGCATTTCCCTGATGCTAATGATGTTGAGCATCTTTCCATGTGCTTATTGGCCATTGGTATGTCTTCTTTGGCAAAATATCTTTTGCCCCTTTTTAATTGGTTATTTGTCCTTTTATTGTTGAATTCTAAGTTATTTATGTATTCTGGATACCGATCCCTTATTAGATAGATAATATTGAAATATTTTCTTCCATTCTGTGGGTTATCTTTTTGTTTTCTTGAGGGTATCCTTCAAAGCACAGAGGTTTTAATTTTCAAGAAGCCTGATATATCAATTTTTGTTGTTGATGCTTGTACTTTTGGTGTCGTATCTACAAGACAATTCTCTAACCCAAGATTATGAAGATTTACTCTTTAAGTTTTTCCTTAGAATTTTAGAGTTCTTACATTTAGGTCTATGATCCATTTTGAGTTACTTTTTGCAAATGGTGTGAGTAGAGGTCCAACTTCATTCTTTTGTGTGTGGATTCTAGTTGCCCCAGCACCATTTGCTGAAGAAGCTATTATTTCTTTGTTGAACAGTCTTGGCATCCTCGTTAAAAATCAATTGGTTATAGGTGCATGGGTTTCATCTGGGACTCTTAATTATATTTCTTTGATCTATGTGTCTATCCTAATGCTAGTGCCACACTATTTTGGTTTTCATAGTTTCATTGAGGTAGAGAAGTATGAGTCCTCCAACTTTGTTCTCCCTTTTCAAGATTGTTTTGGATATTATGGGCCTCTTGAATTTTAATATGAATTGTAGGATCAGCTTATAAATTTCTCCAAAAAAGGCTGATGAGATTTTGATAGGAATTACATTGAAGCCATTGTCTGTGTAGTTTCAAATTGCATTTGTCTTATGAATTATGTAAGATATATTTTTCATATTCTTAAGCCTATTTTTATTTTTATTTTCTCAACTGAGAACTCATCATAGACTTGAGTGTCGGGTTCAATTCTGTTCTTGTAGCACTCAAATTATTTGAATACAAGATGAGAGGATGGGTATGTTTCATAGCTACACTGGAATATAGACTCCTACGTACTCTGCCATGCCCCCACAAAAGGATTAGATGCACTGGTATTGTGATGCAGTATGCTTCTGATGAAAACAATAGGACCCACATTTAAATTAACAAGAAAAAAATCTGTTCCGTTTTCCCTGTCCTCAGAAGACAAAATGTTATTTATTATCATGTTCATGGATTAAAAAATATCCCAAAATAACTTTCACCAAAATAGCCAGATAACTCATACTTGGAAGAAAGTAATTTCACAAGACACATCAATTTATTCTTAATGTATATTTTTTCTATTAGTGTCTTCTTCTTCAGGTGTTTTGTTTCCTTGTTCTCCATGGACAGAATTTGTAGAATTTTTGCCCTCTCTGTGTGTTGAAGGAATTTCCTCTTACTTTTGTGTATGTTATTTTTCTCTTCTTCTCTTACCTAGTATGAGTTTAAAATAATATATGTTTCTCTTGTATTTTCTAGTTTTCTAATTGTAATTTATAGGTTTTAAATTTAGTCCAATCATGCTCCTTGGAAGAAAAAGGCTTAGTGATATAGCTATGTCTTGATTAGACAAACAAATAACTCCCAGATGTGTCAAGTCAAAGCCAGATAACCCAGTGTCACCATAAGTCACACAGTGATGGAAGGATACAGAGTATCACCCCACCATATTGACTGAGGGTCAGTGGGTTTTGCTGTCTAACTATGCTAGGAATGAGATTATAAGTACAGGCCTTTTAGAGCTTTTGTTCCACATATAAAGACCTTTTATTCTATTTCTCTAGAGTGCTGAAAGGGTGCATTTTTCATTCACTCCAAAATGGCTCTCAGTGCCAATGGGCATTAATCAATTCTAGTTCACTAAAGGGCTCTGCAGATTACTAAATAGTTCTGGCTGTCCTTGATAACACGTTATAGAAATGAATAAAGCAGTGGCATTATAATGAATTAAATTAATGAGAAGGTAAGATGACCGTGCGTTTTAAGCAAGTTTTCTTTAAGAACCTACTGCTTTTCCTTTTCAAATGTGCTGTCAGGAGCAGCTAATGTTCTCCATCTTTCCAGACGCTCTCACCTCTTAATTGTAAGTGATCCTTTATGGTACCCCATCATTATTTTTGGTGACAGACACAGCTTTTCTAAACATTAACCTAGCCCCCCCTGTCACCTGGTGACATGGCATAGAAAGAAAAATGAGAATATGTTATAGAATTTAAATGTGGTTAAGCATGGCATTTCCACTCAAGAATGATCTGAGTGGAATTTTGCCTGTATTTAGTTAATATCTTTAGTGTTCTGAAGAGGTCAATGAATTTTATAAATGCAGCTGTGAATCATCTTTGCATCACTTAGACATGGTGCCAAGTTCAAAGACTGTTCATGGCACCACTATTAGCAGAGAACACTGATATTTGCTATTTCCAGTTAACTGTGTTCGCTGGGCCTTTTCACTTTAGTTGTTTTAGAGGACACGGTTTTCTTCAGGTATGGCTAAAGCTATTGTATCGAGAAATTGAGGAAAGAAAGGAACTAACTGCACAGTTATTCCCACATCAGGCTTATTAGGTAGGATTTATTATCTCACCTTTTTCAGATGAGGAAACAGAGGGTTCTGATGCAGTAGAAGAGGGCTCTGCATTCTAGTCCAGCCCCAAAGCCTGAACTTTCTCTTCTGTACTCACTAACCCACCCTTGTGGAGGGTGCATGAGGGACGTACATTCAGGATACAAAGGAAGTGGGCTAGAGTTTCCCTGGCCTAGGAGACTCTAGTCCCTCCTGTTCCCTATAATCACATTTTTATTATATTCTCTATAAGGTTTTGGGAAATATTTTTCAATTCCTTTACCTTTTCTAGGACAGAGGCTATTTCTCGCACTCCTAGCCAAGTTCACTGGAAATGGGCCTTTTTGTCAGAAGAGGCTAAGCATGACTTATGTTGAGTCTATGCTTTCTGATGCTATGTTAGCATGGCCAGAAAATGGGAGGAAGAGGAATATAGAAGTAGCTTAGACCAAAATAGAAAACAAAAACAAAAACAACAACACAAAAACAAGCTAAGTGTACCTGGAAATTGATGGCCATATCATGTCACCTTCATTGCTGAGGGGACTCATCAGAGCTAGAATGAAACCTAAAGATCGTCTAGTTGAATCCACCCACTTTTTCAGATGTACAAAATGAGGCCTACTGAGGTCAAATGACTTGCCCAAAGGTATACATTTGGAGTCTCCTAACTTCTAATCCAATGCCCTTTCCTTGAGACCATAATTACTTCAAGGCTGTGAAATAGTTGATGGCTTTCTAATTTCTTTGTTTTCAATCTGATGTAATATACATTTTATATATACTACATTTAATTTTCTAATTTGGACTTTTCTTGAGTAAGGAATACACCCTTCATATTTTATGACTTGAGATTTTGGGATTTGTCTGTTATCATAGCATAGCTTGCCTGTCCTGAATGACATATACATCTATTGAAAATGATCATACATTATCTTCTCCCTTAATGTATTTACTGGTGTTTTACATTAAAAGATTTTCTGATGTTGAGATAGATAATCCTTAGATTATGATGTAGCATATAGACATGATGTATTTGATATATACTACATGTAACAAACTATTATTTTTGTACTTCTTGACTCTAGGATCACAAGTGAGATTGGTTTGTCACATGCTCTTCTTGTCCTGTTTTGACATTAGGTTAGTAGATTCATACGTTGGCTGATTTTTCTTCTTTTTCTATTCCCTGAAGTAGCTTGTATAAGATAGAAACGATCACTCCTTGAGTTTTGAGCAAAGGTGACTGTAACATAAAATGAACTTGGAGAGATGGTAAGGGTCTTACAGGCCACACAGTAAGAAGTTTGGATTTTATTCTAAGGGAATTAGGAAGCAATTGAAGGATTTAAGCTGCTGAGCATCATCATGATCTGTTACATATTTTATCACTCTGACTGTTGTCTGGAGGATGCATTAAGGTGGTTAAGAATGGAAGCAGAAAGCCTAGGTAGGAGGCTAGTTAAGCAGTTTAGGTTTGTGATGATGATATGGTGGCTTAGACTAGAAGGTGGTAGAAGAGGTGGGAGAATTGAATTATCTTAACATGATATTTATTTTGAGATATATTTGTAGGACTTGTTAATGGATTATATAAAAAGAATAAGGAAAAGGGAGGAATTACAGCTTACTCAAATGAATCTTAGAATTTTGCTTGTGTAATGGGAAAGAGAATGTCCTCCTTACTCAAATGGGGAATTCTGGGAAAGGAATAATTTGGAATGTAAGCTGGGAAACGAGGAGTTCTGTTTTGGAGTTGTTTAAATAGGACTGTATATTAAGTGTCTCAGTGAAGATGTAAAAATAAGTAGTTAAAAATGTGAGTTTGGACCTTGGGGAATAAATCAGGACTGGTACTATAAATCGCAGGACTGGTAATATAAAATATAAAAATCAGGACTGGTAGTATCAATTGCAATACGCGTCATCAGCATATTGATGGTGTTTAAAGCCATTGAACCGGATGAGGTCACCAGAGGACAAAGAGGTATCTGGGACAGGCAAAGAAGGTGAGCAGGAAGAAACTTTCTCCGGGGCTCTTGAGTGTTCCTATTTTGGGTCTTGATGAGCCTCCATCTACTTGGGCTATGACGTTCATTGAGAAGCTGGTCAGGCACAGTGCAGACGCTTAATGAATAGAGGATTGAATAACTTAGATAAAATACTGTTATTTCTGGGGTAGATGCTTGGGAATCAGCAGGAGTTCTTGCAGGTGGCTCCCCAGACCTCCTTCCACCTGCAGTGGCTCAGTGGGGAACTTCAGGTCCTCTTTCAAGGATCTCCCAGCATGAATGCACTGCTTTTGGTCAGGATAGAACAGTGGCAGCTGTGTTTGGGAGTCCATCTTGTGCTTCTTTGGAATGGGGAATTGGGTATTTAGATGGTCGAATAGAATCTGATACATATCGCATATGAGTCTGAGGAGGGAGGAGAACCTTAAGTTAGGATGAGTCTGAAGGCCTGTAATGTTGCATCCCTCACCCAGGGCATGGGTTGCTAATCAGTCATAGCGTTCTTTCTGCCGATGCCTCAAGTGTTGTCAACTTTTCTCAACATGAGCAACCAAAACAGAAACCTTTTTCACTAATCAAGGAGTAGACACATGCTGGATTTAAGAGCTATGGTGTTTGGGGAGCGCAGTGACAAGTATTTAGTAATCCAAAAGGACCAGAAGAGGTGGCTTGAGAGCCTCGGTCTGCTGTGCTGGGAGGGTTTGGCTCCTGGGTGGCCATAGGCTACACTGAGAAACTTGGAAAAACCTTGTTTTCTAAATATCTAATTAATCAATATCTACTAATCAAAGCTAAATAACATTCATTTTTATACCTTGAAAACTTATCCCTGGAATAACCTATGATGAGAAAGAAAAATAATCCTTCCTAAAAGTCTAATATTTAAGGAGAATTGGAAACACCCTGTGCCCACTAGATTAAAAGCTGCAGAGGAGATGGTTCAAGTACCATAAGAGGAAAACTTACACAGCACAGAGAGAAAATTAATTCAGGTTTCTAAGTTCTTTACTGTATTGCTATACAGTCTTTCACTTATAGCATCATTCTTCTTATAATACTCGAAGTTGATGGACATAACTATTGTAGGGTCAAATTCTTAAATGTGTTTTTGATAAATTACAGAAGTGAATGTATTAAGTAATTTAAGTCAACCTTTCAGTTTCTTCATCTTTTGTTCTTATTTTGCCATTTCTTTTTAAAAACAAGTTAGGTTGATAGAAATTCAGTAGTGCTAATGTTTGGTAAATTGAAAAAGCTAGAAAATATTTATAAGTAGAGGTGATAGAGAATCAAAGAAAAGGAGGATAAGAGAATGACACAGTAAGATCCTCACCTGGGTGAGCAGGTGCCCTCTTACAGGATAAAATTAGCATCTTCCAAGGATGTCTGAGATGCTGACTGGCAGATACATTTAAGACAACTGTGTAGTCAAGTCCAAGCTCATGACAATAGATAGTAAAGGTTTCTGGGTATTCAGCTTTTCTCATAGTCACACTTCAGCAACAACCACTCTACCCAATGTTCAAAGCTCAGTAAGTCTTCTCTCCTTCATGAGGTCTTTCCTGGTACCACCAGAGCCCAAAATGAACTCAACAAAAGAACTGACCTCTGATCTGTCATTTCGATTATTTCATGTCAATCTTGTCTCAAGGTAGATTAAAATCATTTCAAATCCTTCTATGTCATCTAATTTTGTAGTTAAATAATATGGATGGGAAGTAATTTGTGGTCCCCTTGACCAACATCCTCAATGTAACGATAATCTCTTTAACAACCTCCGAGACCGGGGTCATTTAGCATGGCCTTAGCTCCAGGGACGTGCAACTCACCTCCTCGATATGGCTGTTCTGAACATCCCTAATTGTTGGAAACTACTTCCTTGTATTGAACTGAAATCTATCTGCCTGAAACTGCTACTTATTAAATTTAAATTTGTCTGGGGCTTGAAAGATGGTTTGATTCTTTTTCCATATGAGAGTCTTTTAACATTTTAAGATAATTATCACAAATCACTCAAGCCCTTTCATGGACTATATTATATTTATGGATTTCTTCTGGTCATCAGGGTGGCTCTGAGCACCTCTCCATCCTTCCTTCTTTCCTCCACATTCACTTTGTCAGTCACGCCCTCAGTGAATAGCTACTGTGCTCCTGCTGTGTTCCTGGCACTATCCAAGGCTCTGGGTGTGCAACAGGGAGCGATAAGTAGTGAAAACAGGACAAAACCTCAGTGCTCATGGGTCTTAAATAGCAGAGGTGATTGCAAGGGAGTAAAGGAAGGTTGATTCTGGAGGTCTGTGTCCTTGGTAGGTGATATCTAGAACATTCTAGTTGTGTCTGCACGGAGCAGTGCTGTGACAGCCCCAGTTTCTAATCCTTCCATTCATTCGGTCAATATGTCACCATTATATTTCTAACTATGCACTTTGAGATTACATTATCTTTTTTTTGACGGAGGTGTGCTTTTTTTGTGCAATACTGAGTTTGCTTTCCACTGCAAACAAAGCAAACAAATCCAAGTGTCTCTTTTATTTGAACTGATATGCAGTCATATTTTATTCATCTTGTATTTAGTGCTAATCCAACACTCTCATCTAGAGATTAGGCTTCATTTATATCTGTGCTAAATTTCATCTTGTTTAGTTCAGTCCATCTGTCTCTTCAGCCTGCCTTGATCTTCTTGGGTCCCCCTCCCGTTGTTTAATGCATTAGCGATTCTTCACAGCTTTGTGCCTTTTATAAATTTGGTGAGTGTGCTCTGTGTGCCTTTACTTGAGTCACTGTACACAAGCTCAGTTAGAACATGGAAATTCTAAGGTCAGAACTCTGAATCTTTCCTATGGGATCCTCCTTTCTGGTGTGTCCTGATTAACTAATCAGTGCTCTTTTTGCTGACCTTATTCAGTCTGTTAGGAATCCAGTTCGAGCCCCCATCTTACCATCATGTTTGCAAGGCTATCACAAAAGAAACTGTCAGATGCCTTGCTGAATAATATACATTGCTCTCCGATAGCCCCCACCTGGCAGTCTAGAGACCATACAGCGGGATGAGGCTAGACTGCTTGATATGTGATCGGCTTCTTGTGATAACCACTTTTCTCTTTAAGTTTTCCAAACTCACCCACTTTCTGATTGCTTAAAGCCCAAAGTTCGCTGTCTGGGTGGTAGGTTCTTCACAGTCTGGCCCCAGTTTATACACCAGCTTCATTTCCACCAACGTCACTCCCTCTCTTTGAAACCAGCTGTACCAAACATTTGTCTATATTCATGTTTCTGAAATTCAGCACACGTTACCCCACCCACCTGAAATGCTGCTTTGCTGTCCCTCCTCTCTGTCCATTTGGGGGATCCTTACCACGTTTAAAGACCATGATAAAATGTCCTCAACTCTCATCTCTGTGCTTTCCTAACATGCTGTATGCACATGCACTAAACACATCACAGTACAGTGATTTGCCCATCTCTCTTATCTTCTGCCAGACTCTTGTCTTGGGAAATGTCTCCTCATCAGCAGAGACTAGCACGATGCCTGGTGTGTTGTATGAACATTTGTTGAATTCTATTATAGAATTTTACTATGGACAGGCTCTGGGTACCAGTTCAGTTTGTACATTTATCTTCTCTCTTATTTCTGCAGATTGGCTCTATTTTGTTATCATCTTTTCTCTACCAGGCCTTAAAAGTTGCTGAGAATTTCATTTCCAAATTCTCTTAGTGCCAGTGACTGGAACTGCCTGGGCTCTGGAGACACTCTTTAAAACAATCGAGTGCCCTTTTACTATTTTTTCCTTATCCCGAGTCTCGGTTGTCTCTTAAGATCAACATCATATAATGTGAGAAGCATCACATTTGGAATCTAAAGACTGGGGTGTAAGTCCTGGCTTTAACTCTGCTGAGCTGTGTGACCTTGAGAAAATAAGTTCATTTTACTGAAGCCCAGTTTCTTCATTTGTTATTTGAGAGTTATCCCTTTCATTTTTATCATTTTATTGCTCTAATCATGTCTTCGATCATTTTCAGTTTGAAGACTGTTCGAGGCTATGAATTTGGAAACCAAATAAGAAATGAGGTTTTCTGTGTTTTCCCACCTTCTGGGGTCTGGACCAAATTGACCCCCATCCAGCTGATTGGCCTCTGCTCCCTTACATTCCAACACCAGCCCTGTCCAGATATGGCCTGTTCTTGCCACGCGTAGGCCTCGTGCGGGGGCACTTTCTTTGATCTCTTGTTATGCCATTCTGTTTCTGTCACCTGGTTTTCACTACATTCTAGATAGCATACACTGCCTGTTTATTGGATTGTTTTCAATTCCTGTAGCTACAGCTGCCCCTGGTATCTGACCAGCAGAAATACTTCTTCTTCTGATAGGGGTAATATGATTGCTATAGACTGTCTTCCTAAAGACTTCATTTGCCTTGGAATAAAAAGATTTGCACAATAGAGCAAGAGAAAGCAGATAATATGAGTTTTGCTTTACATTTCAGGAAACTGAGGCTTAGAATGGCCAAGTCACTTGCCCAATGTAAGCTAGATATTAAGTAGTAGAGTCAGAGCTAAAACTCAGATGCTCTGTTTCTTTCTCCTGTCCTGTTCTACTATGCCCAAAGGGCAGGAACAAAGTCTCAACGCTTTCTTATTCCTTCCCAACATTATGCTCATAATATGTGCTCAACTAATTTTCTAAATAATTGAAAAGTGTATAAATGTAAAAATTGTGCCATTTTGGAAATAATCTAGATCAGGATTTCAAGATTTCAACAGGAAGGAGAGAGGAATAAACTCCTGATGAGGAGAAATTTTAGTTTTTTATTTTTTTTCTTTGCCAGCCCTCTGACACTGATACAGGAATTCTAATTAGAAGGAAAGTGGTCATAAAATGGACAAAAGTATGGAAAAGTGAAAGAAAATTCATTAATGAGGGTATTGTACTATAAATAATCGAGAATTGACTACACAGAAGGAGGTATTTTTAAAAACCTGTCATTTGGGGTAAGATTTCTCAAACCACTTTGCTTTTTTTCACCCTGCTTATATCAATCGCAAATCAATTATCCCATAAAATGCCAATGTAGTATTGTGAAAAGCGTGATTCCTTCAACATTGTTCTCATCTTTGCACTTGCCCCTGTGTGGCTTACAATTCTTTCAGACAATAAAAGCCTCAAATTAATCAAATGCTTTCTCTTTGAAATTCAAAATGCTTTCTCCATGTTACCATTTAATTAATTCTCAAAGCATTCCTCTCTGAAGTGGGCGTGTGGTGGGAAAAGAAATTATTCTTCCCTTTTATGACACATAGGAAACAGATTCGAAGAGCAGATCATTTCCTTGATGCTAATTCAGTTTTGTTCAGAGTTGTAGACTGGGTTATTCTAGTACACCTAGTCTTCAAACGGAATCATGGTCATGGACATTCACTGAGTAAATCAGCTTTTAATTATTGGGTGCCAACCACACGTCAGATCCTGTTCTAGACCCTGGGGATACAGCAGTGAACAGAAGAGGAGACGCCCCTGAGCTCACAGAACCTAATTTCTTCTAGGAGAGACAGCAGCAAACATAGTCCGTGAGTAAGTTGTACAGTGTGTACGAAGGTGATAAATGTTCTGTAAAGCAAATAAAGCAGTGTAAGAGGGAGGGGAATGCAGGGAGTACACAATTTTAAATGAGGTATATGGAGAAGGTTGCATTGAGAAGGTGCCGTGTGAGTAAAGAATTGAAGAAAGAAAGGGAGTGAAATCTGAGGGAAGAGCATTCAAGGCAAGGGGAACAGCCAGCACAAATATTCTTGGGGGTTGCATGCCTGGGATGTTTGACCAATCAAGGAGGGCAGTGTGCCTGGTGCAGAGAGAGTGAGCAGGAGACTAGCACTAACTGAGGGCAGAAGAGGTAACCTGATGTCAGATGAAGAGGGCCTCATAGGCCTTTTGACAATGTCTTTTACTTTGGAGGATTTTAAGAAAAGAAGTGACATGACTTACGTTTAAAGTGATCACTGGCCTCTGTTTAGAGAATAGACAGAGATGGGAATGGATGGAAACAGAGAAACCAATTATAAGGCCATTGCCTTCATTCAGGAGAGATTAAATTGTGACTCAAATCAGGGTGAAAGTGGAGGAAATGGTGTGAAGTGACCAGATTCTAGGTGTAGTATTTTGCAGGTAGAACCAATAAGATTTGCTGATTGGATTGGATGTGAGTTGTGAGAAAAATGGAAGAATTTTATCTTGTGAACTAGACTGGAAACTCCTTGAGGGCAAAAGTCGCCTTTTTTATTTCTTTATGTTCTTTATAGAAATAGGAGAACGTTTCACATGCAATCAATCAATCAATCAATCAATCAATCAATCAATCACTGTTGAATGACAGGAGGGAAAAGCAAACCTACTACAATAGTTCACAATTTGGGGTTCCTGAACCCTTAACGATTTATAAAAATAAACACTATTGTTATGGTTAAAATCATGCCCTCCCTCTTCACCCCCCCCAAAAAAAAAAAAAAAAAAAAGATTATGGCGGAGTCCTAACTCCTCATCCCTTATTTGGAGATAGGGTCTTTACAGAGGTAACTGAGTTAAAATGAGGTCATTAGAGTGAGCCCAGATCCAGTATGACTGGTGTCTTATACAAAGGGGAAATCTGGATGCAGAGACAAACGTGGAAGATGCTATCTTTGAAGAGACACAGGGAGAGGTGGTCATCTACGAGCCAAGGAGAGCATCCCGGAACACCTCCTTCCCTCAGAGCCCTCAGAAGGAACCAGTCCTGCCCACACCTTTTTGGACTTGCAGCCTCCAGAATAGGGAGATGGTCAATTTCTGTTGTTTAAGCCACTCAGTTTATGATCCTTTGTTATAGCAAACTAACACAACTATTTTCAGTATTTCAAAAAAATAAATAAAATTTTAATTTTTCCAAGATAAGACTGCTGAAATTAACAGCAACAATAACAAACCTTAAACGTCATTGTTTGGGTGGAATTATATTTATTTGGTGGAGTAACAGTTTTTACCTGCTACTGAGTTCTGTCTGGAATGAAAAATGAATGCATTATTACATTTCCAATTTGATTTATTTGACAAAAATATCATAAAATATAGGGTCTACAAGGAAAATGATTTTTTAAAAAAAGGTTTTGAATGATGACAGCTGAGAATCACATATTTATATATTTTGGGAAAGAAAGAAACAAAAAGAAAATCCCACAATATCCATGCTGTTTTTGCTGTTTACAATACAAAGTCCCCATTACATAGGAGGAAAGTACAAAAGAAAACAGGTCCAAATCTTATATTCTAAGATCCAGATGAGTTTTGAGAGATGAACTCTGGCCTAATTTCCTCAGTTTATATGTGAAAAATGTGAGTCCTAGAAATGTTAAGGTGATAGACATAATTTTGTTTCCAATACACAGTAACACAAATTCTGAGTTGTCTAATGAGGTTTAACAATAACATTAGAAGAAATGGTGAAATATGCTATTCCTGGAATCTTTCTCCGTGTATTTGCCTGGTCCTAGTAAGTAGACATAAATAATCTTGAGTCATAACTGCCCAGAGAGAAAGGTGTAGAGTAAGGTATGTGGAGGGATGGCAAGTGGGAAGAGAGATGAGACGGAATAGAATAAGACACATCTTGGTGGGAGGTCTGTGGATTTTGTTGAACTCATACTGTTGCTAGGAGTCATTTTTGCATAATTTTTTCATAAGGCTTTGGAGTCACACAGAGGTATGTTTGAGTCCAGGCTCTGATGTTTAGAAGGCATGTGATCATGGTAAAGTTTCCTCCCTGGAACATTGGTTTCTTTACATACTTTGTAGAGTAAATTTGTTAGAAATGGAGAGAAGATTTTTAAATGTGTTTAGAGATAGTAGAAATCCAATAAATGGTGGTTTTACTACTAGTAATTTTCCTAATGGGGTTCAGAATTTCTTGCTTTTGTGTCTTACTAGAAACCCTTCCCTTCATCATCTGCACATGTAGATATCCTATCAGTCCTTGAAAAGCCCAGTTTGAATGTCAAGCTTCCCTTCCATCAGTTCACATACTTTCTATCATCCAGTTTTGTACGTTTTGTAGTTATGGGTTTCAAGGTTTTATCTCCCTAACTTGCATTTCTTGTGGAATAGTGGAAAGCATAATGAGGACTGAGATTTGAACTCTACCAGCCACACAGTCAGGGAGGTAGAACCACTATGAGTATAATGGAGTAAAGGTGTACTAGGGGAATAAGAACTTATGCAATTGTGCGGGAAGTTATTTTCCAGAAGGAGGAACTGAAAAATCTGAGAAAAAGCACTACCAGACCCCCAGAGGCCTTGTGTGGATGGGCAGGTTGAAGCTTACAAGGGAGTCTGGTAAGCCAGGCCCACATGGTGCCGGAGGGGACGATGACAGATATCTGGTAGAGAAGTCATTGGAAGCTGTGGTCTTTGCATGGCACTGCCTTTTAGGTCCACATGAAGGTTTTTGTGACGAGTGTGGGGCTATTGTTGCTCAGCAGGGCTGGGGATTTGGAAAAAGATCTGGTTGTGGAGTGGGGGAGAGCAAGAACATGCTAGAACTTTCCAGGACTGTGTGTCACACCACAACAAACTACAAAGACCTTCAGAGAAGAATAAGCGCTGGCTCCCTCTGACTTCCCAATGTTGTACAAATTCCTCCTTTGGCCAGCTCTACTCACTGGCATACAGGAAAACGTAGTTCCAGCTAATCAAGTTGACAGCACAATCCACCACGGCCACTGTTGGTTATGTGGGTTGTACTGGGCAGTGTACTTAATTTTCTGATTGACATAAAAGAGATAACAATTATAACCACCTATGCGGAGTTTTAGTAAGGATTGACTGAGATAATAATGTAAACAATGTATTCCAAAAAAATAAAAATTACTTATATTATTGTTGTTACACACACCACCATTTAGTTAACTTGTATCTATTGTGGGCCCCAAACTGTACTATGCCTGATAGATGTAGCTGCGAACTAAATAGACAGCATCTCTATTATTATGAAACTGAATCAGACAGCAATCAGATATTCAAGCAGAGATATGAAGTCGGCAATTGACAGACTGGATTTCAGGGGATGGGTCTAGGTTAAAGGTATCCACTTGAGAGTTACCAGTATTTAAAGTATCTTTTAAAGGTATGAGTCTGCATTAACTCACCTAGAGAGTGCACATAAACTGAAGAGAAAAAGAGGCCCCAAAGTTGAGATTAGAGGTACTCCCAAAATTTAGGGGTGAAAAAGCTAAAGAGGAACAAGCAATGAGGCTGAGAAAGAACAACCGTAATGTAGAAGAGAAATAATAATGACTAGTGTCCTGGTAGCCAAATGTAGAGAGTTTCCCAGACGGCGAGGGGCATCAACTTGAACTTCTATTGAAAAGTCAGTTCATGTGATAACTGAGAATGGACCATTGGTTACCACATGAAGGTCATTGCCAGAATGGAAGAAGTTCAAGATAGAATGAGAAGAGAGGTAGTTTCTGGAGTAAAAGAAAATTTTTGGTTGTAAAACAGGGCAGTAATAAATGGAAAGTGTATCAAGGGAAATTTTCTGCACATACATATCTGTATATAGATATAATATCATATCTATGTGATGGATGGATGGATCCCTGAGCAGCAGGGCATTTTTTTTACACACCATGCATAAAATAGATAAAGTGGGTTCTATTCTGTGTGTTGATTAATGGGAATGATCCTTTAGTGCTGAACTAGGGCAGGGTCCCCTAAGGCATAGAACCTCTCTCTAGAGATGCAAAGAAGAAAACCTGCTTCCTTCAAGCAGTTCCTCCTTAAGAGGAAACGGTCAAACCAAGTGAGCACACCCAGTTATTCTTTCCAAATTTGCTAATCCAATGCACAGCAACTTCCCAAGAGTAAACGGTGCAAAGGGGGAGAGAGGGGCTGCAGGAGGAAAGGTCACTTTTGGCTAGAGCAAGAATGTTAAGGAAATATTCAGAGAAGTTGAAAAAAACAATGGCGATTTTGCTGAAAAGGATCATAATTTCCAGAGCACACAATGGAAATATTTTTAGGAATTGGGGAAGCATGAGAGATGGGTCAGACTAGGGTGTGTGTAACGTATTTGGGATAGTAATTCTTTCCCTACAGTATTTAGAACAGAGGAGAGTGTTTTGAGTGATACCTGACAGGGTCTGGGCGGGGCTGGGGAAATGCATTGGTCCAGGGCTCCTGT
Organism: Rhinolophus sinicus; assembly: GCF_036562045.2. Taxonomy (NCBI): domain Eukaryota; kingdom Metazoa; phylum Chordata; class Mammalia; order Chiroptera; family Rhinolophidae; genus Rhinolophus; species Rhinolophus sinicus. The sequence goes on along the minus strand of NC_133761.1, from coordinate 50,077,633 downwards.
GTTTGGTTGGAAGAGCTGTCCTGTCCAGGGGCAAGTTCTCGTTTGTTTAGACCTGGCGGTTAAGAAGGGACCGGCTTCCTTATCTTCTGTCTTTCCCCGACAACTGGCCCAATTGAGGAAGGAGACCTTCAGATTTTTATAGCTTCCCAACCCCGCCCCGGAAAGCCAGACACAAGCTTCTTTACTGTCACTGGAATAAAACTGATTACTCCCTACCAGGTCAGTGTAATCCTTACAGAAGAGTTAGTGGCAGCAACCTGGAGGATAATTCTGGGGGACCAGCACCCCAGACCCCCTTTGCAAATTGCTAGAGAGGATGGGAGTAGTGGGTAAGAGGAAGTTCCTCTGAGCACCTTCTGTCAAAGGGAGAAACCGGGCATGGGGGGTGGCCCTTCCAATTCACAGGTGGCAGGATTTTTCACCTCAAGTTGGCAGCCTCCAAATCATTTCCCGTTTCTCCAACTTGGGAGGAAACTGAATGACTCACTTGGTCCTGGCCGTTTCTTTCTCTCCTAGGACGTCTCAGCATCTCTGCATTCTCGTTATTTAAGTATAACGGTAATCAGTCCGCCGCTTCCCTCGTACTGCCAGGGAGTCATCAGGCACGTGATGAAACCTGCTGGCTGCACTGGGCTCCATCCACCCACCCGCCCGCTCATCCGTCCGTCGGCCTTCCTCCCTTCCGGCTGACACTCTGCGTGGAGCTCGGACCTCCAGGCCTTCAACAGCGCGCACACTTGGGCGGGCGGGCTAGTCTCCAAAGGGACGCGAGGGTGGGGAGGCCCGGGAGGCCCGGGCAGGGTGGCCGCGCCGCGCCGAGCTCAGCGGAGCCGACACCTTTGGACGCCCCAGTGCCACGTGACTGCCCCCTCCTCCCTCCTCCCAGTCGCGCGCACGGGCTGGGCTCCTCGGCTCCCGCGCGCACTCGGCTGGTCCCAGCGCCCAGAAGGAGAAGCGGAGGAGGGAGCGAGCCGACCAGGCGGCCGGGGGAGCGGGCGCGAGCGGCAGGCTGCCGGAGCCGCCTGTGCACGGCGGCGGCGAGGGTGGCGGTCGCCTGAGCGGCGGAGCCGGAGCGGCGTGGGTTCCGCATCCGCCAAGTGTGATGAAGCTGTCCTGCTCTGCTGCTTTGCTTGCCGCTAGCTGACACCGCCTGCACTCCAGCCTGCCCGGGAAGGGAGAAGCCGTGGGGCCGTGACCTTGGCCAAGGAGGTAAATAGGGGAGGTGGGAGGGGAGGAGGCAGCGCCACCCCACACCTCCAGGCCCCCGCCCTGCACCCACCCTTTCCCCTGAGCTGCGCGGCCACCCCCAGGAGCCCTGCGCCCCAGCGGAGCTGTGGGCGCTGCGCTCATGCCGCGGTCCACGGTGCTGAAACTGCTGCCCGGCTCTGGCCGCGGCCGCGGCGCGGGGCACAGGCTTGCCTGCCATTTGCTGCTGCCGGGAGAGCCAAGCAAGGGAGCTGGGGCTTGCTTGTTTTCTTCTCTTTGGCTGGTTGCTCGGAGGCTTCTCAGTTAGGTTGCTCCCCATGGTGACCAAGGTAATTGCCTGAAGGGTTGAACTCCCACCCGTTCTTGTCGCCGGGATATATTCTGGTGCCTTCTTGCGAAGATTGGGCAGGATTGCGTCCTGACTTCCGAAGCAAAGTGGGGAGAGAGGAGAGGAGCCCGTGGCTAGCCGCGCAGGCAGGTGAAAGTAGGAGAAGCTCCCCTGGCTGTGTGTGCAAGTCCCAGGGGAATGAAGAGGAAACAAGTGCTGGAGAATGGCGCGAGGAATGGGCATCGCTGAGGCGACTGCCTGCAGAGAAACTAGACAGACACCTGGGGAAAAGTGTGCTGCACAGGGTGTCGCCCTTTTGGGGAAACATCAAGTGGACACGCAAACATTGGGAGAGAATAGAACTCTCTGTAGTATGAAAATGGTCACCGTGGGGCTTTTTGTCCGGTGAGCACCAAACACTTTTTAACACGAGTATTCAGAAAATCAATTCCATTTAAAACTAGAGCCAAGTGACTATTTTAACTAAAAGGTTGTCGTTTCTTACAGTTCCCTGGGGGTAATGTAGGTCTAAAGTCTTTAAAAAAATAATCTATTCTTGTGCCCTTTCCTCCAACCAGCCCCAGCGTATTAGCGGGCTCCATGTGAGGTGGGTGTTATGGATGGTGAAGGTGAATCGAGAGAGTGAACCCCCTTACCCACTACCATTCGGACCTCACTGAAGTTCCTCTCACCCTTTGCAGCACAGACTGATAATTCCTCTACCCCAGAGCGAACCAAGTGTGGGTGACATGGCCCAAGGGAATAACTATGGGCAGACCAGCAACGGGGTGGCAGATGAATCACCCAACATGCTGGTGTACAGAAAGGTAAGAATTTCTTCACTTTCTTGGAAAAAGGGGAAACTTCTGACTTCCTTGCTACCACCCCCCAAGTCAAAGTATATGTCAACTTTCTGGCCTGGTGGATTCCCCAAATCACCCATGACTGCACACTGTACGTGAGGACCATCTGATATTCCCAAGTGTGCACACACAGTGCAGTGGTGAGACCAGTCGGCTCTGCACTCACATGTCTCCCTGCTGATTTGACAGAGTTTAATCTGCGGTCAGCCAACAGCCGCACGTTGGAGCATCCCACATATTTCGTTTGTTATGCAGGTGATTTTATAGCATCCTTAATCATTTTTAGAAGCTTTACCTTGTACTATCCCTTAGCATTTAGGTTATAATAATAATATAGACTTATAACATTAGAAATGAAAATAGACCACTTTGCAGTTTTGTGGCAAGAGTGAATGTGCCTGTGAATGCCTGGGTGATTTAATGATTTTGCTCCCAACCAAACAATTCTAGGTTTTTTTGTTTTTTGTTTTTATCTTAGCCTAAATTATTTTTTTACTTTGTGTTACTTTTATAATTCTGCTTATGGGTGTTTATGTTCTAGTGCCGTATGTCCATAAAATAAATCTTTATATTCCAGAGGTTTTTTTTTTGTTTGTTTGTTTGTTTTTGGTGTTTGTTTTTTGTTTTTTTGTTTTGCCACAAACTGGTCTGGCAGCTTATGCATTTTATAATAAGACTATCAGCAACAAACTTCTAGATATTGAGCCATTATAATAAAGATACATTTGAATATTGTGCATGCTTCAGAGTGGTTGCTTAGGTAACTTCATTCTGGTTATAATCAACAGTAGTACTAAAATTGAGGATACTGTATTTTTTATTTAACTTTTGTACCAATCATTTCTATTGCATTTTGTTTTGGTATTACTTTTTCTTTAGCATATTATCTGTGGTGCTTATTGGGCAAGATTTCTTCAGCTACCATTAACAATGGTAAAAAGGAAATTGTACCTTGAAACCAAGAAAAATTTTAAAGACTTGGATTAGCGTGACCCCATGGAACAGTCAGGATGAGTTTGCATTTGTACTTGCAGCTAGAGGATCAAGACTGGTTATGAACAAAGATGAAAAGCAATGTACCACCTTGACTTGTAATTAGTCAAAACTTTCCTTATATGTGGCCCAGAATCTTTAAAAGGTGGTGCTGAATATGTGTGTCAGGGACTGCTGTTATTGCTTTAATGTGAAGATACATGGGCATCTTGACCAATACTAGCTGTTTATTTTTCTAGCCTTAGAGACAGTACTAAATTGTGTACTTGTGGATGCAGTTTTATGTGATTCTGGAACAACACAGTATGATAGGCAAAAAAAAAGAAGATGAGTTGTCTATTTTAGTCTTAAAGCATCCCAATTGGATAAAGCAAGAAAATAACCTACTTGAGCCTAAATTATTACTACTGTTTTTCTACACTGATTGAAATTACTGGCTATTTGCCCATTCTATATAGAGTTGGTTCTGAGAAGAACTATTTGGGGGCAGGTGTGTGTTTTAAAATCATTTATTATTTTTTTTATTGTTTGGTATGACGGAATTTTGTAACAGGCAAGATGTGAGAATTATAAATTCTATCTTATAGGTGTGTGCAATGTGGCGAGTTGGACTTTTGGATGTAAAATTACAGTAGTCAGCTACTTTTGTTAGTTAGGTTAAACACTACATTCTCCCTCTGTTTCCTCATAAAAGTGGGCTTGAATTGATCAGACAACTAATTAATCTTGATTAGGAACAAACTTAATATGACATCAGTCTGTGTGTGTTATTTAGCCAATTATCATTTGAATAAATGAAAAACAAAGCTAGGAGTTTTAGAAATAGTTATTGGGTTATTTAGTGTATCTGAGCTTCATGTTGATAATTTTCAATTTAGTGTATAAAATGTATAGCAACAAATTGCTATTGGTGATGCTTGTAAATTAATAGACTGTGATGACTTCAGGGAGAGAATGTAATGCCTCATTCTTTTAGATGTTGCTATTTGGTTAAGTTTAGAACTGCTTGTGCTACTTATTTTGACCTCCTTTCATTAGCTCTTTGTTTAGGGTTAATGAAACATATAATTTACTTTTAGAAAAGATTTCCTTGATAAATTGTTATTGGAAAAAATAACTCAGTTCAGCAAATTTTACTCATAAAGCTTAACTATGGATTGCCTGTTTATCCTTTTACTCTCTAAGCATATACTATTTGTTTTGTTTGTGATATAAGTAATAATGTATAAATAAGTAGCACATAGTTTATATAAAGAAACAGTGTCCTTGGTTATCATTTGATAGTTACCAAGTCTAATGGTCCATGTCCATGTACACAGACCATGTGACAAATGGATTTCATGTGACCATTTTGTCTGTGTTTTCTATTGTATATCTATCTCATTTCTATCACTCAATATCTTCTCAGTAGAGCCCAAATTTTAATGCAAAGAAGAGCAAAGTAGTGGGAGAGGGGTACAAATTGAATAGATGTATTAGGATAGTTCAACTGCTCCACCTGCATAAAAAAATTAAGCACTATGTTACAAATGCCTATTAATCATGAAGTCAATCCAAGGTTTAGAAAAGAACTTTCAGTCCTATAGTACATTATTCAATAACAGTGGAAAGAATGCATGGAGAAATGGCTGTTTTACTGATTCATGACCATTTTCCACTTCTACTTCACTGTTGGAACAGGTCTTTCAAGTGGCTTCTGAACTAAACAATTTCTCCTCCTCCCCAAGCCACCTCTCGTTTACTTCCAGGATTCTGATGATTTACACACATTAAAGATACGTATATGCTGTTTCCATTTTATCTTGATAGGCTATGAATGGCACTTAGAACATTCCTAAGAGGGATAGGAAACGGTGAATGGGTACCAAAGTGGAATACACAGAAGGGAGCTGGGATGCGTGAATTTCTTCTGTTCATCTGATATCTCTCCATTTTAATTATCATCATATGGATTATATTTCCTCCAAGTAATGGGAAAATTCCAGGGTTTTTTTTTCCATAAAGAATTCCATAGTGACGTTATGGAACAAAAAAGTACAATGGGTAGAGCTACAAGACCTTCCAGGCAGAGTGAGTGCCACCATGGTGAAGAGTACAGGGGACAGTAATGCTGCCTCACAATTGGGATTGTCACCTGCAAGTACGTCTCAGATGTTTGCCGGTAGCTTTCTGGTTTAATATGAAGAATCTCTGTGGGCTTTATTTGATGTCAGAGGTATACTTAAAAAAATCCGTATGGACAAAATTTGCCTTACTAATTTTCTGATTTACAATGCTGCTTTTTTTTTTTTTAAGCAAGTGATTGAGTTAGAGTGGTTATGCCATTTTATGTACTACTTGAGAACACCTTATTTAAAAGCTCGTAAAATATGAGGCTTGACCACTTTTATTCCTGGGATTTCCTAGGCTCCCTTTAGACAGGCCTTGATGAGAATGAAATTCGAAGTAATTAATTTCGTTAAGACTAGACCCACCTAGCTCCAACACACATTGGTTTCAGACTAGCTTCCTGAAATGTTTGTAGAGGTGACAATTCAGAATTCAGTTTTGCTTTGGGTTGTGGGCTCAAACACTACTCTTGTTCTTGGTCTGCTTTGGGCAAATTCCTGGGGGTGGTACTGTCTGAAAAGGACGGCAGAGCTACAACCCAGGGTACAGGGAGGCACATTTCAAATTTGCTGTCTGGCCAACATACTGTCCACTAGACAGCATATATCACTTTTTGTCCAGAGGCTGACATTTCTGCATTTGAAAAAACAAAATATCTGGGGCACCTTGGGGCCGATATTTTAAATTGGCTGGCATGCTGGCTTCTTACGAGCAAGAATGCTCAAAATGACCAATAACTTTTGATATTACTGCAGCAACCATTTATGCTCCCGCTGTCATAAAAGAAAATGAAAATGTTTTCCTCATTGACTATCTTAGTGGAATAAGCAGGTTTTTGGGAATAGTAAACCTGTGAAGTTCACTATGCCTCTCCCCTCACCTCCCCTTTCCCCTCACCCATTCACCCTCCTCTCCTCTCTCTTCATCTACTGTCTAGTCACTCTCTTTCCATTCGTTTCTTCCTTCTTGTTTTATTTTTTCTCAAAAAATATGTAAGAATGGAGATACAATTTTCCCCTAAGATGCTACTCACTTTAGTTGTAGAAGAGAAAACTATGTCTTTTGGAGAAGAGAGCGATATCGTCCTTGTTTGAGGACCTTTTATGCACAGCCACTCAGATAGGTGCTTTTAAGATTGGCACCATGTATACCATGGGGTCCAACACGTTAGTATTCAAGGATTAAGACTGCACTATTCTTAAAGAGCCAGCCAGATGGAACCACTGGCCTTTCTTACAGGGAGGCCCAATGGCAGCTATCAGTCCAGTAGGAAGATCACTAATGCTGATGGGCTTGACCTAGGCATCGTCTTTGAAATCTATTTATTTCTGAGGTCCGTCTGTTCTGTGAAAATAGACACACCTGCAAGAAAAGGGAGTGATTTGTTTCCTCATTGAAAGAGACTGAGCTGTGGACATTACTCGTCTCCTGGTAGTGCATTAGGTGATATTTTTCCACAGGAACTCAGTGCATTTGTTTCTTCAGAATTGTCCAATCTGGTCCATCAAGAGGCTGTCAATATCCCCCCATCAAACACCATTATAAAAAATAACGTTTGACATATTGAGCCTTAGTTCCTTTGATCCATCTGGTTTTAAGGTGTGAGTAGAGCGAAGAATATTTACAGGTGATAACAAAAAAAAATCCCATTTGAAAAAGAAGGAATGTTTGCAAATAGTCTCAAATGCCCGAGCCTTTAGCCTTCAGATTTTTTTTTTTTTTTTAGTTTTTCAATTACAGTTGACATTCAGTACTGGTTGTTTGTTAATATGTTGATGTCAGACATTCTGACAGGTGTGCGGTGATAGCTCATTGTGGTTTTAATTTGCATTTCTGTGATGATTAGTGACACTGAGCATCTTTTCATATGTCTGTTGGCCATCTGTATGTCCTCTTTGGAGAAATGTCTATTCAGGTCCTCTGCCCATTTTTCAATTGGATTGTTTGTTTTTTTAGTGTTGAGTTGTATGAGGGTTTTTTTAAAAAATAAATTTTGGATATTAACCCCTTATTGCATGTATCATTGGCGAATATCTCCTCTTATTTGATAGATTGTCTTTCTGTTTCGTTGTTTTGTTGATGAAAAAAAACTTTTTAATTTGATGTAGTCCCATTTATTTGTTTTTTCTTTTGTTTCCCTTGCCTGAGGTGACATAGCAGAACAAAATATTACTTAGCTCAATATCAGAGAGTTTACTGCTTATGTTTCTTTCTAGGAGTTTTATGGCTTTGGGTCTTACATTTAAGTTTTAATCCATTTTGTGTTTATTCTTATACTGTGTTTCCCCAAAAATAAGACTGAACCGGAAAATAAGCCCTAGCATGATTTTTCAGGATTACATCCCCTGAACATAAGCCCTAATGTGTTTTTTGGAGCAAAAATTAATACAAGACCCGGTCTTTTTTTCGGGGAAACATGGTATATTGTGTAAGAAGATGGTCTAGTTTCAGTTTTTTTGAGTGTTTCTGTCCAGTTTTCCTAACACCATTTATTGAATAGACTGTTTTTACGCCACTGTGTATTCTTGCCTCCTTTGTCATAGATTAATTGACCATAAGCATGGGTTTATTTCTGGGCTCTCTATTCTGTTCCATCGATCTATGTGTCTTATTTTTATGCCAGTACCATGCTGTTTTGATTACTACAGCCTTGTAGTATAGCTTGATATCAGGTATTGTGATACCCCTAACTTTGTTCTTTCTCAAGATTGCTGGCACTATTCTGGTTCTTTTGTGATTCCACATAAACTTTAGGATTATTTGTTCCAGATCTGTGAAAAATACCATTGGTATTTTGATAGGGATTGCATTGAAGCTGTAGATTGCTTTGGGTAGTATGGACGTTTTCACGATGTTAATTCTTCCTATCCAGAAGCCTGGCATATGCTTCCAAATATTTGTATCTTCTTCAATTTCTTCTTTCAGTGTCTTATAGTTTTCCAAGTATGGGTCTTTTACCTCCTTAGTTAAATTTATTCCTAGGTAATCTTTCTGATGCAATTATAAATGGGATCGTTTTCTTAATTTCTCTTTCTGATAGTTCATTATTGGTGTATAAAAATGCAACTGATTTCTTAATATTAATTTTGTGTCCTGCTGCTTTCCTCAATTCATTTATCAGTTCCAGTAATTTTTTGGTGGAATATTTAGAGTTCTTTCTATATAGTATCATGTCATCTGCAAATAATGACCTTTTTTCTTTCCAATTTGGATGCCTTTATTTCTTGTTTGATTGTTGTGCCTAGGATTTCCTATAGTATGTAGAATAAAAGTGGTGAAAGGACATCCTTTTCTTGTTCCTGATCTTAAGGAAAACGATTTTAGCTTTTCCCTGTTGAGTATGATGTTAGCTGTGGGTTTGTCATATATAGCCTTTATTATGTTGAGATATGATCCCTCTTTCCCACTTTGCAGAGAGTTTTTACCATAAATGGATGCTCGATTTTTTTCAAATGTTTTTTGTGCATCTGTTGATTTGATCATATGACTTTTATCCTTCATTTTGTTTATGTGGTATATTATGTTAATTGATTTGTGGATATTGAACCAACCTTGCATCCCAGGAATAAATCCCATTTGATCATGGTATATAATTATTCTAATGTATTGCTAAATTTAGGTTGCTAATATTTTGTTGGGGATTTTTTGCATCCATGTTCTTCAGGGCTATTGACCTATAGTTTTGTGTGTGTGTGTGTGTGTGTGTGTGTGTGTGTGTGTGTGTAATGTGTCTTTGTCTGGCTTTGGAATGAGAGTAATAGTGGCCTGAGCTTGGGAGCCTTCCCTCCTCTTGAATTTTCTGGAATAGTTTGAGAAGAATAGGTGTTAATTCCTGTTTGAGTGTTTGGTAAAATGCACCTGTGAAGCCATCTGGTGTAGAACTTCTGTTTTTTGGGAGTTTTTTTGATTACTGATTCAATTTTGTTAGTAGTAATCAGTGTGTTCAGATTTTCTGTATCTTCTTGATTCAGTCTTGGAAGACTGTATGTTTCTAGGCATTTATCTATTTCTTCCAGAATGTCCCATTTGTTGGAGTATAGTTGTTCGTAGTATTTTCTTAAATATTTTGTATTTCTATAGTGTCAGTTGTCACTTTTTATTTTTCGTTTCTGATGTTATTGATTTGAGTCCTCTCTCTTTTTTTCTTGATGAGTCTGGTTAAAGGTTTGTCAATTTTGTTTGTCATTTTAAAGAACCAGCTCTTGTTTTCATTGATCTTTTGTATTGTTCATTTAGACTTTATTTCAGTTATTTCCACTGTGATCTTTATTATTTCCTTCCTTCTACTCACTTTAGGTTTTGTTTGCTGTTCTTTTTCTTATTTCTTTTAGTGTAAGTATAGATTGTTATTTGAAATTTTTCTTGTTTCTTGAGGTAGGCCTGTATTTTTATGAATTTCTTTCTTAGGACTGCTTTATATGTGTCCCATAGATTTGGGGTCATTATGTTTTCATTTTAATTTATCTCAAGGTATCTTTTGATTTCTTCCTTGATTTCATTTTTAACCCATTCATTATTTAGTATCATGTTATTTAGCTTCCATATGTTTGTGTTTTTCAGTTTTATTCTTATAATTGATTTCTAGTTTCATACCATTGTGGTCAGAGAAGACATTTGCTATGACTTCAGTCTTCTTAAATTCATTGAGGCTTACATTGTGGGCTAACATGTGGTCTTTCCTGGGAAATAGCCCATGTGCATTTGAAAGAAAATGTATGTTCTGCTGCTTCAGGATGAAATGCTGGTCTAATATGGCATTTAAAGCTACTGTTTTCTTGTTGAGTTTTTGTTGGGATGATCTATCCATTGATGTCAATGGTGTATTAAAGTTCCCTACCATGATTGTATTTCTGTCCATCTCTCCCTTTGTGTCAGTCAATATTTGCTTTATGTATTTAGGTGCTCCTATGTTGCATGCATAAATGTTTACAAGGACTATATACTCTTGTTGGATTGATCCCTTTGTCATTATGTAATGTCCTTCTTTGTCTCTTATTATAGCCTTTGTTTTAAAGTCTATTTTGTCTGAATGAATGTTGCTACCCAGCTTTTTTTGATGTTGTTATTTCCATTTGCATGAAATGTCTTTTCCCAGATGTTGTGGGGGCTCTTCTTCCTAGCACTGGTGTTCCAGGGTGGGAGCCTGTTGTGGGGATGGGACCCCTTGCTCCTCATGACTGACCTCTGCATCTGAGATATTCCTCCTGAATCTGAACTGCCACTTGCAGGTGTGGGGCCAGCCGGTTTTTGCGTCTATCACCCTCCTATCAGTCTCTATGTGGCTTCTTTATATCCTTATTTATAGGACTTCTGTTCAGCTAGACTTCATATGGTTCTTCAGGTTGATTGTTCTATAATTTACTTGTAATTTTGATGTGGTCACGGGAGGAGGAAAGCACAGCAATCTAACTCTCTCAGAAATCTAACTCTCTCAGAAATCTAAATGAGAGTGTTGGATGGGATGCAGGCATTGGAGAAGGAGAAATGTCTTACCATTTCTGAAAAATTCCAAAATGGAGTGTCTATTGTAAATTATATTACTCAAAAGCACCTTTCTGGACAAGGGATGTTATCTACTATAAATGTGAATTTAATCTGTCTGAATTGAATGTAAACCTTTTTCCCTTAGTGACACAAATAGTGACGTGTTTTGAGATGGAATAGGACCATCATCTATTATATTTTCACTGAGAAGTATACAGAGTCATTTTATGAGTAATAATTTAGTGATGAATTTGGGGTAATAATTAACTTGAGTTCAGAGCAGAAAAGCCTTCCATTGTTGAGTTTTTCCTCACCAGTCGTTGTTTGTAATTGCTTTTCATGGGAAAGATAAAGACTTGTGGCTTGAATTTTATTTTCTTCATTTTTCACCTCCGACCTACCCAAATCTAATTGATCAGAGGAAAATGCAGATGTACAGCAAATAAGTTCTATCAGGATTTTAGTGCCTTCTTAATAGCCTTGTGGTTCTACCAAATGATGGAAATCAAGGTATTTTTAGGCAGTGTGGGTGATGGAGTGTGATCATTGCAGAGAAAATGGAAATATTTTGGATTTGGACAGTTGGTAGTGACTTAATAAATGTTGTCTTCTTGAAAACAAGATTGTGGAAAATAAGTGACACAAATAATTGGCCCTTGCTCCTGCTTTCATAGCAAGTGAAAAGGAAGCATTTAAATGTCAGGGTTACAAAGGCTTCTATCTTACAAAATATCAATCTAATTATAAACTCATTGTAAATGATGAAGTGGGTACCCAGTTCCTTAGGGAAAAAAAAAAAGGTCCTGCTTCTCTCTCTGCCATTGGCCAAGACAATATAAAAATGTAACTTACTCTTTTTAAAATTCCCTTTGTCTTGTTTCTTATTCAAGTAACAAAGTTCTCAGGACATTGAGACTCTAAAAGGCAATCATGAACTTCATTCCAGCTCCATTAAAACTGCCACCTGATCTAGGCTGGAAAATTATTTTGGGTAAGGGGCCCATCTCTAGACATAGTTGTTATTTTGTCTTCTGCAAAAATATACAGGAAAATGACAGCTTTGAGATAGTAGCCTAGTTCTTAAGAACAAATCTAGGAGTCTTCTTATTTTAGGTCTTTTCTGATGATTAGCAAGTTTTCTTAAGGAGTTATTGTGCTGAAGTGGAGAAGCATGTGCACTGCAGCTGGGCACTCTTTTTTTTTTTTTTGGCTGTCTTCTTTTTTTTTTTAAATTTATTGGGGTGACAATTGTTAGTAAAATTACATAGATTTCAGGTGTACAATTCTGTATTACATCATCTATAAATCCCATTGTGTGTTCACCACCCAGATTCAGTTCTCCTTCCATTACCATATATTTGATCCCCCTTACCCTCATCTCCCACCCCCAACCCCCTTACCCTCTGGTAACCACTAAACTATTGTCTGTGTCTATGAGTTTTTGTTTCTCATTTGTTTGTCTTGTTCTTTTGTTGATTTTGCTTTATATACCACATATCATTGAAATCATGTGGTTCTCTCTTGATTTTAATTCTTGGCTCTGCCACTGTTTAGCTGTGCGGTTGTGAGTTAGCAACCTAACTTCTTTCACTTCAGACTCCTTACCTACAAAATGATGGACAATCAAAGTGTTTCCTTCATAGAGCTGTTTGATGATAATCTTAATTAATTTAAATTTAAGTTTATATAGTCTTATGGGGCTTGTGACTAATGTATTTGTCACTAGCATCAAACCCAAGACAAGAGATAAAAGAATATGATGTACTTAGCTTGGCACTTGGCAGACAGTGGTTGCATCAAAGGAGGGCTCAACACATGGTTTTTTAAAAGAATAAAACAGAAGTATGCTTTCAAAGGAAGACAATAGCCTCATAAGGAGATGGTAGATATCATAAATGACATCAACTGTCTACTCAGTTTATTTTTTCCTCCTACGGAAAATATCAGTGGTCTGAAGAGGGTGGCTTTTCCAAGGTCAGATATCGAGGCTGTCTTTCAGTAGGACAGAACCTGCATATGCCACGAATATACCAGGGCCTCAGATAATTTGCTGGTAGTGAAAGTATTTCAGCTCATTTCTATCTTGCGACATCTCAGAGCTGCATCTTAGCCTTTCCAGTGCCTACCCAAACTGCAGGAAAACCAGGAGCTTCTAGATAAAAGGGATTTAAAGTAGTTGGAATCTTTGCTGAGAATTTAAACTTGGGGTATAAGAATCCATTTTTTTTTAAGCTCACTTTTCTTTCTTATGTCTCCGAGTGTTGAAAGGAAGGCAAACAGCCCACAGGGAAGTAGTAGTGACGGATGGACAGGGCCTTCAAGTGAGAAGAGCTGGGTGTGGATTCCATCTCCACCCCTGACCAGCTGTGTGAGCATGGACAGGGTTCTTAACTTCTCTTAGAGACTACTTTACTTCATGGAGATGGTGAAATGAAATACAAGTAAAAATGCCTGATTGAGAATGATTGACAAATAATACTTAAGGACTCTTTGGGAACTGTGGAAATTACCAAAACTCCTTGCAAGAATAAATTTTGCAAAAATCTTCCTGATAAATCTTCTGCTTGTTGAATGTCCCATCGACGTAGGCCATTCAGAAGTTCAACTGACATGATTTCCCCTGTTTGGTAATTGCTAGACGGTGCCAAGAGCAGTGTAAATGTATACGACCTTTTTTGATCACACAAAGCTTTTGAATGTCAGACAAACTGGTTTATTGGAATGTTTTTCTCTAGTACAGAATTCTAAGGCAAATTTTCACCTGTAATATTTAAGATGATGTATACCAAAGCACATTGAAGAAAATTAAGTACCACATAGAGAGAACACATTAATTTTAATATTATCTCTCGAACTTTTCTAGATGGCATTTCCTCTGGAAATTAATACCTTTTGTCACTTGCTCTCACTTACAGTTCGTATTTTGTGTTTTGACTTTTGGTTTATTGTTAATTAGAATAGTTGCCATTTATTGTTGTACTTACCCTGAGTCAGGTCGTTTGTGTATATTACCTGTTTTCCTTAAATAATGTTGCATGTTGGTTACTAGTACCGTGTTTCCCCAAAAATAAGACCTAGCCGGACAATCAGCTCTAATGCGTCTTTTGGAGCAAAAATTAATATAGGACCCAGTCTTATTTTACTGTAATATAAGACCCGGTCTTTAATATAATAATATAATAATATAATATAATATAATACCCAGTCTTATATTAATTTTTGCTCCAAAAGACTCATTAGAGCTGATTGGCTAGGTCTTATTTTTGGGGAAACATGGTATCCTATTTTTCCAATAAGAAAGTTGAAACCCATGACTCATGCCAACTGAATGACTGCCCGAGATGGCTCAGGATTAGTGGCAGAGCTGGTGAACTCGATAGTGGACATACCTGTCTTTTACTGCTGTGTTCCCAGCACCTGGAAAAATGGCCGTAGTATGTGTCCCTGAACATTGAGTGCATGAATGTACAGGTGGATGAATGAATGAACAAATGAGAGAATGCTTGGTCCAAAGACCCTTCACCGTGTTGCTTCCAGTTAAATTAGTGAATGGCTGGGGAACTCAGAATTCAGCTCTGCCCACTACATATACATTGAGCCTTGGTTCTGATCGAGCACTGTGGTAGGTACTGGGGACAGAATTGTAGACAAGGCAAACAGGGTTGAGCCCTCATGGAGCTTTTTTACAGTGGCACAGTCAGATGTCAAACAACTTATCGTAGGGTGATTCATGCCATGAAAAGTGAAGAACTGGGTGATATGAAAATTTATTTATTGTTGAGTCATCTGATTTCTAAAATAAATATTATGTTGATCTGTAGCTTCTATTTGCAGTTAGAAGCACCTAGCACAGTGCCCAAGGTCTTACAGCCTCTGACACTTAATAAGTGCTCAGTAAATGAACTAAATCGAGATAAGCTAATGTTGAAAATTCTCAGGGCTTTACTGACACAGGTGAGGCAAAGGTGTTGATCTTATTCCTTAAAAAAAACAGATGTCTCCTGCCATAGGCCCTTAGTCATGCACCCCCAATTCTGGCAACTCAGGACTGAAGAGGCCGTCCTTAGCTAGCAAGAAAGGGGAAAGAAATACTCCTATAATTAGAGAGAGTATTTGTTAAACTTAAGGCTTTGAAATCAGACTCCTGATTAAAATTGACTTAATATGTGTGAACTTGAATCAAATTGCTTTGCCTCTTTGAGTCTCAGTTTTCTCATCTGTAAAATGGGGATAAGAATAATAATGGGTTATTATGAGGGTTATATAAATAGTGCATGTAAAGCCTGGATAAGTAGGAAACATTCAATATATGTTAACTATTACTTCTCAAAGCCCAGAAAAAAAGGAACTGCATGTCCCTATAAATGGAAGTGATGATATCTGAGGAGCACTTCCCTTTAAAATTTTTCTTTCTTACATATATTTTAGAATTTGCTGCTCTTCATTGGCTCTTGATAATTTTGTTTAGAACTGTTTCATATTGTAAAGGTACCATAAGTAGTATTTAGAAGTGTTTAATTATGGCACAATTCAAACAAATACAAGGGTAAAGAAAATAATATAAAGGTCCTTCATGTACCTATCACATAGTGTCAACAATTATTAACTGTGGGCAAATATTGTTTTATTTATATTTCCCCTCTTCTACCATCCCACAGTTGACTAGTTTGAAGCAAATCTCAGAAAACACATCATTTAAGATATAAATTCTTTAGTATGTACATAGGGTTCTTTTAAGGAAGATAAAGGTAAATGAAATGATTATTACTTTATTACTTGTCTTGGATCCTCAAAATAATGACACCTCATACTCTATGCGCTTTTCAGTTTTTTTTCATATTTGCTCAAATGGGTATATCATTCTTTCTACTTCTCTATTTTGTTGTTGTGGTAAAACACACATAACATAAAATTTACCATTTTAAACATTTTTAAGTATACAGTTCAGTGGCAGTAAGGACATTCATATTGTTGTGCAACTATCACCACCATCCATCTCCAGAACTTTTTTACCTTCCCAAACTGAAACTCTATCCATTAAACAACAATTTCCCATTCTTCTTCCCTCAGCCTTTGGCAACCACCATTCCACTTTCTGTCTCTATGAATTTCACGACTCTGGTTAACTCATATAAGTGGAATGACGCAGCATTTGTCTTTTTGTGACTGGTTTATTTCACTGAGGATAATGTCCGCACGGCTCATCCATGTTATTGCATGTGTCAGAATGTCCTTCCTTTATAAGTTCGAATAATATTCCATTGTATGTGTGTGTGTGTCCATATATATATATATATATATATATATATATGTATATATATACGTATATATGTGTATATATATATACGTATATATGTATACGTATATATGTATACACGTATATATATGTATACACATATATACGTATATATATACATATATACGTATATATATATATCTATATCACATTTTGTTTATTCATTCATCCATTAATGGACACTTAGTACTGCTGCTACGAACATGGCTATACAAATATCTGTTGTGTCCCTACTTTCAATTTCAGAATTGGAATTGTTGAATTATGTGGTAATTGTGTTTTTAATTCTTTGAAGAACCTCAATACCATTTTTCATAGTTGCTATACCATTTTACATTCCCACCAGCAGCGTGCAAGGGTTACAATTCTCCATATCCTCACCAACAGTTGTTATTTTTGGTAATAGTTATTCTAATAAAGTACTGTCTCATTGTGGTTTTGATTTGCATTTCTCTAAAGATTGAGCGTCTTTTCATGTACTTATTTGCATACCTTCTTGGGAGAAACCATGAGCTTTTAAAGACAGATTAAATTTTTCTCAGGAATGGTTTTGACCCGAGGGCTGGATGACCACTTACATTTCTGTCTAACCAAAATTTTATTTTTGTTTTGATTTCTGAGCTAGCTTTATAATAATTGGAGATCTTTAAAGTCTTTTCTGTCTTTAGCATCCAGGTTTTTAGTTAGAATAAAATCTCAATGCTTTAAAAAATATATCCCATATGCTGTCAAAATTAGAAATTAGAAATTGTCTCTCTTTGACTTTTATTTAGTCTCTTTGCCCTTTTATTCCCAATGTGTTCAGGTTTGGACAATAGTAGTGAATATAGAGTATTCAGTCTATTCTGCATGTAAAAAGAGAGATTTGTTTGATTAAAACCAGAAAAGGTACTATCCTTTTAAGTGAGTGTAGAAAGATAAGTTTAAATGAATCTCTCTTTTCCTCGTAAGTCTTGGTTTTATGCAGTTGTTTATTCTTTTCATAACATTTATTTCGACTGATTTGAAGATGCCTTAGCATTAAGACTTACTATTAAGTGTAAGTTATTTGGGATGGGAGTTTTAATGGCTTCACTCAGAAGCAGTTTATCTGTTGGAAGAAGATCCCAGCTCTCCCCATTAATTAGCATTGTATTACATTCGTAAAACTCTTGTGCTGTTCTTACTCTGAAAGTTTATCAGAAACTAATTAATTTACTTGTGCCATATTAATTTGAATCAAAGCTCACTGTCACTTTATAAAACTGTGGTAAGCTCTCTGTCCTTGATATTTCTTTTCCTCTTTTTCTGTAGTAATAGCACTCTGCATTTTCATCTAGGCTCATGGCCCCTGGAATAAAGATTGTATTTCCCAGGCTCCCAAGCCGCTAGGTATTACCATGTGATATATTCTGGCCAAAGTGATGCAAACAGAAGAGGTACATAAGGTGTCTTGAAAGTGTCCTTAAAAAAGGGGGATATATACTTTTCTCTTTGTTTTTCCCCCCCCATTTTTGCTGGCTGGAATGCAGTCATTTTGGCCTGGATATGGAAGCTGAGGGTTGTGGATGGCAGAACACCAAAAAGGAATCAACCTGGATCCCTGATGATTACAGAAGCAGCAAGTCGACCTGACCTTCCTACATAAACTTTTATGTTCTAGAAAAATTAGCTTATTTCTTCTTCTTTTAAAAAAATATGATGTTATTTTTTTAGAGCAGTTTTAGGTTTACAACAAAATTGAGAGGAAGGCACCGACATTTCCTATATACCTCCTACTTCTCCATAACCTCCCCCTTTATCAACATTACTCACCAGAGTGGTACAGTGTTAACAAGGAATAACCTACACTGACACATCCTAACCACCTACAGTCCATGGTTTACTTTAGGGTTTGTGGTACATTGGTGGGTTTGTACAAGTACCTCATGAGATATATCCATCATTATAAAATCATCCAGAGTATTTTCACTGCCCTACTTATATCTTTAAGATATTGTAATTTGGGTATTCTGTCACTTAGAACCAAATCGAATTCTAACCTCATCAACAACTATATCCAACGCCTTTTATTTTTTATCTGTAATAGGACTCAACTTTTATTTAAAATATATGTTTCTTGTTTTATTTTAAAAACAATCCATTTGCTCTCTAGGAATAATTCTAGTTTCTTTGAAACAACTTAATTGAGAATTTCTGACTTTAATTATGCATGCTGTTCAATTTAGTTTAACAAATGTTTATTGAACAATTCTTAGGTACAAGGTCATTTATGAGAAGTGTCAGGGGACACAGAATCAGGGATGACAATAATGTGCCTTTATCAGCGCACTGCTAAGATTGGAGGATCCACAGATGTACAGCTAACTCTCAGTATGTATATTCCGTTTTGAAACCTAGCATTTAGCCAGAGTGAGCCATGGCCAATACTGCATTCTCGCATGGCCTGCTGCACCTGGCTGTGTGTGTACTTTATGTTCAGTTGTTACATCATGGTAGCTCAACATGTAATGGAGTAGTAAGAAAATTTGTGCATGAACCAACGGGGCTTCCATGTTGCGCTGACATTATACCTTGATTTACCAATTGTCTCTGGGCTAATTTTTGCTACATAAATATACTGTGTATCACACACACACTGTACATCAAATGACTATTAAATCTCTCACTGATGAAGTGGGAGGCCTGACAACTCAGGGTGAGAAACAAAATTAATGTGTTTGTAAAACAAAGGTGTTACAGGAAAAAGAGGCAGAGGAAATGAAGAATGGATAGAGAAGGGAGAAAAGGGGAGGCGGATATTTTGAGAACCTACCTTATGCCAAGTTTGATTTTCCTAACAGTCCTGTTCTCCCTTTCTCCAAATGGGGGAAATGAGGCCCAGAAAGGAACAGGGTTTAACCTAAGAGCACATAGATGGTAAATGGTGGTGTTAGGATGTGAAATCGTCTGCTTAACTTCAAATCCTGTGTTTTCCAAACTATGAGAGGCAACTTTTACTGGATTGGGATATGGAATCTGGCTCCCCTCTGTGGCTTTGTGAACTTGAGGGCATCTGTAAGTTCCGGGTCCTCTTTTTCCTCACACATAGAGGTGCAAGGAACAGCCACTTCAGAGGATTCTTGTGACAATTATATATGATAACACATGTGGAAGTGCTTTGCAAATGTTAAAACATGCAAGCGAGAAGGCGTTTTATTTTCCCACCACAAAACTTCCATTTCTTTACATAAAAAATGATTATAAATATCAATGTTTTTTAAGATTACAGGCTTAATAGTTTATATAGTCACAAGTTAAAAAAAAGAGAAAGGGGCAGGTTTCTGGGATGAGGCAAAGCTGTTCGGTTCTAAAGCAAAATGCATCTGTATGTTAAGAAAACTGAAGGAGGAACCATTGATTCCAGCTGCAGACACTGTTGAAAATTAACTGCAAAATCAAACAGATGGCATCTCATTGCATCCCATCTAGGGGGGTTTGGCAGAAGCAATAACATTCTTGCCAGGCTTCTTATACTTCAGAGACCATCTTTCTCTTTGTTCCCACTTTCCTCCCATTTTCCCACATACCTTGTATGACTAAATGTTTGATATAATGCAGAATGTGGGGTGGGCGTATACTCTGTAAATATATTTCATAGGATACAGAGAGTCATATAAAAATGGGGCTCAAGAAGGCACAGTGCTAAACGAAGTCTTACAATGCCTCTGAGATGTTAAGCAGGTACTCTGTATAGCATTTCATTTCTTAGTTCTAGCAGGACCAGTGGTTTTAAAGCTAAATCTGGTGTGCCTTCACAATGTTTCAGTCTCTCTACTCAGGTAATGCTAGTAATGTCAGGAGTACCGAGAAAAGCTGATGTGGGATAAGCATCTTGCTACTCGTACTGGGTATTTTTCTCTTGATATAAAAAAAGGTTGGATGCTGAAAACGAAAAAAAAACACAAAAAAACAGTATAAAGAAGAACAAAAATCAACCATAGTTCCACTGCTTAGTTCTTTGACATACGTGTGTGTATAAATATAAATATAAGCCAGCATAGACAGGCTTTCACATATCGCCCCAACCCCAGGTTCAGTGATGGCGTGTTGGCAGATTGAAATGAGGCATGGGAGGAGTCTTTACACCAGGGGAACTGGCGAACGCTACAAATCAGAGCTTTTTCACCCTCTTCCCCTAGAACACTGATTGTTACGCATTTACCAGCACCTCTCTCTCTCTCTTATTTGTTTATTTATTAATTTATATCTTTTGAGCACTTTAAGAACAGGACCTAGGTCTGATTTCTCTTTGTGACCCTATTAAAACCTAATACATTGCCTGGTAGGTTTGGTGGATATTTACTACACGTCTGACAGATTAAGGGCTACACGAAGGAAGGAAGGGTTAGAATTGTGGCTAAACTTTTTACAACAGATTTAATACATTTGTTGACTAATGTATAATTAATAAGTAGTTCTGCAAACGAACACAAAAATGGCAGGTTTGCAGTTTGCTGTGTAACTTGTTGAATTAACAGCAATCACATTTGCTCCAATTCCAGGAGTGCTGAACAACCATTTAAGCCCCGGAGAGTATTAAGTACATTGAACTAATCCGAAGTCCCTGGTCCCGACTGCTTGTCAATACTGGCTGTTTGGTTTGGACAATCTGCCTGGGTCTTAATTCCTCAGTGTGAAACAAGCATGAATTTATGTATGTAGGGGCAGATATGGTTGATGTAAAGATGATTTCCAAGCAGAGCTAAGTTCTCGAGATATGACTTGGGGTGCTGGAATAACTTCCACGCTCCTCCAGTAACCTAAGAGATGCCGTTCGTCTCTCAGCATTACAGACCCTCCCTTACAAGTGGGCTGTCCTTAGTTTCTTGCTGTGCTGTTTAATTTTGCTTGGTTTAGCCCTACTTGTTAGTGGAGATGGAAATAATCAATGTGCAGGAAATTAATTGCCCCACGGATATTATTTTTGATTGTTTGGAATATCAGACTGGCAGAACCCAGCACCTTGCCTGCTGATTGTTAATGACCCCTAATATGTCATAATTTAATAATGCTTGTGGAAATAAATGTTTGCTTTCTTTTGTATTTGCATATATTGAAGTCTGCGTAACTTAGCGGATGATTCTTGAAATGATTTTCTAACTATAATAGAACTACTGGTGGTTAGTCCTCGCAGTTATCCCATGGGAGGATTTTCCTTACTGTGTGTGGCCGATGAGAAACCTCAGTCAAATTGTCTAATCCTCTCACCTTCTCCCTCATTGTCACCCCCTCCCTCCTAGCAACCCTCATTTTTTTCTCCGTATCTCTGAGACTGTTTCTGATTAGTTTGCTCATTTATTCTGTTCTTTAGATTCCACATATAAGTGGGATCATATGGTATTTGTCCTTCTCTGTCTGACTTGTTTCACTTAGCATAATACCCTCTAGGTCCTTCCATATCGTTGGAAATGGTAAGATTTCATTCTTCTTTATGGCTGAGTAATACTCCATTGTATAAACATACCACAGTTTCTTAATCCAGTCGTCTACTGATGGGCATTTTGGTTGTTTCCATGTCTTGGCTATTGTATATAGTGCTGCAATAAACATAGGGGTGCATATATTTTTAGAATTAGTGTTTTGGATTTATTTGGGTGGATATCTAAGAGTGAAATTGCTGGGTCATAAGGTAGTTCCATTTCCAGTTTTTTGAGATACCTCCATACTGATTTCCATAGTGGTTGCACCAATCTGCAATCCCATCAGCAGTGCACGAGGGATCTCTTTACTCCATATCCTCACCAGCATGTATTGTAAAGATTTTATAGGGTATCCGATGGACACTTGTCTTATTAGGGAGACCATTTCATGAACGGAGTAGATGCCTGATCCCTGCACTATACACCTGAAGCTGAAGCTGAATAATAATGAATATCAACTATAATTTTATATATATATATATATATATAGTCACAGGATGTGGAGTACAGATTAGGGAATAGAGTCAGTGGAATTCTAACAGCTATATATGATGTCAGAGGGATAGTAGATTGGGGGAAGAGGGTTATCACTTTGTGAGGGGTGTAAATGTCTAGCTATTACATTGTTTTACCACCTGAAAAAAAAACAACACCTCAGTCTGACTCAGCCAAGATTATGGATGGAGGGGACATGAACCCAGGTTTTCTAACTCACACAGGAATTCTTATTCTCCCAGCCCACATCTTTTCATATATCCCAGTCACCTAGATGTCATTGTGAATACATCTGTTAGAGTGGACTCAAAGTGAAGACCATGGTGGTCCAAATGGGACATCCAGTTGTCACTAGATTAGCCATGGCAGATGTTCGCATGTGAAGAAGCAGTCTTTGTGAAGTTACTCTCACCTCAATAACCTCATCTCACCAACTCAGTGTTTTTCTATCAAAATCAATAGTCTAGCAGTGAGAGGCAAGTGATGGAAAAGCTAAGGGAGGCAAATGACAATATTGTAGTAGTCAATGCATTTAAGGAGCATCTGGGTCTGCCTGTTGATCTGCTCTGGAGAGTTTTTCTAAACTTCAGCTACTGAATTTCCTCTTGGAAAAAGACCCTTCCAAACAAAGTAAAACCTTGTGTTTGTTATCCTTCCTCCCCGCCCCACCTCACTTCCCCCCGATGTGGGAAGTGAGTTGAGACAGTCTGGAAGGCACAGCTTACGAATAAGACATCACTGTTCTTCATCTTGGAATAACACTCTCCATTACTTGTAGGAAGCAGTGAAAACAAAGGCTCCTGGGGAAACGGAGCTGTGTATTGCATTCCTATAATGTCAGACACCCTACTCTATGGTTCAAAAGTTGAAATATTGAAATATTATTTTTTTCTTACTCCTCTTCATTTCAATGTGTGGGGAGGAGTCAGAGGCTTCCATTTTGTTGTCATTTAAACTAAACTCTCCAAGGAAGGTCAAGCCATCAAGTAGAAGAAACTTCTGCTTCTCCTTTGCTTACAGATATGAAAATAAGAGATGTACATTGCAATTAAGTTTTCAGAACACTGTGCACAATTAATTAGGTTTTCTCTTAAAGGGAAATGTTCCATTGTTTTAGATATTCCGTAGGCGGTGTGTGAACAGGCTGTGGAAGTTGTCTAGTTCATTTCTCCCTCCCCAGCTAGTGCCAGAATTTTCTCTCCTCTGTGTCACGTCTCTTAGTTGAAATAAGTCCACGTCCTCAGGAGGAAGTCATGGTCAGATACCTACACACTATCAATGAGTTTCTTACATTAGTAGAAAATCTATTTTTCTGTCACTCTTTCCCATGGTTCTAATTCACATTTCTGGATTTACATAGAATATATCTAAACCTTCTTTCACAGAAGAACACTTCACCTAAACAAAGACATCAATCATGGCTTCCCCGAAGCCTTCTCTTTTCCAGGATTAATGCTTCTATTTCATTTAGCTGTGCCTTACAGGATGTGGTTTACAGATCCATTTCCCTGCTTGTTGGCTTTCTCTGGACAAACTCTAACAGGCTCCTGCCTCACTCAACTCCAGTCCTATGCTTGCAGTTTCCATTACTATGCCTCATATGATTACTTTTTAAAACTGCATGGGACACTGATAAATGTTTAAAAGTCAATCCCATAAAAATATAAGGACTGGAGTGGAGACAGAGGGCGCAGTGGGTGGAAGGGAGGTTCAGTGTGAAAGTAACCCAAGAATAATTTTAGAAACCAGATTGTACTCTCAGTCCATTACAATTTTCACCTTCATCGGCCAACAAAATCCCTCCTCCATCTGCTCTATTCCCTGAGCATATTATTAATGTTTCTGGTATGACACTGATCATTTTTCCTCTGTACATTACCATAAATCTTTGTGTGTGAATGAATGAATAACAACGTTAGGACTCCCTAAATTTGGATATAGGCTGTGTGGCTCATTTTGTTTCTCTATAAATCATGGCTGGTCAAGCTTCTAACTGACTGATAAAATTGCCCTGTGTTCTACCCATAAGCAGTTGTTTATTTACATCTTCCCTGTTAGGAAGACTCTAGATTAAGTGAAACTCGTAATACATGCAGAAATAAACAGCAAAACTGATTGCTAGATTCCACACCTAAAACTCAGTCTTCCAGTATATAAAAGTGAGTAAGTAATAGTAACACTAATGGCAGTAATCAGAATATGAATAACAACGACATGGTAGTGTTGTTTCTTGGCCCTCTGTGAAGCATTGTACTCAGCACTTTGCACATACTGTATATTATATTTTAATCTTTACACTAGTGACAGATTTGGAGAATGTAAGGAACGTGCCTGAGCTGAGCTGCGTGTGGCAGAATCAGGATTCAAACCCAGATTTTTTTTTTAAGCTTGTTCCCTCAACCGTATATTATAATGCAATCAATTCAATAGATTCTCAATAAAGTTTCATTAACATTCGTTCACCCTCAAATGAAGCTAAGAGGTATTTCAGTTCAATAGCAATCGCAATGGATGAGTAACTGACCCAGGATAATACCCTCTTTCTTAAATTGGACTTTTTCTCATTTTTGATAGAGAAGATCCGAAGTTGGGAAGAAAATACTTTGTATATTTAAATTCCTCTTCCGTTGGTTTTTAACATCTGCTGGAGAAAACAATTTCTTTTTAAAAAAGGCAAAAGTCTACTAAAGAAGAACACATTTAATATATGAGTCATGAAAAAGCCAAACTAAACAGCTAGAGATGAAATGATGGACCAATGAAAAACGATGTTTTGGCTGCAAATAGAAACAGGGTTTTATTCTGCTTTGTAGTGTGGGAGAACGTGGCTTTAAATTTTAGAGTGAAATACAGTTTCCATCAGAAAATTCAACCACAGGGGTGGTTGACTAGTGGAGAGGAGGACAGTGGAGCTTATACCACCTGTTTTCTGGACATTCTAATTCTGCTTTCACATGGATGTTTTCAACAGCTCTTTGTTTTACCAAACGCCTTATACTTTTAGAGCATATTGAGCTTTCACACAAAGGAAGAGTCAAAGTATTGTTCAGAAAAGCTACTGTATAGATAGACCTTCTTCAAGTTCTCCTTTGCTGATTGATTGCTTAAATGCAAACACTGGCTTTATGTTTAAATCTGTTGAATAAATTTTATGAAATTCCATCAAATTGGGTTTCCATCATATTGACTTTTTTTTTTTAAATTTGGCAGATTATATGGCATATTCCCTTTCACTCTCAGTTGTGTGACATGTGCAACTTAAAGCTGATCACACCAGAGGACAGAGTCAGGAGGCCTCACTTTCATTAGAAACTTGTCACCAAGCTTTCATTTACTTATGCACCAGTATTTTCTGGTGTACCGCTGTAAAATCTAATTTTAAAACATGATGTATCTTTTGTATCTACATCTCATCCATCAGGAGCACGCAAGATACTTGATCAAATGTCTTCCAAGATTTCACTTGAGTTCTTAGAGCTAAAGAATATCTTCCTTTTGTCTACGGCAGCATGACATTGTCCAGGAATGAGGGAGCCCTGGGAACCTACCCTTTAAGTGGTTACTGATGATTTTTAGCCATTTGATGCTCGTATAGAACAACACTAAAGGGAACATATAGTGTGCTGACGTCACCAAGCCCGGTGTGGAAGGTTAGCTCTTTATTGTGTTCCCACCACCATGAAGTCTCCTGTGAACCATTTTGTGGAGGAGGATGCTGGAAGGAGACAGATCTTTCACCATTCGTGATGGGCACCCCATCTGTGAAGACCGCCAAGCATCTGTAACTGGGTTCCAAAGCCTTTGGACATTTGCATCCCCTTATGCAACCAAGTGTACTTTGCACACCTCCTTGCTTTCATTGACAGAATGTTTCCCTTCCTTCTCAAATATGCTTTTCTCCCTTGTCTAAGGATGTTATCTTTGTATTCTGTCACGATAAATTTGGAAATGATTCTGTAATTCCCTTGACATCTGTTGATTACGTTGTAACTCAGGAGAGGGCCTTAAGTATCGAAGATTTTGATGTGGATACAGGTTGCATTCAACCCCCCGAGAACATTAGGGGATAAATGACAGCCCCAAAGTTGGCCAATGAGGAAGGACAGACTGGTTGCTAGTGACGTTTTATAGATAGGCTTTGTATTAAATGTAAACATAGGCAGTGCATAACAAAAATAGTTCTTTTTATCCCTTTATGTTGTTCATAAGCAAAATGAGAAATATTACTGTTTATGAAGATAAATGGTGATGACTTCTATTTCTTAATTTTTAGATGTGGATTGATGCTTTGCAACTCTGGAGGAAGAAAAAAAAAGTTATATCCCTGGTAAACCAGTTGCCTAAACATCAACTTTATTTTCAGGGTGTTTCCAGAAAACAAACCCCCCCATTGTAGATTTGTTTTGGAATAATTAATAAAAGATGAGATAGCTGTTTCTGAAATGTTCATATAGACACCCAAGATTTAATAAACCTGAGTGTTGCAAAAAGACAGCCTAAGGTATTAAAGCAAGCATCCCAGACGTTAGCCAAACCTGGGAGATGAAAAAGCATGATGGATTGCTTAGCTGTCAGAGATCAGCTCAGACAGCCATGATACAAGTGGGTTATGGAACATATGAAAATTAGATGTGAGAGCAGGCAAAAGGTTTGAAATTCAGACAGATTAAATCAATATGTCAAAAATCAAATTAAGTTAAACTGCTAGCCATCAGTGCATGGTTATATGAACTCACATTGGCACAATAACTTGTTTTAAAACCTACCAGGACAGATATTAATGCCAGATTAGATGTGGACCCAGGCCTGTAGTTTCTGGTAGTTAAGCAGCTGTATCCTGGCTTGGAGTTGGTGAGTGAGTAGAGGTCTTTTCAGACACCTAAAGAGTTGCAAAATGTTGGGGATACAATGGACCACATAGTTCAACAGTTTTATTGTACATACGAGGAGACAAAACTGCTTAGAAGCTAAGTGATTTGTCCCAGGTCGCTAGCTAGCTGCAAACCCAAGGTTCGGAACACAGCCAACACACCACATATGAAACACTGTTCACATGAATAGATTGCTGTGAAAAACTAGGGTAGGCTCTTTTATTTATTTTTAACAGCCTGTTAGTGAATCCTTTAGCCAAACATAGATTTTAGATTTTTCTGTGGCAGTCCTGACTTCATAAAAATTTTCAAAAGAGCCGTTAAGTGCAATATCAAATTTAATTTGCTACATATACAAACTGTAATCTTTTATACAAATAAATCTCCAAATTCAAATATAATTTTTCAAGCCATGTGTCCTTATTTCTGCTTTGAAAAATATGGTCACTTTAGCTTTGCAATCTGTGCTATAATGTGATAATTATGCCCTAAGAAACCTTTTTCTATCAAAAACCCAAGTTATAAACATAATTATTTAATTGGGAAATGATATCAAAGAGTTTCAGATTCCTAACACAGAGTTGTTTTCCCTGTAGTAAGTTCAATAAGAGCTATCAAAATACCTGTAAATATGTAGCCGTAAAACCTAAACACATCTAAGCAAATTTATTCTTGATTACTTCTAACTTTTACTCGAGTAATGGCCTTTTTATTGTTTCCCTCACCAGCACTATTGTCAGCATAATGTTCTTTCTCATTATTGTCACTTACCACTGAATGAGACAGCCTCTCAGACAGACGTACGGTGGGGATCGAATTCTTGATGCTCCTAGTTCTGTCATTACATCGATGACTCACATAATGGAGCTCATGCAACAACTGTTGTCCCTCTCCTTGGTCAAACTTACGCTCTAGTGTCTTCTTCTTGCCTGTAATGTATTATTTAATCAGGAATCCCATAATGAATATGTTTTTATTCTTCAGCTGTGTTGTTCATCTCCTTCAACCTTATGATACAAATATATCCATACCAAGAAGACGAAGTCTTATGGAACTTATTTATGATGCTGTATTTTCTATAATCTATTGCATCTTCCCTCAAACGCTAGGATGTCCAGAGGTCGTGTCTGTGGCCTGCATTGTATAGAATATAAGTGATGAGATGGCAGGTATTATAATGATCTAACTGTATGTATGGCTTGATCCTACCTTTTCTACTAGTATTTTTGCTTCCCTGGGATTTCCTAAGTATTGAACTTTAATGTATCTTTGTAATTGACCATATATATGTTTTAAAATAAAACATGATATGAATAATTTAGATAAGCTTCAAATACACGTTTTTGCAGAACACGTTGAAGTACAAACAATACACATACGCAGAATTTGGCAAAGCTGCAATGGGCAGACCTATCGATACATGGAGAAACACTCTTAACAGAAGTGAAGAGAGGAGGATGACAGTGGGAGAGTTCTGTACATTTAATAAACAAGTGTGCAAGTGAGGAAGAGGTCAGATATGTGCAGAGGGCAGACTATGCCCTTACCCAATTCTTTCTGGAGGGTCCTAAGAAGAAAGCAAACCAAGAGTGGTGTTTCTCTGCTCCTCACTCAGAGGTTGATGTAAAAACACAACTGGGTTGAGGGATTTCTTCTTTCCTTCAATATTTTCCAATTAGCAGTGAAACCAAAGACGAGGCTCCTGCATACACCTCTATTTGGTCCAAATCTTAAGGGCAGGAAAATTGAGGTTGCCAGCGCTTTGAACAGTTTTGTGGCTTTCCCAACGTAGCCAATAGCCCTGGGGGAAACTGACCTTTGCTGGGGGAGGTGGCAAAGGGATTACTTTGTTTTATCAGTAGTTTCTCCTGCACTGTAGTTAACAGCGTGCCCTCTAGAGTAGAGGGTCCATGGGACATAGTGAAAAAAAAGTAGTGGTTGTGTCATGCCATCCTGTTTACCTGGAGAACTGAGCAAATTACATTTTCCTCTTCACCAATTTACATGTATTCCCCTCCCTCCCTCCCTCAATGCTTGTGCTGATTTAAAGAAAAAAGTGATAATAGCTTGTGAGTAGAATGTTCTAAAACCCAAGAGACACAGGCACAACAAACATCAAAAATCTGCACATCGGGCCTTGGAGTCCGCCACGTGGTCTGTGTGTAAAGTTGCCAGGGACCCAAATGGAGTGAGAACCTCTTGCCAACAAGCATGTGTTACTTTCTCTAGTAATGAACTGAATGTCAAACAAGATTTATCTGGGATCAGTTCCAGGGTGCACCTGTGTCTGGTTGTGGGTTACGCCCACGTGCAAGTGCTTTGAAGCTCTTCAGATCCTTTAATTTTTCTCCTATTGCCAATTCTCTTATTGACAATATAAATACTCGATATTACTGTCCAATGGTCATTTTGCAATTTTTTATTTACAGCTTGTATGAGTGAGTGTGGTGAGCCATACTGTGGACTTTAATCAAAAAAGTAGTACTTATTGCATGACTTTTTTTCCCCTTTTACCAGTTTTATTGCAATATAATTGACATATAGTATTGTATAAGTTTAAGGTGTACAAGGATTTGATATATGTATATATTACAAAATGATTAGCACATTAAGTTTAGTTAACATTCGTCACCTTACATAGTTACAAAGTTTTTTCTTTGTGAAAAGAACTTTTAAGATCTACTCTCTTAGCAATTTTCAAATATAAGATGCAGTATTGTTAGCAACATGACATCCCCAGAATTCATCCCCTTATGACTAGAAGTTAGTACCTTTTGATCACCTTCACTCAATTCCCCCACCGACCTCTATCTCATCTCTAACAACTACAAATCCAATCTCTGCTTCTATCAGTTTTGGTTTTTGTTTTGTTTTGTTTTGTTTTTAGATTCCACATATAAGTGAGATCACGCAATATTTGTCTTTCTCTATCTGACCCACTTTACCTAGCACTGTGCCCTCAAGGACCATCTGTGTCATCGAAAATGGCAGGGCTTTCTTCCCCTTTGTAACTGAACACTGTTCAACCACATGCACACACAACATCTTCCACACCCATCCATCCACCCACCATTGAACACTCAGGCTGCCTTCATGTCCTGGGCACCCTAAGCAATGCTGGAGTGAACATGGGGGTGCAGAATCCTTTGGGATAGTGAACCTGTTTCCTTTAGGCACACATCAGGAAATGGAACCGCTGGACCACATGGCAGCTCCATCCCTAATTCTCTGAGGAACCTCCATACTGTTCGCCACAGTGGCCACATCAGCCCACTTTCCAATGACAGTTCATAAGCACCCCCACCCCACCAGCACTTGCCATGTCCCATCCCTCTAACAGGCGTGAGGTAACATCTTGCCATGGCCTTCATCTATACCTCCCTAATAACCAGTGATGCCAAGCTCCCTTCCATCCACCTGATGGCCGCCTGAATATGTTCTCTGGAAAAATGCCCAATCAGTATTGTATGACTTCTGTGAAACTAGTAGGTACAAGGATCCCCTGCTAGTTAGCATCACAGTGATCACTCACTGAGAATTAATTGGAAAGAGCTACATTTCCCCTTCACATCTGGTTTCACTTTGGTGTCCACAAGAACCTGGCATTATAATGAGTAGAAATGACACCCTTCTTAGGAAAGTTGGTTACACTGAAAGAGAGAAAATATTTGTTGTGTAAATGATTGGTTTTTTTTTCTTAGTTACTAGAATTCTTTTAATCTTCTTAGAATCAGGTTATTGATGGGGGCATATAGACATTAAAGTATATGATATTGAATAATTTCAAATATGTTTACCAATATTTTCCCCATATCAGTACCTTGTTTATGAACTTTATGATAATTTAAAAATTCCTCTTCATTAAAAATTATAGCTATATATTTTTAAAAATGTAGTCATAACTTTCTAGTAGAATGTGATGTGTTACAGTAGAAATAAAATTACTCTGTGGTCACAGGAAAACTTATTAGTTCCGAATATAAGGATAAGATATATTTCATAGAGAAAGAGCTTTTGAGCTGAGCCTTAAGAACGAGGTCACACCTGACCTAGACATATAAGTTAAAACAGGATTCTAGGCAGGGAAAAAATAGCGAGAGAAAATGAATAAACATGAGAAAGGGTCACAGAAGTTGGTGGGCAACAGTAGGGGATGGTGCCAGGAGTTGAGATCAGATGGTGAAGGGTTGTAATGATCATTATAACAGAATGTAGCCTCTGTTCATTAGACAGTGGTGCTCCGTAGAAGAGTTTTTAATTGGGAGAGACTATGATTTAAGAGGCTCTTCTGAAGCAATCAAAGGGTGCACATGTGAGAAGGCAGGAGGTTTAATGATGAGGCCCTCATAAAACCCCCAAGAGGGTAACGAGTGCATAAATTACAATATCTGCAGAGAAAATGGAAAAAGGGTTATGGGTTATATATGACATCTAGAATCAATTGGTGGTGGCTGAAAGGCAACTAGAGAATCTAAGTTATAAGGAAAAAAAAGTGTTCTAGGTTTCTGCTCCCATATATGTTTTCTTCCATCCCAAACTGTCTCCAAAACACTGCTTCTATGTTTAAAATATTAACTATAATAGTCTACCTATTTTAAATGAACAAGCTGGTGATAAGTCGCTAGAGAGTTAAATTTAAAACTCGTTTATTCCTCTATTAAGCCATTATACCAGTGTGGGAAAGAAAATCATCATCGCCATCATCACCAATTATCACCATCAAGACTGTGCTCATCATCGAACAATAATTGAACGCTATCTGTGCCAGCCACTATGCATTCATCATCTCACTGATTGCTCATAATAACCCTTTGAGGCTCTCTTATTATACCCATTTTACACATGAAATATATGAGGCTTAGAGATATTAAGTAGCTTGCCTAAGGCCACATACGGTAGGTAGTAAATGGGGAAACCGGGCTTTGGGCTCAGGCAGCCCATGCTTTTACATATTACACTGTCTCCCTATGCGTCTTTGCCACAGGGGTATCAAGAATAGTTTCAGTTATGTTATGAACTCCTGGAATCTGCCCAAATTATTTGGGCATATCATGACTGTATTGTTTTGGAGTTTGGTTTATATTTCAGGACAATTGTAATCAAACTGGTGGACTGGAAACAGACTCTCAAAGCATCAGGACCTTGGATAGCTCTTAGGACGGCTCTTTATTGGTAACTGCTCTCTTTGGAATCTTCATTTGTCTTTTTTTACTACTGATTGAGACTCACTCTGTACTTCACCTTTTATACTCATTTATAACACTGACTGACTCTCCTGATTTTGTAATTCCAAGTTTTTGAGATTGGACTCTGATAGCCTCGTTTATCTTTTAATACTTGGGTATAGGTTTGTCACTGCCTATTTTGTGCATTCGCTGTCCTTGAGTGAGGGCCCAGTTTTTATTCCTATAACTGGACTTAGGGAAAGGAGAATACTGTGACATTAAACCTATTCCCCTAGGCCTGCCCCTTCAGCAGGGGAGGGGAGGGGAGAAAAAGGGAAGGGAAGAGGGGGAAGGCAGGGTCTGACAGATACCCATTTGGTTTAGAGGATGTAGGTGGTGTGTCTTGCAAATGCATGACTACTTAAGTGAAATAAACATCACTGTGTATTAGCCAAAACTTGGTGTATTCATTTGACACTTAATATAGTCACAGAAACATATTATTAGGAAACTTTATCACAGAATCAGATGCTTCACTTTTTATCTCTCTTTTATTTCCAAATGAAATATCAGAGTAGTTTGAAGTATATGAGAATAAATACAATGTTTAAATGATTAAATTAACTAATTAAATTCTTTGGGTTTTTGTTTGCTACTTTGATAAGATTTATGTATCTTTTTCTTGCTGTCAGAAGAATTTAGAAATTATTTTATTTCCCAGTTCTACCAAATTGATTTGTATCCTTCAGAGTATTCTAAGACTGCAGCATAAAAATTTAAGGTCTGAGCAATATTTGTGACTCATTTTTATTTGTTCCTATCATGGAATTAATGAACTATAATACCTTTATCTTATATTTTATAGAATATTTTTGCTAGAAAAAGGTAAAATTATTGACAATATGACCACATAGAACTGATACTTAAAGGCTTTATCATGTACTAGCCTAGCATCTTCAATAGTAGTCATATCAGTATTTACCATTTGATGCCATAAGGGCCTTAACGTTTTCTGTGGTTGGAACTTAAAGAATGTCTGAGGGGTTGCTTAGCATCAAGGGCAATGTATGCAGCTAATAGTTAAATTCAGGGTGGCAGATAATAGTAAAATGTTTAACTTGCATTTATATAAGTAGGATATTCTAACATCAGTATTTTTTCATTATCTTTTTTTATATGAGACATAAACAAGTGGCAGATAACCTGCTATCTGTAGTCACTAAAACAACTGATATCATTTATAGGGTACATATAGAGTCAACCAATATCTTACAACGTCTGAACTGTCAAATGATGGTAGTGGGTATGTGTGATTATGTGAAGAAATGAAATAATCCTGGAATGTCTTCTGAATAATTATTTTAAAAGATCCAGTCATTCACTTACAGTTCTGTAATTGTGCACCTACTATGTGCTAATTGCTGTTGGAGATTATAAAAATCAATAAGATATGGTAGAGGTGGCAAGAGAGATATAAACCAGAAGAGTGAGAATGCAGAGGACAGAGACATCACTCTCAGATGACATAATTTGGCAGGTTCCATAGAGGAGGGTTTTGAATGAGTTGGGTTTGAACAGGTGAAATGGGAGGAACGTTAGTCTAGTTGGAAAAACAGTGGGGACAGACATGGAGGTGGGAGAGTTCTCTGGATGCTCAGAGAAACCATAAGGGCTTTTGATGATAGAGTATAGAATTTGCAAGGGACATGTGGCTCATTAGTAAAGGATGTAGATTGGAACCATTTTGCAGAGGCTTGACTTTCTTCCACAAACTGTGAGCAAAAATTGTATACTTTCAATCAGGGATATATTTTTGAGCTGTGTTTTAAGAAGTCTGGCTACTATGTGGAATATACTAGAGAAGACTACTTAGGATTTTGGTTATTAGTTCTAGGTATACTTTATTTTTTAAGGTTGTTTGTGAATATATGATCTGTGTGGTAATTCTCAGACAGAATTGAAGCAACCAAAATCTCCTATCTTCGTGTTGTTATGTATAAATGACAATATTCTATGGTTTGAAGTAGCTATTTTAGGAAGAAAAGTTTGAAAGAGCCTGAAGTTGAAGGAGTTAAAAATCTCTCTCATGACTCTGAATCAAAATGAAGATTTTTCAGTATGCCTTTGGAAAGTGAATCTGATGTGTTCACCTAGGTTTATGTTTGTGGAACCTCATGGAGGCAAAGTAGTTGGCTTTGGTGAAAGGGAGATTGAGTTCAAATTCAGCTTGGACTGAATTGCTTGGAAGCAGAAAGCTGTGGAGGCAAAAAGACTACTCATGCTTACTAGATTTTTAATATACTTATAGAGACAAATCGATTATTTATTTGGTAGATAGAAAGGGCAAATATTTTCAAAGTTCAGATGGCAAAAAGTGCTTCTATTATTCTGTAACAATTTGATCCAGAAGGATTTATCTCTGTGGTGTAATTTTAGGATAAAATTATTATCCCCTTCTCTCAATTTTGGACCTAAAGATTGGATTTGGGAAATAATAAATGGACACCAGTTTTAAACTTTAATAAAATGTGCATAAAATTCCCTTTTCCAGATCTAGATTTCCTGCAGTAAGTGACACTCAACATGTCTCCCAATCTTCCACTGTGAGCCAGTGCTAGTAATGGTGGCTTTTGTTGTTTCCTCTCTATTCAAGTTATATAACATTTGGTGTTTACATTGATTATATCGCTCAGGTAATTGTCCAGTCCAATCTCTATTTTGCTTTGTGTTGTAGATACAGCTGTATTTTAATTTTATACATTCATGGAAAAAAGAAGGCTTGTTCCCACGCACATACCATCCCTTGTTGCTACTGCTTCAGAAAGTGCATATGTCAATACAAGGCTCATCACCTTCTACTGTGATTGTAGATTTACCTCCATCTCCA
This sequence comes from Rhinolophus sinicus, assembly GCF_036562045.2. Lineage (NCBI taxonomy): Eukaryota > Metazoa > Chordata > Mammalia > Chiroptera > Rhinolophidae > Rhinolophus > Rhinolophus sinicus. The sequence goes on along the minus strand of NC_133761.1, from coordinate 50,042,495 downwards.
TTAGTCCCCTGTTGAGAGAAGGGCACTGTCTCTCTTTTTTACATTCCGGTGCCTAACACAGAACCTGTGCCATCAATAAATGTTTATTGCTGCAATACTATTAATTAATGGATTGAGCTTACATAAATTACTGTAACCCTTTTTAATATTTTTTTTTCAGTTAGAGTTGACATACAATGTTATATTCGTTTCAGCTGTACAACATACTGATTAGACATTTATATGACTTATGAGGTGATCACCCTGATATATCCAGTACCCATCTGACACCACATATAATTATTACAGTATGTTGACTATATTTCCTACGGTATACTTTACATCCCCAGGACTAGTTTGTAACTACCAATTTTACTTCTTAATCCCTTCCCCTTTTTTACTCATCTCCCCCCCCCCCCACCTTCCACCTGGCAACCAAAAGAATATTCTCTGTATCTATGAGTTGTTTCTGTTTGGTTTGTTCATTTATTTTGTTTTCTAGATGCTACATATAAGTGAAATCATATGGTATTCGTTTCTCTCTGTCTTATTTCACTTGGCATAGCATCCTCTAGTTTCATCCATGTTGCAGATGGCAAGATTTCATTCATTTTTATACTGAGTAATATTCTATTGTATATGTGTACCACTTCTTTATCCATTCACCTGTTGATGGTCATTTAGGTTGCTCCCATATGAGTGCTATTGTAAATAATGCTGCAATGAACATATGGATTATATACCTTTTCGAATTAGTGTTTTGGGTTTCTTCAGATAAATACCCAGAAGTGGAATTACCTGGTCCTTCTTTGTCTCTTGTTGTAGCCTTTGTTTCAAAGTCTATTTTGTCTGGTATAAGCATTTTTCATTTCTATTTTCATGAAATATCTTTTTCTATCCCTTTACTTTCTGTCTCTATGTGTCTTTCAATCTGATGTGTGTCTTTTGTAGGCAGCACATGCGAGGGTCTTGTTTTCTTATCCATTCAACCACTCTATCTATGTCTTTTGATTGGAGCATTTAATTCAGTTACATTTAAAGCTATTGTTGACAGATATGTAGTTATTGCCATTTTATTATTCATAATTTTGATCTCTTTCTCCTCCTCCTCCTCTTCCTCTTCTTCCTCCTCTTCTTCCTCTTCCTCCTCCTCCTCCTCCTTTTTTTACTTCAAGAAGTCTTTTTAACATTTCTCGAAATACTGGTTTGGTGGTGTTGAACTCCTTTAGATTTTCCTTGTCCTGGAAGCTCTTTACTGCCCTTCGATTCTAAATGATAGCTTTGCTAGGTAGAGTAATCTTGATTGTACGTCCTTACTTTTCATCACTTTGACTATTTTGTGCCAATCCTTTCTTGCCTGCAAAGTTTCTGTTGAGAAATCAACTGACAATTTTATGGGAGCTCTCTCCCTTGTAGATAAGATAACTAACTGCTTTTCTCTTGATGCTTTTAAGATTCTCTCTTTGTCTTTAACCTTTGGCATTTCAATTATGATGTGTCTTAGTATGGACCTCTTTGGGTTCATCTTCTTTGGGACTCTGTGTTTCCTGGACTTGTGTGTCTATTTCCTTCCCAGCTTAGGGAAGTTTTCTGTCATTATTTCTTCAAATAGGTTTTCAATTTCTTGTTCTCTTCTTCTTCTGGTACCCTGATGATGTGAATGTTGGTACACTTGATGTTCCAGAGGCCCCTTAAACTATCCTCCTTTTTTGGACTTTTTTTTTTTTTCCTTTTTGCTGTTGTGGTTGGGTGTTTCTTGCTATCTTATCTTATAAAATGCTCGTTTGATCCTCTGCTTCATCTAATCTACTGTTAATTCCCTCTAATGAACTCTTCATTTCTGTTATTGTGTATTTTTTTTATTTCTGATTGGTTGTATTTTATGTTTTCTATCTCCATTTTTATGTTTCCTGTCTCTTTGTGAGTTCTTACTAACATTATTTGGCATCCCTATAATGAGTGTTTTGAACTCTGCATCTGGTAGATTGCTGGTAGATTTTGCTTAGTTCTTTTTCAGAAGCTTTGTTTTGATCTTTCATTTGGGACATGTTTCTTAGTCTCCTCATTTTGGCTGCCTCCCTATGTTTGTTTCTATGTATTAGGTAGAATTGCTATCTCCCGGTCTTGGTGGAATGGCCTTATGTAGTAGGTGTCCTGTGGGATCCAGTGGCACAGTCTGTCTGGCATCCTGAGCTGGTGCTCCAAGTATGTCCTTTGTGTGGGTTGTGTGTGCCCTCCTGTTGTAGTTGAGCCTTGATTGCTATTGGCATGTCAATGGAAGTGCTTGACCCTCAGGCTTATTGGCTGTGAGAAATGGCCATGACTACAGTGAAGGAACTGTGTATGGGGTTGACCCCATGGAGCAGGATTCACTTAATGGGGCTCTGGTGCCTGCTGAGTCTGTCCTTTGGGTGTGTCATTTGGAGAGGTGATTGGGTGGTGTTCTGATGTCATCTGAAGCTGGTCACCAGGGGAATTGGTTCTCAGACCTCTTCGGAGCAGCTCTGATGCAGGCCAAAGTCAGCTGCTGCATGTGCCTTTCCTGGTGCCACTTAGTATGAGCTACAAAGTGTTCCTCAGATGGTTGCCACTCGTGCTGGGATTGGAGGTGGCTGTGAACTGAGGCTGGCTACTACTAGTGATGGGCTTAGGGCTGCTTAGCAAGAGGTATGGGGCATGCTGAGGCCAGATGCTGCTTGTTTGTGGTTTTTGAACCTATGAGTGATTTTAGGAAAGTCTATAGCATGAGGCAAAACAGGCCATTTGTATGAAAAAGCCACTGGAAATGGCTATGGTGGGCCAGCATATTAGGTGAGGTGGGGTCTCAAGGAACCACCAGGGCAGGGGAAACAGTGTTAACTAGGTTGATGGAGACTCAGATATGGTGCCTGACTGCACATGCAGGCTGGATGGGGGAGGGCTCAATAAAGGAACAATGGATTGTGCCAGCACGTCTGTCTCAGAGAGAACGGCCCCTCCAGCTCTCACACTGAAGTTAGATACTTCAGTTCCTCCCCATATGTCTCTGGTACCTTTAGAGCTATTGCCCCTGTGCTGGAGCTCAGAGCAACTGAGTCCATCAGCAAGTAAGTCCATGCATGGGCCCTTTAAGAGGAACATCTGGGACTGCAGCAGCCCTCAGTCTCACTCAGCCACAATCTCTGCTGGTTTTTGCAGCCAGAAGTTATGGGGACTTCTCTTCCCAGCACTGGAATCCTGGGCTGAGGATCCAGGTGTGTGGCTAGTACCCCTTGTTCTTTAGGGAAGACCTCCACAGCCAAGATATTGTTTCCAATTTTTAACTACCACACGTGGGTGTGGGACCAGCCTGTTCCATGTGTCTACCCCCCCACCCATCTCAGTGTGGCTTCTTCTGTATATCTTTAGTTATAGGACTTCTGTTCAGCTTGCCTGCAGGTGCTTCTCAATGATGGCTTTTCTGTAGTTTCGTTGTAATTTTGATGTGGTGGTAGGAGGAGGCAAGCACAATGTTTTCCTACTCTGCCATCGTGACCAGAAACTTAATTGTAACTCTTCTTAAAATGTCAAAATACCTCCTTGGTTTAACCACTCTTGTCAAAGTGTGAAACACTTATGTGAGAAAAAGAACAAAGATCAACCATTTGTTTAAATTATTGAAATGTCAAAGTTTCTTGTCTGTTCATTTGTCTCTTTATTCAGGAAGAGCTATGTTAAGTCATTTGGGAATAACACACTTTTTTTCATTTTTTACAGTGTGATAAGTGCTTACTGTTTATGAACGCATACAGGACTTTGTCCAAAGGATGAACATTTATATTGTTCTGGGGAGCTCAAAAAGGCTTCCCAGAGAAGGTGATGCTGAGTTTTGAAGGCAAGCTAGGAGTTAGTTACTTGAAGAACATAAGGAAGAATACTTAAGATATCAGGATGAGCTTCTGCAAGGGCTCAGAGTTGGAGTCAGTGTGATGCTTCAGTGACCTACAGGTAGTTCAGCATATCTGGGAAACAGGCTGGGAGAGTAGTTAGATTTTGGGGGACATTTCAAAACTTAAAAAACTCTTTTTAAAATTAAATTTATTGGAGTGACATTGGTTAGTAAAATTACATAGGTTTCGAGTATACAGTTCTGTAATACATCAACTGTATATTTTATTGTGTTCAACATCTAGAGTTTTAAAAAAATTACATTATAAAATATTTTCTTAAAGACATTTAATAAGTGAAATGAGATAGGATTGTGTCCTATCTCTTTCTTTTCATCTATCCTTATTAAAAATAAATCTTTCTCTAATCCCATAGTAATACATGATAATTATGGAAACTTGCACAACGTAGGTAAAATAAAATAAAATAAAATACTACCTATAATCCCTCCATTCAGAGACACTACTGCCTTTAATATTTTGTTATACTTTCATATATATATTTTAATGTCAACATTTAACAGATACCATTAACAATACTTTTATGTATTTTTGTATTTTTTTCTTTTATGTTAGTATTTCATATCTATTAGGTTTGTGCAAAAGTAATTGCAGTGTAAAAGGTAAAAAATTATTGAAAAACCACTATTACTTTTGCACCAACCTAATACATTTCATGGATGTAGAACATGAAAGTAATCATAGTCAAGTAATAAATTATCATTAAGTGGCTTTTATTTTAGAAAGGGAGAAGAGGGTTAACATTCATTGAAAACCTACTAGGTTTGTCATATTAAATATTTTTAGTCCACCAAGTTAAACTTGCCAGAGAGATCTAGAGTACACTCTCTAGAAGGTAAGAAGTGCGTATGGTGTGCTATCATGTTTACGTGGATTTCCTGTTGCAGCTTTTGTTGCTCACTTAATCACTTTAACAACCGAATGAATCATTTGAAAAATCACAGATGAACCAAATATCTTACTTGAGGAATAATTTATAGATCAATGCCGTTCATTTGATTATCTGTTTCTACTTCTGTGTTTAAAAAAATTCAAATGCCATTCATTTTAAGGGATTAAGGCTATGCAGCCTTTTATAAATGAAGCAGATAAGTAAATAACCAAATACTTATTGCTTTATAATGATTAAAAGTAACACAAATGTTGATTATCTCTCCTTTTCAAACAGCACTCCCATATTGAAAGTCTGCATGATAGAAGCACTTAAAGCTGGCAAGTGCATCCATGTATCCAAGAATACTTTAAAATACTATCAAATATAAAATTCAACTTTTTAAATGAAGAGCTATTTGAGGCCATCCGCTTGATACATTCCAAACAAGTCTTATTTTATATTTAATATATATTTATCATTATTTTATTACTAAAATGGAGATACTTCCATTTGTGTTTGATGTTTGGGTTCCAGTGTTGACTTAATCATTTTAAGTTATTGTCCATGTATATGTCTTTATTTGCCCTTTTCTATCAGAATTATAACTCTGGTTATAAACTCTTGATGGCAGGGGTTATGTCTATAATACATGGATAAATGTAATATACAAGGAATAAACATTATGCTCACACTCTCCATTGAGAAGGGGAAGTATGTTAGGAGAATCAAGATGATCCGAGATGGTTTTTATGTGGAATACACAAGAAGGGATTTTGTTTATGTAGGAAACCCAAGGCCTTGAAAGGAAATATCAGAAGAGCTGGAGTGGAATATGAATCAGTATTTATTGCCAAATGTTATCTTCTGCTTTAGCAAAGATATGATGATATTATTGTCTTTGTAAGTTATATTCAAAGCCTAAAATATATATCCAACAACTGCAACTGATTAAGTGTCCAAGAAACAAAAGTCTGAAACCTTGATAACCCAAGAAGGTATATCTATAATGTCAACAACTCAGATGTTGTTTCCATGACATTTGATAAAGGGTGTGTGTGTACAGCCACTGATGGTCTCTGCTCCTCAAACCCTCATCAAACCCCTGAATCCTTGGTGGCTGGCATGTGGTCCTTAGGGTGGTAGGTTCCTGGGTAAGGTATTAAGTAGCCTGGCTCAGGGTTCAGGGTTTGATTCAGCTGAAGGGTTAATAGCAGCTTCCCTCAGGCACATTGAGAGATAGAAGAAAAGACAAAAGCAGAAAATCGGAGGCGGATCTTTTCCCCACATTTGGCTCCAGGTTATCCTAAGAAGTAGCTTACTAGAGACCAAGCTGCAGTGGTGTTTTGGGTCTGACTTGTGTCATTTCATAACAGCCAATTGTTAAATTCTCAGGCAGTCTCTGTGGGTTGTTAAATCCAGCCATTATTAGGTATTAAATAACATAAACTTACAATTCAATAAATTGTATTAAAAGGAGGTAATAAATACTCAAAACTCATCGCTTTCTTATTATTTTCCTACATTTTATTATTATCTGTTCTCTTAAGGTTATTTACATTGTGTAAATAAACTCATCTCTTCTCAACTCTGGATTCCACGTGATATATTGGAAGCTTGAAATCAGTCACATTGGGGGTATTTACACCACGAAAATCAGCAAACAGTACAAATCAGTGCTTGCTGATTGTTTTATTGACTGTCTAGACTTTAGAAAGTGATGGAGAAACATTAACAATGCAGATATAAGCTTAAAAATACATCGTGTCTGTAGCTGTTCTATTGTGAAGAGCAACACACACACAGAAATAGGGAGAAAGTTTTTTCCCGATATTTGAAAACTATAACGTGAGTCAACAAAAGAAAGTTGCTCACCTCATTGATAAAACCGTAAAGTTTTGATATTCATCTTCATTATTTTACTTGTCTTACTTGTTAACATAAGCAAAAATATCAAGTAGCATTCATGCCGCATGTAAAATTATAACAATATGTTTATTAGGAAAGGGGTATGGGTTGGGATACAATGCCATTTATCAGATCATGGTTAAATTTCACCCACAGTTGGCTATGATACAGGAGTTAGGCAGAAACCAGTAAAAGCATCCTGTGAGAATCAATTGGCTGTAAGAAGTATTGTATTTTTTTTTGTGTGTGTGTAAATTGTGTGGTACACATTCTTTATATCAGTATAATTTATAATAAACTTATGTTTATTGAACATACATTTTAATGTCTATGCACACATACATTTTTTTGGAGGGCCAGTTGTTAATTATTAGCACATCACTGCTAAACTTGAAACCAACAGCAACACCAACTACCCCTTAACCAAGTTTGGGGCTGTTTTTTCATTTTTTGTTTTGTTTTGTTTTGTTTTGTTTTTGTTTTTTTTAGGGAGGGCACAGCTCACAAGTGGCCCATGTGGGGATCGAACCGGCAACCTTGGTGCTACCAGCACCGTGCTCTAACCAACTGAGCTAACTGGCCATCCTGTTGGGGCTGTTTTTTGACATTATGATTATGAGGCTGTGGGAAAGCCCCCTTTCCTCCTTCTTCTTGATGATTAGAAATGTATTTCTTGGACTCAAAGCTTCCTGTCTGTCTAAAATGTTAACATTCTTGAGAGACATGACACATTTTTCCTTATTAGTCATTTATACCATAGTGTGCTTGAATTTGTTATATTGCTTCATTAATTAGAGAGCCAGGGATATTATTAATAGTAAAAAAGCTCAGAATGGGAAGTCAGAGGTCAAAGATGAGTTTTATCCACTTTATTATTTTGTCCAAGGCCAGCAAAGAATTTAGAATTAGAATTACTTATGCATACTGGTCACAGGAGAGTTTCATGTCTCTTTTGGGATAGTGGTCTGCTTCTCTTATCAGGGTCTTTTCTGGTCAGCTAGTTCTTTTGACATTTCACAGCTCAGAACCAGGGAAGTGAATAAGATAGGTATTGTTGAAATGTATTTTAGCTGAAATTATCAAAAAGGACTCATGTTAGATAATATATTCAAATCTTTGGTACCATGAGAAAATGAGTCATTTTTGGTTACTGATATATTTTTTTAACCCTTAAATTTTTGAAATGCATTTTCCTTTATTCTGGAATTTCAAGGCAGTAAGGTATAACTATTTTCAGACAGCAGAGGGTTAACAAGAGAACTCTGCCAGAGGAAATGCAGAACTCAAAAGAACCAGTTTAAGTTAATTATTTATTAAAGATAGGATGTAAAGTCAAAACATTAAAGTCCCTTGGTAAATGAAATAAAGTGTTTGTAAGATTGACCACTATTCAATTTAACATAATTCAATGTGAGGCACCTCTTTTTAGTCTTAGGTTGAACCTTAGCTACTACTAAGTAGATCTTTATTTCTGGCACCCCCTCTACTTTCCAGCCCCAAACCTGTTGCTGCCATCACCTGTTTCTAAAGAAAATGGTACCAGTGTTTCAATAAAAAATCTGGAAGCTATTCTTGATTCGATCCTTTTTCTCACCCTATATTCAATTTTCATGTTCCCTTGGCTCTACCTTTAAAATATATGATGACTCCATTTTCACTAAACCATTTCCACAGCTGCCACTATCATCTCTTCCACAGACTATTGCTACCTATTGTTTGTTTATTCTCTGTACTGCAGCCAACTGATCCGTTAAACATTTCAATTAGCTTATGCCACATTGCACTCAAAACCCTCAGTGTATGGTAGGTCCTTGCTGGCCTCCAAAGCGCTGTGAGGCCTGAGTCTGGCCATTGTTCTGACCATTTCTCTTACCAAGTTTCCTACAAAGGTCTGTCTCTGGCCCTTTGCCATAACTGCACCGTTCTCTGTACGGGTTTAGAATGCGTCAAGCTCATTCTACCTCAGGCACCTGCTGTTCTTCCATCTGAAACTGTCTTTCCCCAGATATTTACATGACTTGTGATTCTTCTCAGCTTAAATATCAACTTTCCTGAACCTTCTGTTTAAGGCAGCCAGCCGGCTTCCCCACTCCCTGCATCATTTTTTTTGCTGTTGTTGTTTTTTACCCTCCTTTACTCTTTTCAGCATTAATCATTACCTGATATTATATAATATTACATATGATTTTTAGTGTTTATTGTCTGCTTTTAAGTGAGGACTTCCCTGACCACACCAATTTAATAATAATCTACCTGTCCCTTTCCCCATATTCATAATTACCATTAGCCTCTAATCTTATTCATAGCATATATCACCTTCTAACATTATATGTAACATTATATGTAACTTATGTATAATATTGTGCTGTTGGACACTAGAGTGTAAACTCCATGAGGGCAGGTGCCTTTGACTGTTTTATTCATGAGTGCATCCCCAGTGCCTAGAATAGTGCCTGTCACATAGTAGGTGCTCAGTACATAGTTTCTGAATGAATAAAGATAGGCAACGAAACTTTGTTGAGTGGTTGGAGAATTGTGGTTACTAGTAATCTAGGGATCTTCATTTCCTAATCAAATGCCCTTTGTGGGTCTCAGAGTTAATGATATGTTCAAGAAGTCCCGGTTATGGTGAAGTTCACTATAGAAATCTTTAATTTTAAAGTATCCAATGTTCGTCTGTTTGCTGGTGAGACGAGAGAGGCTGCTGTGTTTGTGCTCCTCTGGCGTATCTGGACAAAGAGAACCGGCTGATTTTCTGTTGGTTATCTTGGGGTCTTACTTCCATCTGGGGGACACATTCCATGATACAGTGACACTCATTTGAAACTGCAAATTTGTTCCAACCCAATTGATATATTAGGGAGCAGTTTGTATATAATGCACATTTCACATTTATGATGATTTCATTTATGAGTGAATGAAGGTCAGGCACCTGGCTGAAGTGAGCCACACAGAAATAGTTAAAGGGCGCACTTCTCAAACCTTGACCATCTACCTCACAGTTCAGGACTGTGTTATGAGCCATCCACCACCGTCCTGTGTTATGACTTAACTGGTTTCAGACAACCCTCTTTCCACAACTTCACAATAACTCACAGTTTGTAGCCCTCTCCATGCCCACTTCTATTAGCCAACATTGGGTCTTTCTCAAGATGGAGATTATGTATTTAAGAAATTACCATGTGAAAAACTGCTATTATTTTTACTAGGTTTGTATCTTTGTTTTTCCTGTGTCACAAATCACATTCTTGAGTGTTGTGCCCCTAACTTTGTCTTTTCCCCATAAACACTGTGATTTTCATTGCACGGTTTTACATAGTGTGTAATTGCTAGGAATCCCTAAGTTGTGTTATAGCAGAACCAGCTATGTCTAATAATAATATCCTATAATGGTGTTATACTTTGCAATCTGTAGTTTCCATTTTTATCTCATTAAAAAAAATTTTTATAACTGTTCTTCAAGGAAGATACTTTCTAAGTAAAGGATCAAAACATGAAAAAAGGTGAGAACCTTGTTGAGGGCCAAAAATTACTCAATGTCAGACCTGTGCTCAAACCCAGGCCTCTGTCTCCCAGTGCAGTTCTGCCCCACAGCCTCTAAGGGCTGAGATGAGACGATGCTGGCTCATTTCTTCATTCTCTGATCACTGCCTTGCGAATACGCATTCCGTATTTCTCTGTGGGAAAAGCGTTTCTGATAGCCCAATGAACACCTTGAGTAGGCAGTGAAGTTAAAGAAGTCACATAAACATCTTAGATTAAGGATTTTTAAATTGCAGCTAACAACAGATTCAATAGGAAAGAGGACAATCTGATTTAGGCAAGGGAAGCATTTAACAGCTAAGAGAGGATGATTCACTCATCAGCTATTCCTATAAGCTCCTTTTCATGAACAGTCATTGGCCCCCTAAGAATTTTATAATGTCATGATTTTGTCCTGGATTTTGGTTACCTTGACTATCATGGGTGGTATGTTGGTAAAAAAGACATATTCTTGGCTTCCTGTGTCGTATGACTCTTTTGCCTCTCTCTCTTTCTCTCTCTCTCTCTCTCTCTCTCTCTCTCACACACACACACACACCCACACACACACACACACACACATACACACACACACTGCTTCTTCATCCAGGTCTTAATTTATACTGTTTCCTAAGATAAATACACTTAATGGAAAATGGTTGACTAGACGAAGTTGGATTGGTTTGCTACCAAGAGTCAGTTTCTCAATTGTTAACTTTTTTCGTAAACGGAAGAATGACTTCAAGCATTGGTTTCTTGTTCTTATTAAAATGAAAGTCCTTTGAAAAATATCTACCCTTTAGACACCAGGAAGAAGGAAACATATTGTCTGGCTTGGAAATATGCTTTATAATAACTTAATAGAATTACTCACAGGACAGCATAAATGGCATTTCGGGGGTGATATGTCTCTTATCTCGCTCTGGAGTGCGACATATTTTTGTGAGTAGCGTTGACCGTGGTGTTACAACCCCACTCACTGAAGTTCTTAAGGATACTTATGTCAGTATGACAAATGGATTCTTTTAAATTAAGTTAATAAAAATCTGAACATTGTGTAGTGAGCTGTTAAACAGAGGCAACCATGGTGATTCGTGAGTCTGTGCTATTTCAATTCCCACGTTAAGTGCAATGTTGTAATATGAGATTAATTTGAACATTTGCATTTTGCTTTGCCTCCTATGCCAGAGAATCAAATGTCACAATATGTATCCTTTTCCTAAATTTTCAGTGAACCAGTACTCCTTTATAGGAAAAGACACTGTAAAGCATAACATAACACAGTGATCTTTAGTATTATACCTACATTACCACATATAATATTCTAGTAATGCTTGAAGGATGAGTTTATTGTCTAAATCTTCCATATCCAGTGGCAAATGTCAGATACCTACAATTTTAATGCCAGACCCATGGCACTTAAATAATATTTTTTGATAATGAAATTTCTTTACAGTAGCAGCCTACAGTATAACCAAGGTGACTGAAAGATTTTTGTTCCATGCAGACCCCTTAGGTTGTTTATTTGTCATTTTCTATTGAGTGCTTTCATACCTTGAGTATTACAGGAGAAGTTGTCAAAAAGTAAGCAAACGAAGTAAAATGACTGTTTCTGAGCCCCTTATTTGTCCATTTCCTCACTCATTAGAGACGCTCTGACATTGGTGATGTCTGCCCTTTTTAGAGAGGCTGATGGAGAGTGAAAGGACAAAGGAAACCCGATGCTATAAGAACCGGGCCATGCAATTTAAGTAATTCTAAACATTTTTAGTTTAAAAATCTGCATTAGTTAGCTTTCCCTTAAGCTGTCATCTCACAGGGCGGATGTCTAAAGTGTGATACTTCATCCAGGTGCTTAATACCCATTAGTGTAAAAAGACAACATCGCTTTTTTTTTACCCCCATTTTTCCTAGCAATTGACAAGTTAAACAAAACTGAAATATTAGAATATAGCTGAGTTTTAAGCTCATATTTTGGTGGTTCCATATTAAATACTAAAATGGGATCCCAGCTATTTTTATCCTCAATGGACTGTAGGGATTTGATTGGGAGTTCTGGCTGGCCGTGTTTCTCCATTCTGGTCACTCTGCCCTGGGCTGCAGGCTAAAGAAAGCACTCAATGCCTCCTCGCCCATTCTCCTCCTCTCCCTAGCAACTGCAATGGCGCTGTTTCTAAGTGGCATCATTGTCTGAAACAGCCCTTGAAAAAGAATAAAGATCGTTGTGTTCAAAGTTATTCTTAATTTCCCTTAGGTAAGGCTGTGTGCATCCATATACACATTTTAAGCATAAAATCCTAAGCGTGAAATCAACCGTTGGAAAGAGGTGAAAGGCTGAGTCTAAACATGCTGAAATATTCATGGAACACAGCTCTTTATCTGTCTGTGCCTGAGACCAAGGGAAGGTATGACTTTTGCCAAGGACACCAGTGCGTACTGTGGAGCTTTAGCTCAGCCACTCCTCTGGGAAGACTTCCTGCCATTCATTCAAGAATATTGACTGTACATTGATGTGTGTCAGACGCCACAGCTGCTGGGAGACTTAGCAGAGACACAAAGCAAGCAAGGCTCCTGCTCTTACGGAATTTCTATTCCAGGGTAGAGACATTCATATCGTGATAGAACTCATGAATAGGGTCTAGAAAAAGGCCTGCCATATAATGGCTAATCCATGACCAGCACCTTCTTCCTTATCTTTTCCTCACCAAGATTTTAATTTGCTAAAGGAAACCTATGTCTTTGAGTTGGTTTGAGTGAATAACTAAAGCTCCTTTAGCAATTTGTTGAGATCTATTGGTGAGTTAATAGAAATATGTTTGAAAGGCCTCTTCTCCGCCTTTGCTCAATAGGAAATACCAAGATAATTGATGCACTCAAAACAGTCTGATGTTTATTTTTATACGATATGAATTTGTTATTTATCTCCCTTGACAGTTGGTTACACCGAATTTCCATTAGAATCTCCTTCAGTTTGGCATTATTAATAGGTCAATGAATTTAATGAGTTTTTCTTTAACCACTTTTAAATTCATTAGGATGGAGTAGGAGAGTGCACTGTTAGGGCCCACTCATAGTATTTTGGGTGTTCTTAAGACCCTCTCTAAATGACTCATTCATTGAATTGCAAATAGAGATTGGGCAGGAACAAGAATGTTTTCTATGGTAATATTTATAACGATGGTGAAAAATAATATCTAAACCATGAGAAACACAATAGAATCTTTCAGTAAAAATCTATTCAAGCAAAACACACTCAACAGGTGAACAAATACTCATTTGCCTGCCAATGGCTTTGATTTCATTTTTGTAGCCTTTCTCCCATACAAACCATCTCATTACCTTCTTGTTAGTGTTCTATGAAAGAACACACTGGGACAACCAGTCAAATAATATCTGTTTGCTAGTTAACCTCTTCTGTTCCTAACTAGGTGTCTAGGTGTGTGTGTGTGTGTGTGTGTGTGTGTGTGTGAGAGAGAGAGAGAGAGAGAGAGAGAGAGAGAGAGAGAGAGAGATGTTTTCTTGGAAAATATATTACTCTTTTTTCTAGTATGAGTTCTATGCTCTAAGACCCATAAACCATTTCCAACCTCATTTACATTGGAGAGTTATAATGACCTTAGAGAAATTCACTTCACCTTTCTACATTTTTTTCCATACACACACACACACACACACACACACACACAAAGAGGGTGGGGAGAGTAAAGTTTTTCAGAAGCCCTGCGAAGCCCTTCCAGTTATAAGATTATTTTATTCCTTTCATAAATTTCTCAGGTCTACCCCAGGTTCTCTGCACACATCCTCTAATATCCTGACACACTCATTAGAAGCAATGGCTGTGTCTGAACCTGTGAGAATATGGTGATCACTGAGATGGAATTTGATCTAGAAACCCAAGATTCAATATGGCATAAGTTGAGTATCAGTTTTACATTAATAGCTGTTTCTCCAGTTATGTGCTTTTTTTTTTTAAATAAATTAGCGAAAACTAGCCAGTGGGGTTAGAAATGCTGCAAAAATATATACATTTGTAAATTATTTCATTAAAATTTGGAGAAGGAAAGTTGCCAGTGAAAACAGTTTAAAAACTCATAAAAGAATCTACCAGAGGAAACATGAACTATCTTCAGAGAAATTAGGCAATTGTACCACTCATAAACAGAAGGTCTGAAAATGTTAAAACCTTAAATTAATATACAATATGCAGTTTATTGTAAAATGTGGTTGTTAGATAATGAAACAACTTTTTTAAAAAGACCAAGAGCATTACAACAGACTATAAATACAATAATTAGTCATCATGTTTCAATTCATGACGTACCTAAATATAGGTAATAATAAAGTATGAAATTAAGTAAATCTTTGACACTATATTCCCAAGACCTCAAACCTCACATATTTGCAAATAAATGATCTTCTTAGACTTCACTTTAAAAAATTTTTGAAGTTGGCACCATAACTATCTTTAATGTTCACTATTATCTTTCAAAAGTAAATAACTGTATTGTTAAAGTAACTGTATATCTAATAATATACAACCCAGAGCTTTTTAAGGTAGGAAACCTTGATGGTCAGTTTTTCTCTCTACAAACCTTCTCCCAGCCCCACCTTACCCTCCTGCTGAGTGATTCCTGCCTCAGCCCACTTTACAAAGTTTTAACCATCAGGCACCTCCTGGACCACTTACAAGTAGCTAGAACCACAACTCCAAGCCGTTGAGAACTTTTGTTGGCTGTACTTCAAGACCGATCTGATGCTTCACTTTCAGGGTTACACCCTGGTCTTAGCTATGACTGTGGCTCTGTGGGGTCGGTGAAACACCTGACTCGTCTCTCTGCTTCCACACTTGCCTCTATAGGCTTTTCTCTGCACAGCAATCAGAGTGATCCCATTAAAATCTAAATTCACTGAATGGTTGATGAATGGAAATTTCTCCTATGGATGCATTCCAAATACATAAAGGATAGATATGTGGTAGGATGTAATATGTTATTATTTTGAAATAATCACCAATAGGCTATTACCAGCCCAAAATAAGACCTAACATGCATTACTATTCCTCCTGATGAAAGTACTTTTTCTACACCTGTGAAGTCGTTTTGTCCAGAAAATGGGCCCTCAACCTCAGTAAGCCCATTTGATTTTACTGCCAATTTATAGGAGACAGAAGAACATCTTAAGTGACACCACAGTCATGCAACCAACTAAATCTAGACTGTGGAGAACTCTGCAGGACGAACAATCCAGTTCTTCAATAACAACAAAAACAAATGCAAGGAAAAAAAAAAAGAGAGATGTTGGAGGTCCTATGGATTAAAAGAGACTTAAGAGATAGAAGCAATCACAAAGTATAGATCTTATTTTGATCTCTACTCAAACACACAAACTGAAAATAATTATGTTTACCAAGGAACTATGACCACTGACTGGACTAATACAGCGTTGTTAGTTTTTCAAGCACGAATGAGAGGTGTGTTGGGAAATATTTAACAATTGAATCTCCAGGGATAAAAGCCCTAATTTTAGTGTTTGTTGATTTCCATGGTATTCCAGTCCATTGTCCCCTCCCCACCCATGGCCAATTTCAAGTTATATTGCGATGATGTTAGAAAAAGGTGCCTATATTTTGGAGATCCCAACTCGAATGCTTAGGTTGAAAAGGCATGATGTCTGAGGTAGGGTGAGGTAGGAAGTAAAATGAAACAGTATTTTAGACTGAGTCATAGATATGCTGGGGTTGTTAGACATTTTCCTCTACTTCACATGTTTTAAATATTCTAAAATAGAAAACATTTTAAAAAGAATTCATTTCTTCTACTGAAAATCTTCCAGGGACCTCCTATCTGAGTAGAAGCCAAAGTCTTCACTGTGAGTTAAAAGACCTACATCTGACCCTCTCCCTTCGCTCTGCTTCACTTGTCTGGCCTCCTTGCTGGTCTTTCAATGTGCTAGGCCTGCTCCCACCTTATGGCCTTCGTACTGGCTGCTGTCTCTGCCCAGAATACTTTCCCCAGATGACCACAGAGATCATGCCTTCACTTCCTTCATTTGCTTTGATACTATTTTCCTAATAAGGTCCCCTTTTAATGTTCCGTTCTGCCCACAGCCCCTGCCCAGCACTCCTGATCACTGGCATTTATCATCTAACATATATTATTTACATATTGAAATCAATATGAACTTTACATATTTATGTACTTAGAGCAGTGCTTGGAATGCAGTGGTTACTCAAAATGATTTTTTATGGAATGAATGAATGAATGAATGGATGGAGGTGACATCCACGAATATTACAGAATTTTTCTTTTCCTTTGCTTGACACTTCTGATCTATTACCCACACTGACTGCAATATTTAAAACATATTTTTGGAAGATTGAGTTGCTGGAAGCAGTTTTTGATATTGATAAAAAGTAGTGCAAATTCTGCTAGATTCTCTTTAAAACATCAATATAAGTTTATTTCTATACCACAAGTGCAGAGGTAGAAACCTTTTATGAGAACATAATAAGTATCTTTACAATAAAATCAATAAGCTTCAAGAGGAAAAAGAATGACAGTTTGATGAATTTACTTTCAAAATGTCTTGGCCATTATTTTAAAGAGTTCACAATTTTTAGATAGGATGCTAATTCTTTTGGATTGTAGCCTGTTTTCTTGAATCAGAGTGTCTTCCTTCCCCCGTTTATCCTACAGCATATACTTAGATAACTTAACATGCTTCTTTGCCTAAGAGTTCATCTGAGTGGGTTTACCTTCATACTCCTTAACCATCATCCCTAAATGTTCAGGGGAACACCTGTGAGAGCTTCAAGGAAGAACAAAAATTCTTACATTTTGGACTTTCAAGCAAACACTGATAATTCTTTTTTTCTTAAATTAAATTTATTGGGTGACTATGGTTCGTAAAATTATATAGGTTTCAAGTGTACAATTCTGTAATACATCATCTATATATCACATTGCGTGTTCACCACCCAGAGTCAGTTCTCCTTCCATCACTATATTTTTGATCCCCTTTACTTTCTTCTACCATTGCCCCTCCCTCCTTACCCTCTGGTAACCACTAAACTATTGTCTGTTTCTATGAGTTTTTGTTTCTTTATTTGTTTGTCTTGTTCCTTTGTTGCTTTCAGCTTTATATCCCACACATCAGTGAACTCATATGGTTCTCCACTTTTTCTCTTTTATTTTCTAATTAAAATTTATTGGGGTGACAATTGTTAGTAAAGTTACATAGATTTCAGGTGTACAATTCTGTATTACATCATCTATAAATCCCATTGTGTGTTCACCACCCAGAGTCAGTTCTCCTTCCATCACCACATATTTGATCCCCCTTACCCTCATCTCCCACCCCCCACCCCCCTTACCCTCAGTAACCACTAAACTATTTTCTGTGTCTATGAGTTTTTGTTTCTCATTTGTTTGTCTTCTTCTTTTGTTGTTTTTGGTTTATATACCACATATCAGTGAAATCATATAGTTCTCTGCTTTTTCTGTCTGACTTATTTCGCTTAGCATTATACTCTCAAGATCCATCCATGTTGTCACAAATGTTCCTATATCATCTTTTCTTACCGCCGAATAGCATTCCATTGTGTATATATACCACAATTTCTTTATCCATTCATCTATCGAAGGACATTTTGGTTGTTTCCATGTCTTGGCCACCGTAAATAAAGCTGCAATGAACATTGGAGCACATGTGTCTTTATGTATAAATGTTTTCAGATTTTTGGGGGTAGATACCCAGGAGAGGGATTGCTGGGTCATATGGGAATTCTATTCATAATTTTTTGAGGAACCTCCACACTGCCTTCCATAATGGCTGCACCAGTCTGCATTCTCACCAACAGTGTATGAAGGTTCCTTTTTCTCCACAGCCTCTCTAACACTTGTTACTATTTGTCTTGCTGATGATAGCCATTCTGACTGGGGTGAGGTGATATCTCATTGTGGTTTTGATTTGCATTTCTCTGATGATTAGTGATGTTGAGCATTTTTTCGTATGTCTATTTGCCATTTGTATGTCCTCTTTGGAGAAATGTCTCTTCAGGTCCTCTGCCCATTTTTCAATTGGGTTGTTTGTTTTTTTGTTGTTGAGATGCATGAGTTCCTTGTATATTTGGATATTAGCCCCTTATTGGAGGCACTGTTTGCAAAAATCTTCTCCCATTCAGTTGGTTACCTCTTTATTTTGTTGATGGTTTCTTTTGCTGTGCAGAAGCTTCTAAGTTTGATATAGTCCCATTCATTTATTTTAGCCGTTACGTCCCTTGCCTTTGGAGTCAAATTCATAAAATGCTCTTTGAACTCAAGGTCCATAAGTTTAGTACCTATGTTTTCTTCTATGCAGTTTATTGTTTCAGGTCTTATGCTTAAGTCTTTAATCCATTTTGAATTAATTTTGGTACATGGCGACAGACAGCAGTCCAGTTTCATTCTTTTGCACGTGGCTTTCCAATTCTGCCAGCACCATTTATTGAAGAGGCTGTCTTTTCTCCATTGTATGTTTTCGGCTTCTTTGTCAAAAATTATTTGTCCATATTTATGTGGCTTTTTTTCTGGGTTCTCAATTCTATTCCATTGGTCTAGGTGTCTGTTTTTCTGCCAATACCATGCTGTTTTGATTATTGTTGCCGTGTAGTACAAGCTAAAGTCAGGGAGTGTGATACTTCCAGCATTGTTCTTTTTTCTTAAGATTGCTTTGGCTATTCAGGGTCTTTTGTGGTTCCAAACAAATCTGATGATTTTTTTTGGTTCTATTTCTTTAAAAAATGCGATGGGGATTGCATTAAATCTGTATATTACTTTGGGTTATATGGCCATTTTAACTATGTTGATTCTTCCAATCCATGAGCACAGAATGTCTTTCCATTTCTTTGTGTCTTCTTCAATTTCTTTTTAAAATGTCTTATAGTTTTCAGCATATAGGTCTTTCACATCCTTGGTTAAATTTATTCCTAGCTATTTTATTCTTTTTGCTGCAATTATAAAAGGAATTTTTTTTTTCTTTTTCTGAGATTTCATTGTTAGTATATAGGAATGCAATGGACTTTTGTACGTTGATTTTGTAGCTGGCAACTTTACTATAGTCATTGATTTGGTGGAGTCTTTAGGCTTTTCTATATATAGCATCATGTCATCTGCAAAGAGTGACAATTTAACTTCTTCATTTCCAATTTGTATGCCTTTTATTTCTTTCTCTTGCCTGATTGCTCTGGCAAGGACTTCCAACACTGTTGAAAAGCAGAGGTGATAGGGGACAGCCCTGTCCTGTTCCTAAATGTAGAGCCAAGGGCTTCAGTTTTTCATTAATTATGAGATTAGCTGAGGGTTTGTCATATATGGCCTTTATTATGTTAAGGTATTTTTCTTCTGTACTTATTTTATTAAGTGTTTTAATCATAAATGGATGTTGTATCTTATCAAATGCTTTTTCTGCATTAATTGATACAATCATATGATTTTTGTCCTTTATTTTGTTTATGTGATGTATCACATTGATGGATTTGCGTATGTTGAATCATTCTTGTGCCCCTGGGATGAACCATACTTGGTTGTGATGAATAATCATTGTTTTTATTTCTTTTTAAATTAAAGTTTATTGGGGTGACAATTGTTAGTAAAGTTACATAGATTTCAGGTGTACAATTCTGTAATACGTCATCTATAAATCCTATTGTGTGTTCACCACCCAGAGTCAGTTCTCCTTCCATCACCATATATTTAATCCCCTTTAACCTCATCTACCACCCCCCTCCCCCCTTACCCTCTGGTAACCACTAAACTACTATCTGTGTCTATGAGTTTTTGTTTCTCATTTGTTTGTCGAATAATCGTTTTAATGCATTGTTGCATTCAATTTGCTAGAATTTTGTTTAGGATTTTTGCATCTGTATTCATCAGAGATATTGGTCTGTAGTTTTCTTTTTGTGTGTTGTCCTCACCAGGTTTTGGTATCAGGATAATGTTGGCCTCATAAAATGAGTTAGGGAATACTGTCTCTTCTTCAATTTTTTGGAAGAGTTTGAACAGGATTGGTATTAGATCCTCTTTGAAGGTTTGGTAGAATTCACTAGTGAAGCCGTCTGGTCCCGGACTTTTGCTTTTGGGAAGGTTTTGGATGATTGATTCAATCTCATTACTGGTGATCGGTCTGTTTAGATTTTCTAATTCTTCATGGTTCAGCCTAGAAAGGCTATATGTTTCTAAGAACTTGTCCATTTCTTCTAAGTTATTGAATTTGGAGGCATATAGCTCTTCATAGTATTCTTGGATGATCCTTTGTATTTCTGTGGTGTCCGTGATAACTTCCCCTTTTTCATTTCTGATTTTGTTAACTAGCGTCTTCTTTCTTTTTATCTTAGTGAGTTTAGCCAAGGGTTTGTCAATTTTGTTAATATTTTCAAAGAACCAGCTCTTTGTCACATTAATTTTTTTATTGTCTTTTTGTTCTCTATTTCATTTAGTTCTGCTCTGATTTTTATTATTTCCTTTCTTCTGCTGACCTTGGGTTTCATTTGTTCTTCTTTCTCTAGTTCTTAAAGGTGTAATGTGAGATTATTTATTTGGGATTTTTCTTGTTTCTTGAGATAGGCCTGTAATGATATAAATTTCCCTCTTAAAACTGCTTTCGCTGCATCCCAAAAATTTTGGTAGGATGTATTTTCATTGTCATTTGATCTCTCCTCTAATTTCTTTTTTGTCATTCTTTAAAAGTATGTTGTTTAATCTCCATGTATTTTTGGTTTTTCCTGCTTTCTTTTTGCAGTTGATATCCAATTTCAAAGCCTTGTGATCACAGAATATGCTTGGTATGATTTCAATCTTTTTAAATTTGCTGAGGTTAGTTTTATGTCCCAATATATGGTCTATCCTTGAGAATGTTCCATGTACACTAGGAAAAAAATGTATAGTCTGATGTTTTAGGATGAAGTGCTGTATAAATGTCAATTATGTCCATTTCATCTAATGTGTCATTTAGGGCTGCTATTTCATTGTTTATTTTCTGTTTGGATGATCTATCCATAGCTGTCAATGATGTATTTAGATCCCTAGTATAATTGTCTTTTGGTCAATTTCTCCCTTTAGTTCTATTAGTAGTTGCTTGGTATATTTCGGTGCTCCCTGATTGGGGGCATAAATATTGATGACTATTATGCATTCTTGTTGTATAGTCCCCTTTACCATTATGAAATGTCCATCTTTGTCTCTTGTTATCTTTTTCACCCTGAAGTCTGTTTCATCTGATATCATTATGGCTACACCTGATTTTCTCTGGGTACCATTTGCTTGGAGTGTCAATTTCCACCCTTTCACTTTGAGTCTATGCTTGTCCTTGTAGCTGAGATGTGTCTCTTGGAGACAGCATATGGTTGGGTTTAGTTTTTTGATCCAATCTGCTACTCTGTGCCTTTTTATTGGTGAGTTCAGTCCATTTACATTTAGGGTGATTATTGATATGTGAGGATTTCCTATCATTCTATCTTTAGTTTTCTGGTAAGACTGTGTCTCCATTGTTTCTTTGCCTTTTTGTTGTTGTCTATGATTTCTGTGTGGTGGTATTCTATGATGTTTCCCTCTGTTTCTTATTTTATTACAGTATATATTTCAGTTCTGGATTTTTTTTGAGTGGTTACCCTTAAGTTTATGTAAAAGAAAGTTTGATATTTAGAGTATTCCATTTTCTTCAGCACACTTACTTTCTCCATTCCCATATTCCGGTTCAGGCCTTTACTCTCCCCCTTTTTATGTTTTGGTTGCCACAAATTGTCCCTGTTGATGGTGGTTGAATAGCTTCCTTTAGTATTTCTTATAGTGCAGGTCATGTATTAGAAAATTCCTTCAGCTTCTGTATGTCTGGAAAGGTCTATTCCTCCTTCATATCTAACAGATATCTTTGCTGGATATATTATGCTTGGCTCATAATTTCTCTCTTTCAATAGTTTGAATATTTGGTTCCACTCCCTCCTGGCTTGTAGAGTTTCTGCTGAGATATCTGAGGATAATCTAATAGGCTTTCCTTTGTAGGTTACTGTCTTCTTTTCCCTGGTTGCCTTGAGGATCCTTTCTTTGTCGTTGATTTCTCACAGCTTCAATACAGTGTGCCTTGGAGAAGGCCTGTTGGGATTGAGGTAATTAGGTGTTCTATTTGCTTCTTGGGTTTGAGGATCCAGTTCTTTCCACAAGTTTGGAAGTTCTCATCAACTATTTGTTTGAATACACTGTCTGTTCCCTTCTCTCTTTCTTCTCCTTGTGGTATGCCCATTATTCTTATATTGCTCTTTCTGATGGAATCAGAAAGTTCTTGTAGAGTTCTTTCATTTCTTTTAAGTCTCAAGTCTCTTTCTTCTTCCATCTGTGTCATTTCCAGGTTTCTATCTTCAATGTCACTGATTCTTTCCTCCATCTGGTCAACTGTACTACCTAAGCTGGTTATTTCATTCTTAATTTCTTCTATTGAGTTCTTAATCTCCACTAATTCTATTTGGTTCTTTTTTAAAATTTCAGTCTCTTTGGTAAAATGTTCATATTGTTCTGTGATTGTGTTTCTGAGTTCATTAAACTGCCTTTCTGTGTTTTCTTGCATCTCATTGAGTTTTTCAGAACTGCAATCTTGAATTCTCTGCCATTTAAGTCACATATTTCCATATCTTTAAGTTCATTTTTTGGAGACTTTTCACTTTCTTTCTGAGCTGTCTTGTTGCCTTGGTTATTCATGGCAATTAATGATTTATTGTTTCTCTTCCTACACATCTACAGGAGTGGGTTCTACAACAGGTTGATAGGAAGAGGTCTTTCTTTTGTTTTCCAGTACTTGTTGGTAGAATGTTTTATTTTCTCTCTGACTCCAGCCTTTTTTCTCTCTCCCACACTGTAGTGTTATGTTTTCTCTGCACTATTCCAGCTTCTCACACAATGGGGGGATTCCCTGGAAGGCGGGTTTCTCCTCTGTTAACAGTTCACCTGGGTCATAGGGCACCACATCTCTGTGGGGATGCAGAGAGCTTTTGAAGTTCCAAAGCTCTTCCTGCACCAGATTCAGAGCCCGTTTGTTTCAGCAGTTCTGCTTACTTCTGCAGGGATCTGCCCAGATAGGTGGGGACAGGGGCAGGGTGAGTTGTGATAGGTGGCCCAGAGCAATGGAGGCGACCACCACAACAGCCAGTCCTGCCTCCACAGCTCCCTCCCCTTTGCCAGAACTAGTTGGGCTGCTAATCTGTGTCTGCAGACCACAGTTCTCAGAACTGCAAATATTCTGTTATTTTGATCTGACACTGCTACTGTTCTGCTTCTGGCACTGGGCAGGTGGGGGCGGGGCGAGCTCTGGGAGGGTAGGGATGGGGCGGCTAGTCTCAGTGCCTCAGCCTTCCGTTCTCTGCTCAGCAGTGAGGGCTTAAACCACTGTTTTCCGCCTTCTTCCCTCAGTCTTTGCTCTGAGGTCTCTGCCATGAGCGTTCGGTTCAGGCGTGTTATATGCTGTCCCCTCAGCCCTGTGGGCCATAAACAGAGCCCTAGCAGTCCTAGTTCTTCCCTCTCCCGCAGCTGCAGTAGTTCCGGGATGCAGCCAACTTGGAGAACTGAGTTATGTCTGCGTCCTGCGCATGCACAACCCCGTATCTGCACTTCTCCCTTCCCTCCTCCCCTGCTTGCACAATTTGCCCACCTTTAGGTGAATTCAGTAGTGTGCCTCTTCGTCTTGCCTGTCTGCTGTGCAGGGAGTCCTTTGTGGAGTTATAGTTGTTCAATTTGTTGTAAATTAGAGGGGAGATTTCCAGAGGCTCACCTCACACCTCCATTTTGATGACATCCAGTTCTCGACTTTGTCTCTCTGACTTATTTCGCTTAACATAATCTCAAACAAAATTAGTTATTTCAGTGATCCAGTAAAAAGAGTGCTTCAGTGTAGAATTTGAGAACCATGGTTAGTACTTTCTTAAATCACAGCCTTCTGGTCACCGAAGGGCATATTTTCACTCTGTTGCACAACATTCAATGGGCTACTTAGGCCTTGGCATATGAAATGACTAAAAAGAAATGTTTGGAAAATAAGCATATGAAAACGTGCTCAACATCATTTGCCATTAGGGAGAGGCAAATTAAAACAGCAATGAAATACCACTGAACCCCTATTAGAATGACCCATATCCACAGTGCTAACAACGCCAAATGCTGGTGGGGATATGGAGCAACAGGAACTCTCCTTCATTGCTGGTGAGAATGCAAAATGGTGCAGAGATTTTGGAAGACAGTTTGGAAGTTTTTATAAAACTAAACATACTCTTGCCATACAATCCAGTAATCACTTTCCTTGTTATTTACCCAAATGATTTGAAAACTTCTATCCATACAAACACTTGTGCACAGATATTCACAGCTACTTTATTCGTAATTTGCAGAAACTTGGAGGCAACCATGATGTCTTTTAGTAGGTTAATAGATAAATAAACTATGGTAAATCCAGACAATGGCATATTATTCAGCACTAAAAAGAAATGAGCTATCAAAGACATGGAAGAATCTTAAATTCATATTACTAAGTGAAGTAAGTCAATCTGAAACGTCTACATATTATATGGTTACAATGGTATGACATTCTAGGAAAGGCAAAATGATCGAGATAGTAAAAAGATCAGTTACAGGAGTTTCAGTACTATGATGAATAAAAGTGGTGTCGTTTAAGGCCATTGTTTTCTTGCTGACTTTCTGTCTGGAAGATCCATCTATTGGTGTTGGTGGGGTGGTAAAGTCCCCTACAATGATTGTGTTACTGTTGATCTCTGCCTTCATGTCAGTCAAAATTTGTTTTATATATTTAGGAGCTCCTATGTTGAGTGCATAAATGTTTAGTAGGGTTATGTCCTCTTGTTGGATTGATCCCTCATTCATTATGTAGTGTCCTCCTATGTCTCTTATTATGGTCTTCATTTTAAATTCTATTTTATCTGATATAAGTATTGCTACCCCAAATTTTTTCTCACTTTCATTTGCATGAAATATCTTTTTCCATTCTTTTATTTTTAGTCTGTGTGTGTCTTTCAATCTGAGGTGGATCTCTTGTAGACAGCAAACAGATAAGAAAACAGACAAGAAAACAGTCTTGTTTTCTTATCCAATCAGCTATCCTATGTCTTTTGATTGGAACATTTAATCCATTTAGATTTAAAGTGATATGGATAGGTATATAGTTATTGCCATTTTATTATTCATGTTTTTTATTTTCTTTTGTTTTCCCTCTTCTTTTTACCATTTGCAACAACATGGATGGACCTAGAAGATATTATGCTAAGTGAAATAAGACTGAGAAAGACAAATACCATATGATCTCATTCATATGTGGAATCTATAGAACAGTATAAATGAACAAACAAAAATGCAAATAGAATAAAAAATACAGAGAACTGATGGTTGCTACGTAGGAGGGGGGTTGTGGAACTGAGTGAGAACCCAGTGTGGGGCTGGGACCCCTCCCTCTTCAGGGGGTACCTCTGCCACTGAAGTGTTCCTCCTTGTGTTCAACCAGTACCAATGGGTTTGGGATCAGTCTATTTCACATCTCCCCCACTTTTACCATTCGCAATGTTGCCTCTTCTTTGTATCCTTAGTTATAGGGGTTCTGTTCAGCTTGTTTTTAGATGATTCTTGAGGTTAATTGTTCTATAATTTAGTTGTAATTTTAATGTGATCCTGGGAGGCAGCACGCATAGCTTTTACCTAATCCACCATCTTGGACCTTCTCCTCAATGTAGGTTCTTTGATTGCAACTAATGTTCCACACTGGTGGGGGACGTTAACAATGGGGGAGGCTGTTTGTGTGGCGAGGCAGAGGGATATGGGAACTCTGTGTGCTTTCAGCTCAATTTTGCTATGAGCCTAAAACTACTGTAAAAACTAAAGTCCATTAAAAAAATAAATAAAGGTCTAATAAAAATGGGAGTAGAGTACCTAGGTAATATCTTAACGGGACTAGTTAAGGAATAAACTGAAAGTCGTGTTAATACATCATTATACCAGGTCTATTGATTTGCAAATATAAGCACAAATAGACTTCAGGAATAAAATTGAAGCTGTATTTTGAAGTTAGAGTGCTTTAGATCTCACAATCTTTTCTGTTTTCTGCAAAACGATGCTGGATGTGTAGTGATATTGCTTGAAATCATTTCCGGAATATTCCAGTTGCCATAGCAGCCAAAGCTGATGATGGAATTTATATACAAAACCCCCGGAAAACAGATTTGCTAAAAAGTCTTTGGAGTAGCTCAAGATAGTTGGGTTTTTCTTAGCTCACCTTCACAATTTTCTTTGCTTATAAGTTCTTTGCATTTATTCTAGCAACTAAAATAGTAGTATTTTTTTTGAGCTAAAAATATGTACCTATCATCTACATGACACACATAATCAGTGTGGTAACTGGGCAGAATAATTGAAAGATTTTCTTGCAACGTATGGAAACTATTAATAAGCCTAGGAGTGTCAGAGGTTACAAAGGGAAGCTCAAGGGTGTTCAGAACTGTATCAGCTCAGTTTCTTTAGCTCTTATTTCTCTTTAAACATGTTATCATTTCTTAGGGACTGATCCTATATTTAAGCTGGTACACAATCAAATTAAAATTAATGTGGAGTGAGAGGTGCTTTTCATGTCTGCAGAGATCACTGTACCAGCTCTGGACTGCCCTGAACATGCACTTTTACAGACTCTTGAATATATATATATATATATATATATATATATATATATATATATTTTTTTTTTTTTTAATTATAGTTGATTCAATATTGTAGTTGATTCAATATTATTCAGCTTCAGCTTCAGGTGTACAGAGCAGTGGTCAAGCATCTACAACATCCGTGAAGTGGTCTCCCTAGTAAGACAAGTGCCCACTTGATACCCTACAAAATCTTTACAACAGTACTGATTATATTCCCCAAATTGGGAGACTCTTGTTCTTTATCTGTTGAGTTATGTGATGGCAGACATGTCTCCAGGCTTGGGCACAGCTCAGATTACCTTATTACACTGGTTTTTGTATTTTCTAAAAGATTTTCCTCAAGTCGCCAAAATATTGTGAAAGGAATCAAAACAGTGGACACTAAACGCTCCATGACTCTGTGATCTTCTTGAAGATGAGATGATGAGAGTCCTGGGGACTTTGAAAGAGCTTGACCTTTACTGATAGCGCCACTGCCAATTAACATGGTCTCCCTGTTGGCTGGTGCTGCCCAAGTGTTTGCTGAATCTTCGACATAACATAGAAAGGAATAAGCCTTCTTTGGGGAGAATTCTTTGTGAAATGCTTCTTCTGCTCTACTCTCTGTAGGCTTCAGAATTTCCTTTAATGTTGGGTCTTGGTTTCACTTAGGCTAAGCATCTCTTTAATACTGGACAAGGGTATGGGCAAGTGTGCTGAGTGCTATAAAGAAGCAGTGAAGGTGCCATCAGGGAATGTATGGAAAAACCTGATTTCGTTGGAGGAGTGACATAGGAAAGGTCTCCCTGAAGTGGTGATGTTTAAACGGGGATCGGAAGAATTAGTAAGTGTCAATCAGGCAAACCCTACTTGGACTAACTGACTTTAGTTCAACTTTTCATGTGTAACGTAAATTCCCTTATCAGGGTTTTCATACAGACTACTTACCTGGCTTGGAATTCTGATCCTCTTCTAGTTTGTAATGAATTCTTTTTGCGACTAGCCACTTAATATAAGTCTTCCCTGGTAATCCACAATGAGGAGATCTTTTTCTTTACTTTTTTTTTTTTGTCATCTGGATTTCAGTAATTTTGAATTATTTTGTGATTGCTCTTCTTTGTCCCATTGGATGCTGTCCAGCCAACTTCTCCTGTGAGGGAAGCAAATTAATATACTGATAGCAGATCCAATGGAAAATGAATGAGGCTTGGTTGGCTAGAAAAATTTTTCTGTGCTGCTTCAGTTCCCTTCAATAAATGATTTTCGTGATTTTTCTGATTGACCTTTTTCAAAAAGGTATCAATATATTGATCTGCCATTTATAGGAATAACACACCTCTCTTTCAGTGTTTGTTTTAGGTCTAGTGGTAATTAAACTTTGCAACATATTAGAATTGTTCCTTCACCATTTCCTTGGACACCTTCAGATGGAGGGAGGAGCCACTTTTGGCACTGTGATTTTACTTTCTTTTATACTTCTTTAAAAAGGATTTCCATTACTTGTACACTTTAAGGAGTTACAGCATTTTTTAAAGTGTCCTAAACCTTTCAGGATTAGAACACTTTAAAAATGCTGTAACTCCTTAAATTGACGAGGTATTGAAGCCCAGGTTACTGGGCTTGAAGATTTATCAAGTCAAAAGCTACTTATACTTCAGAACTGTAGTTGTTTCCATATCAAGAATTCAGCCACGCCTTTTACAGCCCTCACAGCAGCTCAAGCTTTCTCATGTCATTCTTCCTATTATTGGTCAATTATAGTGTTGGATTTTCACCTGGTGGTAATGCCGCTGGTGACAGGGTCATTCTTATTTGCTAATGAATTCCCAAGTTTCTGAAATGAAGTGTTTAGGATTGCAGAGTTTATTATTGATTTTTCTCCCAGTGATGCTGAACAATCAAAACCACATTCAAGCTAGATTGAAGAAAGCTGATTGGTTGTATATCCTTTACCTCATTACAATAATGCATGTCTTCTCCCTACATTGGTAGGGCGTTCTTGTTGTATCATCTGTGAATTTAATCCACTCATCACCATAATTCAGTTCTAAAACGGCTGCTCTCCTTGGAGGATTCGTTCTCATAATTTATCTGTCCTCTCCATCGCTCCTTCTACAAATTAATTCCATGAGCATCCGTTAAGCATGTTTTATGAGCCAGACATTGATTTGAGTTCCAGGGATAAAGCGGTTAATGAAAGACACAGCAATCAGTTTCTTGATGTAGTTCACATCCCGAAGTGGGAGGGGTGAGACAATGAATAAGGGAAATAAGTGAAATATATGGCGTTTCAGTTGGGGATGAGTGTCATATAGGAAAATAAAGGCACAAAATGGAGTGTTGGTGGGCAATTGAGATTTTATATCAGGTGGCCAGGGGAAGACATGACTGAGCAGCTAACCTCTGAGTACAGATGTAAAGGAAGTGAGAAGGCACTAAGGGGGGGAGGAGCATCCAAACAGAAGCAGCACCAAGAAGGAAACATCTAGAAGAGAAAGGATACTTTAGCATGGTCAAGGTGATACACCAGGGGTTGAAGTGGAAAGACCAGAAGGTAGAGGAAAAGAGGATGAGGTCTAATACGTAGTAACAGGCGTATAGGCCATGCAGGGCTCTGTGGGGAACCCCAAAGGCATTTTGGCTTTTTCTGTGCAGGAGATGCAAAGCTCCTGCAGTATTGAGGAGAGGAATTACATGATCTGATTTACATAAGAACAGGTTTACTCTGGCTGCTGTGTGGAAAAGAGATGGAAAGGGATTTGGTTGGAAGCAGGGCTACCAGTTAGGAGGTTGTTGCAATAATCCATGCAGGGGATGATGGTGGTTTGCTGTAGAGTGGAGGTGGTGAGAAGGAGAGTATATTTGTAAAGCAGATCTAATAGAATTTACTGATAGATTGAATGTGGTATGTGAAAGAAAGCAACAAGTCAAAGATGGCCTAAATTTTTTGACCCAAACAACTGGAAGTGTAAAGTTCCTATTAAGAGATATGGGGAAGACTGGGGAAGTGCAGGTTTGGTAGAAGATCAGAAGTTTGAGACAAGGCCTCTTTGTTCCTCCCTTTCAGGCATTCCTAAATCCTGACACACACACACACACACACACACACACAGGCACACACATACACACAGTGGCATTCCTAAATCCTGACACACATACACACACTTTCTCCTTCTTCCTTTCCTCCCTCCCTCATTCCCCACTGAAAGTAGCTGGTGGGTTCCCAGTAGTTAGTCTCATTTACCACTGAACAAAAGGACTAGGAGAGGGGAGAAAATAAGTGTAGAAACAGAGTTGCTTTTTTAACATTTGAATTTTAGATGAAGCCCTGGAGGGCCAGGGACTTGAAGAAAAACATAACTTATATAACAACTCATGTTTCATTTTAAAGTAATATAAAAACACAAGGAATGAAATAAAAAAATAACTTTAGCTGTAGCTGTTCTGATGTGTCAGTATGTATTTTCCTCTTTAATGTCAGAGTTGAGATCTCAAGCTAGAAGCCATTCCTTTTGGGTTTCACATTTCTGAATCCTCTATGCCATCCCTAAGCTCTGGGATCCCTTCTGCCTGGTTTTATGTCTTGTTCCCAGGCCTGTCAGATAGGGACCGTATTTGCTTGTTCACTACTGTACCCTTAGTACCAAGAAGAGTACCTGTTGAATTTGTTGAATGGATGGGACCCAAATTCAATGATATGTCTTCTGCCTTACAAAGTTTTCTGATTAAAACAGATAATCCTGTGATTTGTAATTGGGTTTCCTTTGCATAAGAGTTTCATGTTGAGATTGGGCTTCACTGGGAAGGAGTTCATTGAGATATGGGTACATGAGCTCTTTGAATGATAAAAAAATTCTGTGCTACAAAATTTCCAAGCTGTAAATGGAGTAAATCTTTAAGGTTCATAACTCTCAGAGGTACTAGCATGTCAATGGTTTGGTAAACTCCACTTTATCTGGTCATGCTTACTTGTTGAAGGAGGCTCAGCTAAAGATGTTAATTTAAGGAAAATTTAAATAAATAATAGTACAAGAGGGTCATAGTTATAGCAAAAATTGTGAAGGTTGGGATGTACATGTAAGTATGGGAAATAGTTTTTTTTTTTTTTAATTAAAGTTTATTGGGGTGACAATTATTAGTAAATTTACATAGATTTCAGGTGTACAATTCTGTACTACATCATCTATAAATCACATTGTGTGTTCACCACCCAGAGTCAGTTCTCCTTCCATCACCATATATTTGATCCCCTTTACCCTCATCTACCACCCCCCTCCCCCCTTATCCTCTGGTAACCACTAAACTATTGTCTGTGTCTATGAGTTTTTGTTTCTCATTTGTGACAACATGGATGGATCTTGAGATTATAAAGCTAAGCGAAATAAGTCAGACAAAAAAAGCAGAGAACCATATGATTTCACTAATATGTTGTATATGAACCAAAAACAACAAAAGAACAAGACAAACAAATGGGAAACAGTTTTAATCTAAACATCCAGTTGATACTTGCAAATATTCTTGTACATGTCTGCTCGGTGGCTGTCTAATTTATCATGTGTATGTTGCACACAAGATTTTGCGTGTCACAAGGTCATGTTCAGATCATTGGGATTTATGAGAGGCCTGCATTACATCAATGGTACACATTGCTACTGAATCTGTCTAATAGTTGCAAGAAACATAATGCATTGCTCTTAAACTCTCAATTACCCTGGACTGCTTCTCAAGCAGGATTTGTTTGTTGTTTTAATACTATTATTAATAATATTTAGGTAACATAGACACAAATAACTTTAAATATTATCTACTTTGGCTCATGGGAATGAAGAAAAGGAGAATCAATTTATGTGAAAAAGAGAAAAGACAAAACAGCTGGTTTATGTCCTCATCCCAAGCTGGCCCTTGGGGACAAGGTGTGATAAAAGACCCAACTGGTTTGCTTTTGTAGGGAATTTTAGGTGTGAAAATTTCCTCTTTCATATTAAGGAAAAGAGTCAGTTTGATGAAGGAATTGCTAAAACTGTGACTTAAAAAAAAATCCTACTGAAGTTGGTAAATATATATTTTTAGTCCACAAATCTAAGAATTAATTTTTCTCTCTTGCCTGCTACCTAGCCACATGGCAGATTTCAGCATTCCCGTAATTATAGATAAATACCCGAAATCAGACAGTGTCCACAGACACCTGCAGCCAGGCTGGGTTTCACACAGCAGTGTCTGAAGAAACAGCCTCATTTCCATGCAGGCCACAGGCTGGGGTGTAATCAGTGATGGGCAGAGGTAAGACACAGCAGGTGTGCCCTGGTGGCTGTGACGATGTCCCCAAGCTGGTAACCTCCAGAGATGAAGATCCCCAGCCCATGTGGATGAAACAGAAGCGATGTGATGCTTCGGGTGTGGGACTCCAGGGGGGCTTTCAGCGTGACAGTTCCTGCAGAGAAATGTCTATTCTAATTACGTAAG
This sequence comes from Rhinolophus sinicus, assembly GCF_036562045.2. NCBI lineage: Eukaryota > Metazoa > Chordata > Mammalia > Chiroptera > Rhinolophidae > Rhinolophus > Rhinolophus sinicus. Next base: position 50,010,133 of record NC_133761.1, on the reverse strand, counting down.
ACAATTCGATTTCATTTTTTAACTTTTACTTTAAAAATGTTTGTGTCACTTGAGCTCCTAGTCACCATTTCCAGCAGCCATTTCTCAGGGCTCAGCCTCTTTGAACTTTGTATAGTGTTTACCATGGAGGGTGACGCTTGGCATTGTCAACTGCTTCTCTATGGTGCTGGAACAAAGGCTCACCTTTCTGTTTGCTTCTCCTGGCTCTGTCAGTGTGACTTTTCTTCTTCTCCTACAAAGTGTGGTCCTCCGACACTGTGGCTTATCTTCCCTTTGTGACTCCTCTGCATCCCTTCTCTTTCCTCCTTCCTCTCCTCCTGCTCTTCATCTCCTTTGTCTCCTCCTCCTATCTGACCAACTTTCGCGTCTGTATAGAGGATGCCTGATTCCACGTCACCAGCCCATGCTTCTCGCTCAAGTTGCAAATTCACGTTTCTAACTCCCAGTCAGAATCTTCTCAAGATACTCTGTGAACACTTCAAACGCAACATGTTCAAAATAAACTCACACCCCTCCCTCAATTTCTGTGAATAATACAGGTCTCTAACTAGTTGCCCAGGGTCAAGTCTCCCAGGCCATCTTCTCTCCTCACTTTCCCAGATCGTTTGCATCCTACCATTGCTTGAGTCTTGGACCCGACACTCATCACCACATCTTTGTCTGTGTCCCTGAGGCCACTCAGTGCAGCTGCTGTTGCCTGACACTTCAACAATTAGAATAGCCTCTCACCTCTAATTGATTGAAGACACTCCTTGGTGGAGTAATTTCCAAAAACAGCCATTCTTGATATTCAAAATTTGTGCTGTGGACAAAAGAAAAAGTTAGTTTCTAAGGGTGGCATTCAAGGCCCTTTGTGGCATGACTCTTATTTCTATTTCCTGCTTCACCACCACTGTCTCTGCTCACACATCCAGTGCTCCAGCCACTCTCAGGACTGGGTTGTGTTTCCTACAACTTGTCTTTGATGACTTGTCCCCTTTGATTTGAAGATGCTTTCTTTCCATTTCTGTTATGTTTACATTTGTAAACGCATCTATTTTTCTTAACACATAACAAGTTTTAAATCATGAAAGTAACCTCACAGAAATGTTAGAACACAAGAGAAAAATATTAGGAAGGAACTGAAATTCTTGCATAGTATCTCAGATGTAGGAACTATTATATCATTTAAGTGTATTTTAATATGTATATGTACAACACATGCAAAGTTTTGCGATATCAATAAACTCTGTATAGACAAGTTCTACATCAGCTCTTTTCACTTAATATTACATTGTACATATTTCTGGAGCATTAAATATTACTTGAGAACACATGTACTAACATCTGCAAAATATTATAGTATGGATGTAGTGCAATTTATTCAAAATCTTCTGGTTTGTGTAGTAAATAATTTTAGAAGTATATTTTTTTTCTCTGAGTTTTTAGAATGGTTAGCCTTATACTATTTTTAGGACACATAGTTCCTTTCCTCCCTCTTTCCTTCCCTTCTCTCTTTTTCCTTTTATTTCCTTTGGAGTGAAGAGGGTTAGATGTAGGGTAGGTGTTTGGTAGCAGGGTAGGTGGCTTGTCCATGGATCCACGCCTCTTGGCTTGAGCACTTATAGCATCTTCCCAGACCCACAGCCTTTGCTGGTGGTGCTGTGTGAAGCTTCCAGCCCTCTGTCTTGCACTGTTTTGTTAGATTAATGGGTCACTCTTCTATTCCCAGTATTAGTCTCTCTGCTGGACTAAATGGACAAAGTACATGGAAATCCACAGCCCAATAGCCCCTGACAGAGGGCTCTCCTCCAAACTCCACTGCACAAGCCTCCCGATAGCATTTTGCTTTTGGGGATCATACCCTCTTCTAGGGAGTAATTTATTCCCTAAATGACCCTCTTTATATCCTCCTTCTTTGTTTTGGGGAGTTAGTTTCTGTGGAAAGCTGTAGAAGGTAGAGGCCAACTTCCGACTCTCTTGGTGGTTGCACTGTAGAGGGAGGCCCCGAGTGCTTTAGCTGGAATGTGCAGAATGCTCTGAGTCAGAAGGAGAAGAATAAAGCACGCCCTGAGCTTCCCTTAGCTTGGCAGTTCTGCCCCAGTTTAGGCAGTCAACTATATTGTGCTCCGGGGTGATCCCCAGTTCGGCTTCACAAATTGGTGACCTGTGGAAATCCCTCCAGGGTTTTTATCAGAGGGCTGTCTGCCTTAACGTCTATCTTTTTCTGTGTTAACATGCATATTTGAGTTTTAGACTTAATAAAAATCTATAAACACATGTGCTCTATAGGCACCCATCACGGAGGTCCCTACCTAGTCCACAAGGCCCACGACAGACACATGTCCATGAAGCTGGTCCTTATGTCCAAGGGAACGTGGCACCATCTTGCTCCCTATGTTTTTGAAGCACCTGATTTTCCTGCTCTCAAACTTATTTATCCCATGTGGCATAATCGATGTATATATCATCCCTGTTGCCAGCCTAAGTTCCTTAAGGTTAAGAAAATGTCTTTTACCTTGTCACTTCCCCAAAAGAAATCGGTATGGTGGGGCAAGTGGAAACAAAACACGAGAGTTCACTGCATTAGATCACGTGCATAATATTTTGCTTGTGCCATTTTATTCTGCCATTATACTCTGCTTAATGGCATGCATGCCTGCAGACCACACATTGAAACGTAGGCTTCCCATATACATGTGCTTATCAATGACAAGTTCATAACCCATCTAACCAGTCAATGAGGTATCTATTGTCATCCCCACTGACAGTTGAGAAAACTGAGCTTTGTGGGGCTTTTGTAATTTGTGGGGCTTATGAACCAGACTCACACAGCTAGAAGGTGACAAAACTGGTACCCAGATTCAGATCAAACCAACTATAAAGCCTCTTCGCCATCCTCCCGCACCTCCTCTTTTTGGAAATTTATTCTGAGATGTTCAGTTAATGTACAAGTGAGTAAAGTGTTTATTATTAGGGGAGTTCCTTCTCTTTTTTAACTAATCAAGCAACCTCACTTGGAATGAGAATAGGCCAAAATCCCCTTCCTACTTAGCACCAGTAAAACTGAGACAAATCCTTATTATTTTGCACTCTGAAATAGTGGGATGAGGACAGAGATATTTGCATCTCATGTCACCATGCTATAGCTGTCAGAGTTATATTTTGGTAAGCTTTTGTTAAAGAAGTTATTCACAGATCTTAAAAACTCAGTCTGTTAGTTAGTGGACCATGTCTGAGGGAAGTTGGCACACATTCTTTGGAATGCCACGTAGGTTTCAAACAATCTAAATCATACATTTCGCATCAGCTCCTGCTATTTTCTCTCCTGATCATTTTGCCTGTAGAGGGGCTGGGTGAGACATTATTACATAGATACTCCCTAAAATACAAACTTCTCATTTACAAACTCCTGTACATATGAACCTACTTTCGAATCTGGCATTTGAGTTTGAATTTGTATGCCTTTGTGCAACGGACTAGAATATGAAAGTACTGCGATAGAGAATGCTTTAGCCTTTGCTCAGATTCTAATGCTATCTCCCCGGTGAGATAAGTGCGACAAGAGAAGATTCCCGCTGAGCTAGACTAAGTGATGGCGCCAAGACCTTCTCCTTCCACTAGGCGGTGCTGCTCCACCTCACCTCCTTGTCGCACTTAGGTAGCAGCAGGCAGTCAGGCCCGCACTCGGTTCTCCTCCCTGCAAGCACAGATAATCGAGTCTGTTCCATCTCTCATGTACCTGAGAGAGTGAGGTGATGAAGGCTTCCTCAGCTTGGAATCGGTGCTCAGGAGCCCAGGGGCTTTCTAATTATCCTTTGTGGCCCCTCCATAAATATGTGTCCAATGAGTGTTAGGTACGCCTTTCCCTTAAACACTTCGTTGATAGCCACCGTGTTAGAGAATCTGGATCTATCAAGTCGAAGGAGAAAACTTCTTCAACTTGCGTAGAATCTCGTTGCTGGGAAGGGTAGATGAATGCATTAGTTTTTACTGTAGCACATGGTAGGTGTTATGCTAGAAGCGTGGGCAGGCAATTAAGGGAACACAGAGGGAGGGCAACTAAATCAGGCTTCTGGATCAAGGTGCGTTTCCCCAGTTATAGGACAAGTGGACTAAACTTTTCAGTTCATTTGAGCGTTTGCTAAATGGAAAAGGTTTACAGGGCACAAAGAAGGGGAAAATTATGCTAAGAAAAATACGGCGTTAAGGAGAGGATGATGGGTGTAGGGACCACAGTTAGTGTGAATTGCCTGGAGAAGGGGCTGCATTAGATACTGATGCTTGAGAGAGAGGCAGGAGCCACACCATGAAGGGCTGTGTACTAAGTATCTCACGGAAAGGCTGACTTGTATTGTCCTGGGCACGGGGGCTGCTCTGAGACCAGCACCCCCCAGCAGAGGGGAAATTGGTGTCATGACCTGCTTTGCATATTAAACCTTATCCAACCGAAACAACAACAAAGAATGGGCTGGGCACGTGCAGAAGATGAAGGGGTGTGTACAATGAATAAGCGAGTAGATTGCTTTGGTTGGCACTGGCGTTTAGTGTCAGAAGAATTTCGTCACTGGGTGGCATCCTCATGGTAGTTGTCTCCAGAAAGGCTTATTTCCTGCTGAACAGCTGGAGGGTGCGTATGGAGACTCTCTCTGATCAGATGAGGAACAGCATTTCCAGAGGTGAGGAGGAGTCCCCTTCCACAAGAGGCTTCGGGCCAGGCACAATGAAGAGACTCAGGAATTTCCAGAGATGGATTTATTCCTTTACAGGATTTTGCAACTGTTAGGAACCCTCAGTTTGAAAATGAAGGTAGGACCTTTGGACTTACCTTACTTCTTGCTGGGTGACAGACAACTTTGACATCTGCAGCAATGCAGGTCGGATTCCCGTCGGAGGTGTCTGGAGGTCAGAGAGAAGGTTTCCTTCTTTGACTTCACGGCTCTACACGCACTTCAATACATTCACAACAGAACACTTCATAAGACTCATGTCCTACCGAAGGCCTTCTTGAAGGAAACAGCAGGCACGCCGGTCTCCTCCCCTGCTCAGAAATAGAGGAGACTTAACCAGATATGTGGGAAAGAACTGGGGCTTTGCAGTAGAACCAGCCTGGAGTTAAATCCCAAACTGTCTCATCTCTAGCCATGTGACCTCGCGCAACTTGCTGTGTCTCTCTTAGCCCAGATTTCACCCATGTAACATGGATACACTACCTACTTCGTGGTTCATGACATATCAAGTGTTTGGCCACATAAAATATGTGTTCAGTTGATATTTACTTTTTTCTCATTGCCAGAGCTTCACAATTTCTATGTTGTGAAATTTTTATTATTGCTCATAAGTTTGTACATCAAGTAAAATATTTATTGATCTGCCATTAGGTGCCCCTGATTTTCTAGGAGAGTTTCACTTTCAAACGATGTGTCCTGTGTCATATATCTTGACTATTTAAATCTGAAAATATGGCCCAACCTGACAGTGATTTCCTTCAAAACAGGGCAGGAACCTGATTTCCAGCAACGTATTCTATATTTTTACAGAAGAAGTTCATCTGCTGTGTGTGTATATAGTCGGCATCTACAGAAATAAGGATAACCAGAGGATCTTCCTTTTTCTAAGATCATTATATGAGGCAGAACAGTTTGTGGTTATAGAAAAATGAAACTGGGAAAATGGTTCATATGGGTCAGACACCATACTGGTGACCCCATTGGCACTTACCCTTTATGCCCTGAGAGAAGGGTTCTCCTACGTTCATTACGTTCATGGGCGAGACCATCCTTTTATGCTGAGACTCCAGGAAACATCGTGACTTTCCTCAGCATTGATCAGTTTAGGATAATTTTGTGATGTCTCTATGTGTCACAGTCCAGTGGCTTTTAAAAACATATATTGTAGTTAGTTGTGCTTTGAGCTTTAAGGCCAGGTTATTTCATCATGGCATGTGGAGATCTACATTGTACAGGCTTTTGAAAAAGTGTGTTCCTATGTGTGGAGTCTTCTGCACTGAAATCTGGATGCCCCTTGTGGGTTGTGGTGGGTGGTGTAGGTCGCCAAACAGAATAAAAGGACTGCAAGGGACATGTTTATGGGACTGTGAAGTGGCTTTAATGTTGTTGCTCTCCTTTGAGCATGGTGGTCTTACTAGAGACTTCCAGAATTTTATAAGAGTCAGGCTGGCAGCAGAAGTCGTAGGGGGTCGGCTCTTATTCAGGAAGCTGAAAAGACCTGAGAGAAGGATCCCAGTTTGGGTTAGACGGAGAGAAGAAGAAGCTCAGAGGTTGAATCAGACTGATTCTTGGTGAGGCAGTTTGATATAATTTCTTGGTGACCGAATGAGCTGGTAATCTGTGCATTTAGGCTTGCTGACGGGATGACACCACAATCCACCCCTTCATTCTTTTTTATTATAGTGAGACTTCTTCCTGGTGGTGTTTGGATGGAAGAAAAGAAAGTGACTCATGTATGAAATAATAGGCAACAATTTCACACTCTTTTATTAGAGCTGATGAAGGCAGTCAGTGTGATGTGCTGGGATGGAGACTCTGTGTTCTAGTCTTAGTTTCACCACTAAGAAGCAGTGTGATGTAGTCCAAGGCACTTAGTTACCTTGTCACCTGTGAAATGATCCCTCAGGCGCTTCCATGTCAGTGCTGCCGTGACTTGAGATGTCAGAGAAGGTCACAGAATTGGAGAGGTTTTGTGAGAAGGATGGAGAGGACTGGGGGTGAAAGCAGACAGGAAGGAAGTGACCTAAAGGAGGATATTGGAAAGAATGATTGCCCTGAAGATGGTGCAGCAAGAAGTTGGTAGCAACAACAAGTTTTGAATTCAAAAGGATGTGATCAATAAAAGGATTGTGATTCTATTTGCAGTTATTTTCAGGTTATTAACTCTCATGATAGACATTTAAAAATAAGGGATGTGATTGATCATTTTTATGCTTACAGACCTGAACCTTTTAAATTTGGTATATGTTTGTGGGTAAGGGGTGGGGAAAGGATGGGGCTTGTAACCTGGAGGACCGTGTAATATGGAGGACACTCCCAGCTATTGTAAAATACTCAAGCATCCAGTCCTACAGGGAGGGGCCAACAAGACCCAATTGGTGCTTCCTCATTAAAATGTATTGAGAAGAGTTCTAGTATACCATTTCAAGCCCTGATTCTGGAGCTAAACTTCTTGAGTTTGAAATCTGTGTGACATTAGACAGGCTACTTAACCTCTCTGTGACCCAGCTTCCTCAACTGTAAAGTGGAGATGATGATAATTCTACTTCAGAGGGTAACCATGAAGATGAAATGCGTAAATGTACAATACTTAGGACAGACTTCTAAGGCAAAGCAGACATGCTTTTTCTTATTGGCTCCTTTAAATATCATTCAAACCCCTGGACACTATATATAAATATCAGAAGACTATGAAAAGAGGAGAGAAGAAGGCAGACTGTCTAGAACTTGAAGACATGAGGAATGAATGATGCAGTAATGAGTTCTCTGGGTTTTCTTTTTGCCTTATACCGCAGACTTGGAGTAGAAGAAGCCAACAACCCGGAAATGCCATTGTGCACAGACAAAAAACTGGTTCCAACACAAGCCTGATCTCTATGTTTGTGTAGAAAATCTGAAGAAATCTGTGAAAAAACTCCTAGAACTGTTAAGTAAATTCAGCAAGGTCACAAGATACATGACATATATCTAAAAATCAATCATAGTTCTACATCATTGCAATGAAAATGTGGACACCAAAATTTAAAATGCAATACTATTTATGATTGCTAAAGATAAAAATGAAATAGTAGGTATAAATCTAACAAAACCTACTTAAGTCTTGAATGCTGAAAACTATCCAATACTGATCAAATACATAAAAAAAAATTGATTTAGTTGAGAGACATACTATGTTCACTAATTGGAAGACTCAACATAGTAATGATATCAGTTCTCCCCAAATTGATATGCTGTGTTTCCCCGAAAATAAGACCTGGTATTATATTATATTATATATTATTATATTATATTATAGTAAAATAATACTGGGTCTTATATTAATTTTTGCTCCAAAAGACACATTAGAGCTGGTTGGCTAGGTCTTATTTTCGGGGAAACACAGTGTAGGTGTAACACAATTCCTATCAAAATCCAAGCAAGATATTTTGTAGATGTAGACAAGAATACTCTAAAATTTAAATGAAAGGCAGAGGAATTAAAATAGCTAAAACATTTTCAGAAAATAATAAAGTTGGAAGAATCAGGCTTCTCAATTTCAAGACTCACATAACTATAACACTCAAGGCTGTGTGGTATTAGCAGGGGGATGTATACATAGGTAACCAGAAATAGACCCACACAAATATGACCAACTGATTTTTGACAAAGGTGCACAAGAAATCCAATGGAGGAAAGATATTTTCAACAAGTGGTATTTGGGCAATTGGACATTCATAAGCAAAAATGTACCTAAACATCTTATCTTTCTCACATCTTCTACAAAAACTAAATGTAAGTGGATAATAAACTTAAACATAAACTGTAAAACTACAAAAATATTAGGAAAAATAGGAGAAAACCTTTGTGATATATAGTTATGTAAATAATATCAATATTTGATACCAAAAGCGTAATCCATAAAAGGAAAAGTTGATAAAATGGACTGCATTGGAATAAAAATTTTGCTCTCTGAAATACCCTTTAAGAGGAACACTGGTTGTGATATTGTACAAGATGTTACTGTTGGGAGAGATTGGCTAAAAGGTACAAGGGGTCTCCCTGTATTATTTCTTATAACTGCATATCTATCGGCAATTAACTCAAAATAAAGTTTTAATATCAGAAATACCTAGGATATAGGTATGTGGCACGTAGCTAAGTACTGAATAAATATTAGTTACTATTATCTTAGATAAAAGACCATTTCTTCCCTACAACTTCAGCACTGAGTGTGTTTACACAGAACACATTTGGTTTCTATGTCCCCTCAAAAAGTAAATACAGAAATAGGAAGAAAATATGAACCAACACCCATTCTTCTCTGTAACTGGGCCCTACCCTTCCTCCTGAGCTCTAAATGGAGCTCTGTTGAATTTTCCTGGATACTGAAGGCAGTTATATTTTTGTCCTAATTCTCTTCCATGTTCTCAAGTCTATTTCTGCGCTGCTATATTATAGAGAAGTTCTGAGATCTTACTGCCTTCCGTATTGCCCATGGTTTCCTATGGTCTGCACAGGAGAAGAAACCACCTCGAGTGGGCACTAACTGTGTCCCGCTATGGGGAGAGTGTGTATATTGGTGGAGGCCCCCAGGTGAATAGTGTGGGTATGTGTTCTTTTTATGGTGGAGGAAAAGGGAGTGCTGATCCTATTTTTTTTCTCAGAAAATAAGAAGACTGGAAACAGGAAAGATAAGATCCATTGTCAATGACTAGAAGGAAGGCATCTGCTACCCCAAACCACAGTGTACAAGGAAGGGTGGACATTTGTACTAAAAGTCAAGGATCCATGTGCAGAGACACTGAGTCAGGATGCTCAAAATCACAATTTATAGACAAGCCAACAGAGCACAGGTCTTCAAAGTAGGTAAAGGACCTGAGGTACAAAACAGTTATCCACTGTGGGGAACAGTGGTGATGAGGTGTGTGGGTTGGTGAAGGAAGGCTGAGTAGTAGGTGTAGGAAAGAGAAATAACACAGACGTGCTGTAGTTGGGAGCCAGATGGATGAATGAGGGGCTGCACTGTGGGCAGCCTGACAGCTGCGGGAAGAGCCCTCCCCAGCCCTGTGTCATAGGAAACCTCTCCAACAACCTGCAAATACCTACCCCAGGAAGAACTCACATTGTTCAAAGACAAGTGGTAAATTATGGGGGGGCGGGAGGGGCAGAAGAACCAATAACAGGTTCTATACAAAAGTAACATAGAAAAGATGGGAAAAATCAAATACAAATGGCAGGTGGAGAAAGTGCACCTCAAAATTGTTCCCTAGGGGGGTGGGGGGTGGGAGATGAGGGTAAGGGAGATCGAATATATGGTGATGAAAGGAGAACTGACTCTGGGTGATAAACACACAATGGGATTTATAGATGATGTAATACAGAATTGTACACCTGAAATCTATGTAATTTTACTAACAATTGTCACCCCAATAAATTAAAAAAAAAAAAATTGTTCCCTAAATAGAACGATATTTGTATTTTTTAAAGACAGAAATAACTTCCTTAAAACATAAACCTAAGCCATGCATAAAAGGGGTTGTGGAAGTTGTGGTGAGGCAGTGGAAGAAGGTGAAACATGAGTTGGTCAAGATCAGGAAACAAGTGAAAGAAGAAAAAATAAACTCATCAAATATGAAGTCTTGCTTGGAAGGAACACAAAGGAAATTGGAGATTATTGAAAATATGGTGGTGCAAGATGAAGAAATCTTAGAGGTCTACCATACATTATGGTGCATATAGTATACAATACTATGCTATACTGTAATTAAAAGTTTGCTAAAAAGGTAGATCTCCAGTGATTTCATCATAAAAAAAAGTTTAAAATGAGGGCAGTAAGAAACTTTTGGAGGTGATGGATATGTTTATATCATAGATTGTGGTGATGATTTCATGTCTATATAGTTATTTCCAAACTCAAAAGTTGTATACCTTAAATACGTACAGCTATTTATATGTCAACTATACCTCAATAAAGTGGTTTAAAAATATGATTAGAAATAAGACTGTGACAGCATCAAGAAAAGTAAGCAAAATGAAGACATGAGCACAGGGTTAAAAACATTTTAAAAGAAGGTAAATATGAACGATGAACAAAGTGAATCAACATACACACATTTGCTATTCCTGAAGAAGAGAATCAAAAATAAAATGTAAAAAAAATCTAAAGGTGCTATTCAAGAAAACTTTTCATAACCAAAAGAAGCCATGAAGTCAGCATTCAAGTGCCAAGAAATGTTGACACATAATAATCAAAGTAGATATGTATCCTGGTAAATTTACTAGACCTTAAATTTGAAGAAAAAAAAAAATCTTTGGGCATAACAAGATGAAAAAGTTCAGCTCAGCCATAGATAGTTCCATAAAATTACCTACAGCAGAAATAGAAGAAACTGGAGCACTGCCCTACACTGTTCTCTCCATCTCCCACAAATTGCAGCACTCTTGTTAATAGCAAAGAATCAAGACAAACTAAATGTCTGTCAATCAGGAACTATTTAAATACGTTATGATATTAAATTATAGTATATGCATGCAATAAGCGATTATATAGCTTCTAAAAGAATACAGCTACACAAACAGTAATAATATGCAATGATTTCCAAGATATATTTTGAGCAAAAACACAGTGAGATGCTACTTTGTATACATTTTAGGATATATTTTAAAAAACTGATAACCAAGATTGTCATTGGGCAGAGGTAAAAGGGATCTCTCTCTCTCTCTCTCTCTCTCTCTCTCTCTCTCTGTGCATAGACTAGCTGTGAAGGTAAGGAACTGACAAAAGAGAAATAGACTTGTTTCTTCAAAGTATCTTTTCTGCTAGAGCCTGAAAATTCACATTAGAGTCACTCCTCACTTTTATTCATTGCCTTCCATTATAAGATGCAAATATTCCTAGGCCAGGTAGGAAATTGGGAGAAAGGGACCATTAATTTTTTTTCTTCAAATACTTTTATCAGAGAAAATACTCAATAAATACTGACTGTCTGGACATTCACTAAGCTAAAATGAAGCAACAGAAGAGGATGCTTAAGACAATTCACAGTGTTGCTTGAGTACGCAGATCTTACCATATTGTCAGCATTGGTCCTTAAAACCATTTAGCCAAAGGAAACAGGGAATTGAGCACTTCCAGGCCATTGCTTACTCTGCTTTAAGAACTGTTTTTCCTTTTGGGCCAGAAAGCTACATCTGTGCCTATGAACAGAATCATATTAACCTTTTAGGCTTTATCAAGAGCTGAATGTACTAATGGCAAGAGTTGCCCCAAGTTAATTGTGTTTAGGCTAACCCTTTTTATAGAATATTTTTGAGGTCTGGAGACTCTTCTGTGTTCTGACCCATTCGGAGTTGATCTTAAAAGTGACTTACTTCAATCATTTCCAAGTTGTTTAGAACAAATCTCACTGTAACCTCTGTTCCCACTACCAACACAAAAGTGATGATAGAACAAAGGCTTTAAATGGGGGAAGGCAGTAAATATAATTGGGTCCTCTCAGTATCTCACATACAACCAACATCGCTATTTCTCAGCCATTAATATGGCAAATTTTGGTCATAATTTAACCCCCACGAGCCTGTAACGTAGATTCAGTAAAAGATTCAAATGACTGAATCCGTTTGAATTATTGGTACCTCTACTAACCCAATAGATATCTCTTTTACTGATTTTATTTTGTTTTCTACTGTAACTCTGAGAAAGGTACATGCAAGTGATGGTTAAAACTGAGTGAAAAGTAGCAGCTAAAAAAATGCCATCTGGAATGGCAGGGCTTGGGCTGTGGCTGGTTAAAAGTGTGCACGCACAATTCTCTGCCAGTTGTTGCCAAGTAGGGCTCTGTGAGATCACTGAAAGGACTTCCCTGATAACCTTTTATGGACAAATACCCTGCCTGCTCTTAACTCTCCTTTTCCATCTGGGTCCATCAGTACAGCTCTACCAGCTGATCGTAACTGCTATAAGGGAGAGAAAGATGCTCTCCAGGGTGACCGAGATTTCCTACTACAGCGGGTTTTAAGGAATCAAGTTAACATCTTAAATTACCATAGGATGCAAATCGGAAGTCAGCATACTCCCAAGACAACCACGTCTGAGAATGTCCAAACAAGTAGCCTGTTCAGGGTGTGTTATAAGATGCATTTTTATAGAAGCAAATGGCTCATTGCACATAGTGTTCCTCCTAAATATTACCTTTCCTCAGAAAAATTAGGCGGTTTTATTGGCGTGGAATCTGAATTAGCAATGTCTTGTCAGTTCTGCTTCAAAGCATGGTTGCTAGACTATGGTTATTAACATTTGGCTGTGGCCGCATCTGAAGTGTCTTCCTAAAAATCCACTCTTTTTCCCTAACTAGGGCTGAATGGAGGTCAGCCATATTCAGTGAAGGAGGTCTGAAAAATTGTTCTGCTGAGCCAACCCTGGCTTGCCTATGGTATTTAATACCATAAGTGCACTCAGAATACACTGATTGTTCTGACCCTTGGTGCTTGTTTCTGTCAGCAACACCGAGTAGCTATCCAGATGATACAGGAGCATGTCTACTCCGCCAAAGTTATTTGAATAATCAATAAATCCTTTATAACGAAATGTCTTCTCAGTGCTCTGGTTGTGATATGATCTGAAAGCACACATTTAGAAGGGGAGTGATATAGATAATTCAGTATAATTTCTCAGCTTAATATGAACCCGGGGAAACCTAGACTTGCAATTTTCCATAGTTAATCATGAGCCTGGGAGGAAATACTAAGTATTACCACAGGGCATTTTCATGGGCAGTAATGAGGTTTTGCTTGTAATATAATTGTATTCATTCTAAACCTGGAAAAGTCATGAGTAATAGACCAGTTCAACCCTCCCAATTAAAAAAAATTTTGTTTGTAACTTAATTTCTGTATTTTTCCACTTAAATATGGTAGAGTTTACTTTACCCTTCTCAGTTAATGTCATAATCATATCCACATATAATAGATGAGATTGATTTTTCTTCATCTTTAAAATCTATGCAGTTGTCCATGTTAAAAATCGTAATAAATAATATTCCAAGTACAAAGTTGCTTAGCATGGCAGGATTTCTAAAAATGATTTAAATAATTCTGTTATTTGTATATTTTTGCCTCTTAAAAAAATACAGGGCAAGTCTGGTTTAATTAATCTTTGTCCAGTTACATGTCTGGTTAATACGACCACTTTGATATTTAATTAATACCACTCTTCTATTTTTACACATTCAACAAATATTTGATTGAGTAGCTACCAAGTGCCAGCACCAGCTCAGTTGCTGAAAATATAAAGATGAAAGCAACATGACTACATCCTCCAGTTCTAGATAGATGTAGGAAGTGACAAAAGCTATCACTCCCACTCTGATCTGGACATCAAGCCACATACTACACAGCATTATAGTCTTTCAAACCCACCAGAGTTGAGTATGCAAAGAAAACCAAATTAACTAAATTCCAGAAAGTGACAAGCCACTTCTGTGAGAGAAGAGACCCACAGTTGCTTTAATTCCTCGTGGATCCGTAGAAGAGGAAAAATCAACCACAGACAAAACCAACCCAACTTTTGACAGTTGCCATGTGAGTTGGCACGAAGGATTAGACAGAGCTAATCTGTATCCATTGGCTATCTCTTTCCAGGGACGTTCACCAATGCGCAGAGGGACAATGCCACATGATGTAATCAGAACAGGTTTGCTGAACTAATTTACCCCTGAGGTATGAGGGCCTTTTCTTAAACACAAGTCAGAAAGACACCGAAGCCTAGGGGGAAGGCAGGAGGAAGGAGGCAAGTCTCTCTCAGGCATTTTAGGCGTTCACCGAGTACTGCAGCAGTTCTCTGAAGGCTGGGACAGGGAAGGAAAGCAATCCCATTAGAGTAACCAAGGACTCCACAGAATACGAGGCCTTTCAAAGGCTGGGGGTGAGGGAGTAGTGCTAAGAGAGATATCTTGAAGAACACAAAGCTGGAAATGGGACTGGAGAAAAAAAGAGAACTCCTTAGAGACCAGAAAAAAAAAAAAATGCTGGAGGATGGGCTGAAAAGCAGACAGATTTCTCAGAGCTTGGAAATTTGGTGGCTGGGCTGTAAAACAGAATAACATTTTCAGACACTTGCCAATGGCCCAGTCATGGTGAAGGAAAAGTCCTGATTATGTCTTTAAACTTTTGAAATTGGCGAATAACTGAATTTCACTAAAGCTAAACTAAGCTCAGCCTCATCTCAACTACAGATTAGCCTCATTCAGCTCTGACAGAAGAAGGAGTGTATTCTTTTCTGGGAATTATTATTATTTACTTAAGTATCTAATAGTATTTTACCTATAATGTCCGAACCACAGTAAAAATCCATGAAGTGTGCAAAGAAACAAGGAATGTGACTCAAGGTCAAGAGAGGAACGTCAGTGAAATAGACCAAGGGATAGACCCTGTGATAAAATTATCAGATAAAATTTTAAAAAGCCTATTATTATATATTAAAGGATCCATGGAAAAGTGGAAAATATATGTAAATACATGGAAAATCTCAGCAGAGAGAACTATAAAAAAGAACCAAATGACCATGCTAGAAATGAAAACTATAAATAAAAAAGATAGAATTAATTGATGAGCTTAATAGAAGACAGGACACAGCAGAGAAAAGGGATCAGTAAACTTGAAGAAGTAAATAAAAATTACCTAAACTTAAAAATAAAGACAAAAATAGTGAAAAAAATGAAACAGGCACCATGAAACCTGGGGAAAATACCAAATGGTTTCTTCATAGGCAATTGGAGGCTTTGGAAGGAGAGGAGAGAGAAAACAAATATATGAAGAGATAGTGGCTGAGAATTTTTCAAAATTGATTAAAGACTTCTACCTTGGAAAAAGAGCTAGAATAAGACTGAATATGGATGGGGCTCAGAACTTCTTTTCAGATTGGGTGTGCAAGGAAAGCTTATATGAGATTCCATAATTTGGGCAGAAATCATAAGCCACAGTAAAATATAGTTACGAGTCCTCTACAAGGAAGAAACAAGTGCAGAAGCTCTAAATTGGTAGTAATTCTGCTGTGTTTGAGGACAGTAGGAAGCCACTGAAAGGATAGCTGTAAGAAATAATCTGTTAAGGTGAGCAGGAATAATGAGACTGTGTGTGACCTTGAACAGACCTGGGCAAACCTTGCTACAGGAAGCCATTGCAGCTGAATGCATTTCATGGGAATAGTTTGGACTGTAAGAACACTGGCACAGATTTTCACATCTGATTCCTTGTTTTCCCTTTTGAGACATAAATTGTTAATTCAGGAATGATTATTTACTGATCTTTCTAGTCAAGTACATCAGGAATCTTTGAGGTCATCCTGGGGTAAGGATCATAATACATTTAAAGGTTATAAAATCTGTTCACAATTTTGGACTTTTTAATAAACGTTAGAAGAGACATCTTAGTCAGAAAATTCCCACCGGCAGAAAATACTTCCACATAGGTTCACTTTCCACATAGGTCAGAAGTGAGGTGATGAATGTTTCAGCCATTGCGGTGATATTTAAAATAAGAACCATGCAGAAGTCAGAAAGGATGTGATATGTCTGGGCAGGGAGTTTTATTTCTATGAATATTGCTTCACAGTCATTCTGAATGTCAGATCTTCTGTATTTCTTATGGCCTAGGGCACTAACCTCCTCTGAAAGGAAAAAAGCAAACTCACTAGAGTACCAATTGGTGCTTGTTTTTTTAAACTAAGACAGGCACTTAATATCAGAGTTATAGGTACACTTTTCAGGGCCATAAGGATGGAAAAAATTGCTTGAGTTTTTCTGCAAGTCACGGGAGTGTGGCTTACATTTTGCCTGTTAAAAAATAAGTTTAAGTAGGTTTAAGTGAAGTTTTATCCTAGTAGAATTTGCAATGCAAAAACCAAATGGCTCCAAGATCATTAAAAGAGAAGTATTTCTGCGCCCCGAGGTGGGTGGAAGGAAGGCATTTCTGTTGCTCCCTGTGTCCAATTTAAAAGATGGTGCTCGTCAGGCCAAGAGCATGGACTTGCTCGTACCATCGACTTTCTTAGTCCCACTCTCCCCATAGAAGTTGGTCCCATGGGAGAAGGTGTACCATTGTAAAGCTAGGATTAGTGGGAGGGGTCAGGGAAGTGGGGCAGCCATTCATCAATGGAGCCAGTGGAGTCAGGCAGCCCTGGGACATCAGGCCTCTGAAAGGGGGTGAGGCTTAAGCCAGTTCTGAAGGCAGTGAGGTGCATTAACTAAGATTTCATAATACTCAAGGTCCCTGGGTTTATTTTAAAAACCATGTATCTGCTCCTGTGTGCTATCCAGCTCATTTCACTTGCTGACAAATGTACTGCCAAAAGCCATGACGTTTAGAAAGAAAGAGCTACATTTAATTCAGCTTCATTATGCCTTAAGGTTGCGAACCAATTTGTAGTCCACAGCCCTAAATGGCTAGGGTGATGTACAAAGCAGGATTTGATCTTGTATTGTTCAGGCAGTAAAATTCCACTGGAAAAGCCATAAGTCTAATTTGAAAACCTGACAAGGCTAATTTGGGATACCTATGATGCATTTAGATGGAAGAAACGTATTTATGGTTCAAAGACTAGAATATCTCCCTCTTGTCCTCAGAACCACTTTTCTATCTGTTTCAATTTCTCTCCTTTTTAATTTCCCTGACTTAACCTTTATTCTTCTCTTTTCCTTGTTTTCTAAATCTGACCGGAAGCTAACATTGACACTCAAGCACAAGGCACATTTCTGGCAGTTATTCTTAGAAAATGCTTTGGAAAATTATGTGATAATTGTATTATCACTCTTATCAGCTAGTAAAATTGATTGTGATAAAAATGTCCAATTCAGTAGAAGGCCTTGCTTGAGGGTCCCCTGGAATGGACGTGTGGGTGAACCCAGCCCTCTTTCAGTTTTATTTTTACTTGCTGGCATCCACAACTTTGCTGTGGTGTGTACCCACGTTTCCACAAAATGTAGCATTGGACTAGAGTGTCATCTCCACAGTCCTCCTCCAGTGTTCCTCTTTATTTAAAACGAAGCCCAAGATTCATTCTGTCAACTCATCCATTTTCCTTAAACTATTAGAACTCATCTCCTGGGAACATGAGATAGTTATTTGAGTTAGAAAAAGACTGGCATGGAAGACCAGTATCACGCTGTATAATCAGCAACATTTGTAGACTAACTACTGAAGAAATTCTTTATATGTTTATCTAAACACATAAACAACGAACCAACTTTGTAAAGGAATGGTGCAGCGTTCTGTGATAGTTGAACATGGTGCATTGAACACACGGTTGTTCTCATTCTCCTTCCAAAAGTCCATGTTGATGCCAGTAAAAGGCATAAAAGACATGGTCAGTAGCAAAGAGAACAGGTGTCAGGAGTGGTCTAGAAATGCCTGTATTTTGGGAAGATGTACAGAGGTTGTAGGAGTGGAGAGTGATTTTGCAGAGATACAGCTGTAACTTACGGCTACCGATGTCTTCCAGCAACACTCCACAGATTCCCAGAAAGGCACATGATTGGAGGCTCAGGTACAACAGATAGCAAGGACAGAGCCTGAGGCAAGGTTACAGGAAAATCTACACATGGAGACGTTAGACCTCCATGTTCCCTCACAGTTTTGGGCAGCCACCCCTACCCTTGTTTCTGTAGGAGCATAGAACTCTGTAACTGGAGAAAATCTGGCCTGAGGGAGCCCAGGAACACCGTAGGGCTGTGGTTTTCAAGCAGGGACTATTTTGTGCCCCACCTGCCTCAGGGGCTATTTGTCAATGTCTGGAGAAATTCTGTTTTTAACTACTTGGGGATGCTTCTGGCATCTAGTGGGTAGAGGCCAGGAATCTGCCAATCATCCTTCAATGCACAGGATGGCCCTCTATAGCAAAGGGTTATCTAGCCCAAGACATCACCAGTGCCAAGGCTGAGAAACCCTGCGCTGGGGTGAGGAGAGGCCCAGGGCTGAGTGTAGGAATTGCGCTGGAGTCTGCTTTGAACAGTAGGAGCCCCAGTTCCCTTCCCCAAGCTGCCCTTAGAATCCTGAATGGCAGGCAGGAGCTCAGGTGGTTCTTTTTTGCAAGAAGGAAGAAAAAGCCTCTAGAGAGTGATTTTGGGGGCACACTGCCGATCATCCAACATTGAGGTTCAGCTGCTGACGAGACCACCAATGTACACACAGGTCCAATCAGCTTGTTAACATTCAGTTTTGCGTATGAATGACAGGAAATAACTAGAAATGTTTTAGAATCAGACATTTTAGAACAACCACAAAGGCAATATGATAATAAACAAACTGAAATTAAAATTGAAAAAGTATAAACAGAGGAAACAAAAATAATACCATAATTAATATCCTTAAAGAGATAATAGAAAATTCAATATATTCTACACTAAGAAGATAAATCAGAGACTAGCAAAGAGAAATCAGAGCATAGGAAAGATATTTTTGAAATTAGGAATATGTATGCTGAAAAAAAAAGAAGAGTTAAATGATAAAATTGAAGAATTCTCCTAGAAACTAAAAGAAGTGGCCGAGAAATTGAAATAGCAGCAAAAATATACAAAAACTGGGGGTCTCAAGAAGTGTTAGAACAGAAATAATAAGGACAAATAAATGAGTGAAAACAGTGATGTGAGAATAATTCCCCAAACCAAACCAAAGAATATGAGTTTCCAGAGGGAAGTAGCATCACAAATTGAAAGAGAAAATTTAAGGCAAATCATGGTGAACTTTTGGAACACCAAAGCGAAAAGTGTAGATCCAAACAACGGATCAGGACTAAGCATGGGATGAAGCTTCTTAGAAGCACCCTGACTCCCTGGAAGTTCCTGGAACAATCCCTCCAGAGTCCTGAAGAACAGTGGCTTGAAGTGGTCACAGTCATCTGACAAGGATTCTAGACCCAGTCAGACCCTCCATGGAAAGTGAGGAAGGAATGAAGATATATTTAGATGGGCAAGAACCCCACATCTCCCTTCATGCATCACCCCTTTTTTCTGAGGAAGATACCAGAAAAGGGGGGCGGGGAATGAGAGAAATGGACCTGGGGTCCTGGAAGCAAGTTCCCAACCTCAGGGAGTCTCTGAGGTCAGGTGCAGAGCACCTGTGCTGGGGAGCACCCAGTCCAACCTGGAGATGAAGGCAGAGGCTGTGAGGTGGAGGTCTCCTGGGAAAGAAAAATGGAACCAAATGATTTCCTGATTTACGGGGTTAGTGAAGCACAGGTTTTAACTCACTCAAGATCTGTGAAAGTTTTAGGGAAAGGAAGGAAGGGTACTTGTCTTGGTTTTGTTGTATTTTATATCTGAAGGGCATTGCTTACATGTTTTAAAATAAAACTGTATTCTTCACTATGTTTCTGAAGTTTCTAACCAATGCTTAGAAAATATTAGGTGTGCCACAAATAAATACTAGTTGAATGAAAGAGAGAGAGAGAGAGAGAAAGGAAGGAAGGAAGGAAGGAAGGAAGGAAGGAAGGAAGGAAGGAAGGAAGGAAGAAAGAAAGAAAGAAAGAAAGAAAGAAAGAAAGAAAGAAAGAAAGAAAGAAAGAAAGAAAGAAAGAAAGAAAGAAAGAAAGAAAGAAAGAAAGAAAGAAAGAAAGAAAGAAAGAAAGAAAGAAAGAAAGAAAGAAAGAAAGAGAAGGAAGGAAGGAAGGAAGGAAGGAAGGAAGGAAGGAAGGAAGGAAGGAAGGAAGGAAGGAAGGAAGGAAGGAAAGAAGGAAGTTTCAGATATGACACAACGTGTAGAAGGATACAGAACACCACACAGAAGCTCTGTATTCTATATTGAGGGAAGATAACATGCAGGTGAAATTACTATGACTCCAAACAAGAAATCTCAAGAAATGAATGAGTGTTCAATAGTGACAAAGAACTGGATAGAGCTTTTAAATGAAAGGAAACAGAATGGAAGGAATGGAAAGATTTAGCCAATTACAATTCTGGTAAGGTAAGCCTGAAAAAAGCCACTTTCAAAACTCAGATAATGGAGTCAGTGTGTGATCTTGACAACACTCAGGTCCCCAATACTAGGGGTTTAGCTATCAGACTTAACAAGGCTTTCCAATTATTCTGAAAATCATGGAGACCTGGCATGATACCAGAGCCATGCATAGAATCTGCAAAATAGTTTTTAAAATAGGTGAATAGCAGTCTTGAAAATTTGGTGTTGATCCTCAGCACAATAACATGATTAAAATGAGATAAGGGCAGAAGAATGGCAGATGTCAACGAGTCTCTCAAAACTCTAATAGAGAGTTTGAATTTTGTCACAGCTCACAGTTCCCCTTGAGCTCTCCACAAACTCCCCTACAGACCAACTCTATTCCAGCCTCTGGAAACCTGTGTGTGTGTGTGTGTGTGTGTGTGTGTGTGTGTGAAACCAGTCTGTCTTGTACATTGAACGGCAGGGAGGAGCAAGAGGGAGCTAAATACATATTGCTCTAGGTTACTACTCAGGTAACTTGGGGTCAAGGTGATCTGGATGCTAATATTCAATCCACGTAATCAATGTTCTGTTTTTTGCCTGAGACTACGTGTCCATCCCAGGTGTACCATTGACTCGTTTATACGTGTTTCCCCTGTGCCTCAGTCCTCGTGTTGTAACTGGGCCAAGTCCATTCTTCCTTTTGCTTGTCCAACCCATACAAACCCACCGTGGGGCCCTGTCCCCAACCCCAGCCCCCTGGCTCTGACTGTGTCCTGAGAATACTGTGTTTCCCCGATAATAAGACCTAGCCAGACAATCACCTCTAATGCATCTTTTGGAGCAAAAAATAATATAAGTCGGTCTTATTTTATTATAAGCCTGGGTCTTTATAATGTAATGTAATATAATGTAATGTAATGCAATACAATATAATATAATATACCAGGTCTTATATTAATTTTTGCTCCAAAAGACGCATTAGAGCTGATTGCCCGGCTAGGTCTTATTTTCGGGGAAACACGGTAGCTGTTGATCTCATAGGACCGCCTCTGGCTACACCTCCCACAGCAGTTCTCCACCCGCCTACTGAAAACCTGTCTGCATGTTCTTGGCCTCTGCTGCCTTCCACTCTCCCGGATGCCCTGTACCCCAGAACCTTCTGGGTACTCACAGTCAACTGTGTGCTCTAACTTTGCTCATGAACGCGTCTGTTTCGCTTGCCTTCTCTTAGCTCCATCAGTGAGGGAGAGAATCCCATGTTGTTAGGGTTATGGGGATGGCAGAGCACACAGCATCCAACGCCGGATAAATGAGATCAAAAGCGGTTCATTAAGCACATACTCTCACAGCCTCGTGGAAGAGAACACTGCCCCCCACATGGAGGCTGCACTGTGGGGGCAGAGTGACCGAGTAGGGGACAAGAGGTTAGGGTGACCCCTGGTTTTTATGGGAGGGTGTGATTGGCTTGTTGGAATACTTCCATGGGCTGTCAGCCTACTGCTCTGGGATAAGCAGGGACCGTGCCTGTTCCCCTTGATAAGGGGACCTGATCTGTGGGACCATAACAGGAGGGAGCTTGCAGTTAGGCCATTCCAGGCTCTCCTCATTTTCCCCAGATGTCAAGACACATATAATGTTGGGCCTTAATTGTAGGCCTTAATTTTAGGGTCCGTCCTCTGTTTGTGTGCTTATGTCCACCTCATTCTGTCTTGCCCGTACCATTGCATTTGCCTTTGCATCTCTCGTGGCGTCATGGGAGAAAATCAGTCCACATCCACCGCTTTGATCTACTTCATTTCATCGCTGAGGGGGCTGACGCCATGGCATGCTCTGCTCCGTCACGTGTGTTAGTTAGGACCAGGAAAAGGATTCTCGACAGCTCACTGTGAAGTTGTACAGTTTTTCCATCAATACATAGAATTAATGTCATAATATTTTTTAAAAAAGACATGTTCTTGAGAGAAATTATCTAGTGTATGGAAATGAAAAGAATAGTCAAATACAACTTAAAATGGTAATAGCTAAGAAAATAATGCTATTGGATAAATTCTTAAGACTTCTACAAATTTAGGGTGGTGTTCAGTGGCTACTAATAAGCAACCTGGACAACTTTTCGGATTATCTATTAGTTCTTATAATTTGGAAAACAGTGATTTTCTTTCCCCCTATTTACATCCACAAACACAACACTTGTTTGAATTCCTGGCAGGAAGTCCTGTGACTTCTGACCTGTTCCTGCAGCATTTTTTCATGGATATCAGAACATCTAGGCCCGGTTTCCCCTTTCTGTCCCCCAGAGTTCGCAATGTCAAGATTTGCAACAATTTGCAACATTTCAGTAAACTCCAAGGGGCAAGCATTTTGGAATCTTATTTGCTGCTGCATCCTTATACCTTGGCACATACCAGGCACCCTGTCAACGCATGCTGAATAATGAGTGAATTAATGAATGGTTTCTATACAAATCCACCTGCTTCCACAAGTTAGCTCCTGGGATAAGGAATGTGGAGCCCACCTACTGCAGGTCTCATCTGTCCATTGTGCACATGACAGACGGACAGATGGCCAGATGCTCTAACTTGTGCTCTTACATATAAGACAGGGAAGTGCCAGAGGCCAGCTGTGGTGGTTTTACCCCCTCTGCTCTTCCCATGTTCTCTGGAGCCGTTCCAGGGCAAATGATACATTCCTGTTTGGAGGAATTGCAGGAAGTGTCCCTAGTATGCGATGTTGTTTTAAATAAATTACATAAATATTGTGATATATTGGTTTTCTCCATGAAATGTGAATAGAAACACCAAAAACAGAGGCTGCCTCATAGTTATCAACTCTCCTGAAGAAGTGTAGTGTCTCTGTTTAGAAATTGAGAGGTGAAGGCTCAGGGAGGCATCATTTGGGAATAACTGACCTGTAGATTCGAAAGCCTATGATTGTATAATCATATTGTGACGAACGACAGCAACAATGCACGATATGGCCATGGTTCTGAACTACTGATTCAGAGGTCAAGCTCATTTTCTGTTTTGCCAGAAATCTGTATTCCCACAGGGCTGTACATTAAGGACAGGTCAAACAACCTCTCTCTTTAGGCTTATTGGGGTGACTTATTGTGCCCATGAACTTCTGGCAGCTTTTGTGTTGAAAGGCATTGCTGCCCTGGGTATGATATTATTAAGATAAAATATTCATTTATTTGATTGACAGTGAGATATTTTGCAATTCCCATCCAGAGGCCATAGAATGCCTGGGTCCCCACCAGCTGAAAAGAGATCCTAACTATTTTAAGAATTATAGCAGTGGGACCTTAGCCATCGACACACACATATCTCTCCTATAGCCTCTGCAGTACTTGGGACCCCTCCAGAGAGGCCTCCTTTCCTCTCCCTTGCCAGACATACTATGAATTACCAAGACATTGCAAGGGGGGCATGAAGAATTGGGCGGGGTGGACGGTTCCAGCTATATACATGCGGGTCTGAAATTCAGACTTTGGAGATATATAAAATGTGTCCTAAGATTGATAACTTGAAAAATCCTTTTTCCCACCTGTTTTTCATAATGATTGCTATTTTCCCTGACCCACCACATTGTATATATACAATACATATTTATTGTTTTCATTTCAATCAGAAAATTACCCTCATCTTTCCCTACCACAAAGAATCAGGAAAAATAGCACTTTTGGTTTCTTCATTTCCTAATCATCATTTTTTAAAATACAGATCTAGTATCACTAGATGAGTATTTTTCTCTCCTTGGCTACAATTGACATCATGGCTGCTGGGCCTTGCTTAGCATCTGTCTTCTCGGTATAAAGCGGTAGAATAGAATTCTAGAGCTGGAAAAGATTTCACTGACCATCTCAATTGTTGTCCTCATTTTTGAGAGGAGTTATATGAAACTAAAGCAGAAATGGAACTAGAACATGGAGTTTTGAGTCCCAGTTCTGTGCTGTTCCCAAGACGCTTTGGGGCTGCTGTTTACATGGCATGACTTGAAGAATTCCGGTCGGGCATTCTTTCCCAAACACCAGCTCCGCTGCCTGCCTGTTTTAGCCAACTGTAGATATTTGCTAGAATCACACAAGGAATTCACAGAATGAGACACAGGGTAAAAAAATGGTTTTAGGGGGAAGAGGGCAGCAGGGTGAAGGAAATGGGCATTAGAATGGTTTGTTTCTGACTTTCACAATTGTCTTTCATCTTCCCCAAATACTATCTACCTTATATTACCCCCTATCTTCATATTAGAGATGAGGAGCCCAAGGCTCAGAGAGGTTAAATGCTTTATTCCAAGGTCTGCACGCACAGGGAGCGAAACCCTCAAATTCCCCCTCCCCCTCAAATGAACTTTGTCACACTTTACCCCTTTGCCTTACCTAAACCTGAGTCGAATGTCTTTTGATTTTGAAGCACAAATACTTGGGTTGAATGCCCTATAATAAAGGAGGTGTGACACTTTGAAGAGAAGTATGACATTTTCAAGTAACATAAGTCACTGATATATTCAACCTAAGTGGACAGGAACAGTTAGATAATGTTAAATGATGACTCAAGCATAAAGCAAATATTTGGAGCCCCCGTGTCTATGCCCAACAGAAGCCAGGAGTCGTGCCAAGTAATCATTCCATACCCTCCAATAACATACAGTGTACTTGTGAGAGTTTCCTGCAAGAAACTCTACAATGTTTGATAGAACATCCTCTGAGCGTTGTAGGTGCTCAAAGAAGAGAGAGACCAGCAGAACCATGGTGGTTAGAAGGACTCCATAGTGGAGGCGGGGCTTTCAGGGGAGCAAGCAGTCAGAATTTGGGTGGGTATAGGACAAATCCCATATGAATGGGAGACCGTGTGGTGTAGTAGAAAAAGCATAGGACTGGGAGTGAGATCCCTTGCATTCACTCTAGTCTTCACCAATCAACAAATTAATTATGGAATCCTGAACCAATACTATAATCTCTACCCTAAATTCTAAAATGATGGACTAAAACTAGATGACTTCTAAGGTTCCTTCAGGGGCTTATATTTTACAATTTTAAACTGGTCTAATTAAGTGGCGTGGTATCAGTTGGGGCTGGGGCACTATGTCATGTAATGCAATGATGCAGACCGACAGGAATGTCGCAAGGACCCAGTGTCCTGCCTGCTTTGTCCTGGACATTTTCACTCTTGGGCATCAGAAATGATTGTGGTTGCTTTTAGATTAATATTGTAGTGTTATGTAATCTGTTACCAACTTTATTCTTTGTGGTTTCCTTTTAGTCCTTATATTTATCCCATCTTTACACATCACCATTGCAGGCAAATTAACGGGTCAGCTCCTTGAAAACAGGGCCGTGCCTTATTACTACTTGCCAACTGGTGTCTGCCACACATTTGCTGCTCAATCAATATTCGCCAGATAGAATTAAACAGAATATTTAAAGTGCTTTTCAACTTCTTGAGAAATGAACAAAGTTTCAGTAGTCCTTAGAATTGATGCTAGAAACTGAGAGGAGAGAGAATAAAGAAGTGAAAATTGATGTTGGTTATGTGGGCCAAAAAAGACAAAAAATAAGGTATTGGGGTTCCTACCTCTATCTCCCTATACTTTTCCTGCTCTGTAACATGGTCCCCTGGTGCAATTAACAGTGCCTACAGTCTTGGAGAATCACCATTCCTATTTACATGTAGAAATAAAGGAATGATGGTATAGATTTAGGCTAATGTCTGTTTTCTTGAAGTCCTGTAGGATAGCACTACAGAAATGTGAATTACCATGTTGCTCGGCAAATTTCATTGACGTAGAAAATTTTCCTTGTATCTTGCTTCTCATAGGTCATTTGATTAGATCCCTCCCACCACCCATTGCATATTTTGCTTGTTAAAATTCACGCTTCCGTGATGCTCACAGTTTCTAGCCCAAGTCAGTTCATTTAGAACCTCCGAAGGCTTGTCTTGTTCCTTGTTAGACCTATAAGTGGTCTGACTTGTGTGACCTTGGTTTTTGCTAATGTAGATAGACATAGGTTAAGGAGAACTTGTGGCTACCTGGGAAAGAGTGTTGAATTTTACGATTGCTTCATTTTATCTACTTAATTCTGTTCCTTAAAAGACATGGCATGTATGCAGGAGTACTGAAAGCCTGCTGCAGCGCTAAATATTTAAGTAAATTCATTACCTTGGAAAAGTCACCAAAAGCTTTCAACATTATAAACTATGAAATTCAAAAAACTGAATTCTGCCACTAAACTCCTTCGATTACTTCTTATATGTCTAAAACATATAAGACTTTTCGTCTAGGATAGTTTTCGCATTTTTCTCACACTGCATTCCCCGTCAATTTGTTTTATCTACTTTGTGTGTAAGGCTTTTCCCTCATTTTCCCAGGGGAAATGGGATTGACTGAGATTATTAAAGTACTTTAAGTAACTCTACCTTCAGAAGAAAAGGGCATCCTTTACAGCTTCCATCAATCAAAATCAATGGGATGAAATGAAAAAAAAAGAAATACACCTCTTGTCAACTCAGTACATGAAAATTATCAGAGATAATCTCATTAGACAATCAATAGACTTTTCTTTAATTGTATCTGAATTTTTTAGGAGATGTAAATTTTGGGGAGATTGGAATCTATGTCTTTAACTATACCACTTAAGCCAGTCTACCTGCACGGTGTTAAAGATTGAGAACTTTCAGTCACAGTAAAGGATATGGGTTCTGTCTACTTATTTAATGATCGATCTAGTAGAGTAAAAGGTAATTCTAATTCTAGCAAACACTTTCTGCACGAAACCTAGCAAGGCATTTCAGTTCTCTGTGCCTCTGGTTCCTTATCTGTGAGCTACAGCACAATTTTTCTTTCTTTGGTGTGTGCCAGCAAGCGGAGTGAGAGGAGAGGGTTTCCTTATTGTTCACTTACTGAATTCAAAATTGATGTTTTACTTACACTTTGGGCAGGATTGAATTCCCCAAAGGAAAATGCATTGTTTTCCCTTAAATTGGATTGTAAGTATTTTAAAGACAGGGACATGTACCTTCCCCCATATTACCTAAGACTGTACAGGGTAGCCTCCGAAAATGCAAATTTTTATTGTGTACATTTGTTTATTTTGGCACAATCTCAGTTTATTGTTTTAGCCTTTTTGGAAAGTTTTCAGAGTTTTCATCAGCAGACAGACAGTAGTCTTAGAACAATAACGTATACATGTATTATTCCATTAGCAGTTTAAGAATATTGGGGTCTCACCCTATGAGGAAAGTTTGAGACTGTCCTTGCTATAGACTGAATCTGCCTCTCTAGCACTCCTGTTTGCACAGTGGGCCCCCAAATGCTGTGGGCAATTTCTCTTTACTTCCCTCATCCATTTTAAACATAGGAATTATTTTCATGTTGTTCCCTCAAGTTCAATGCCTACTCTCTTTTCTGTCCACCTTTATAATGCTTTTCATGATAGTGTTTCTTGTCACAGGAAGTTACTTCCTGGAATTGTTTTTGGTTCAGGTTGAACAACACTGTGTACAAGTCATGGGCATTACTACCTGTACCTGTCTATCACGTGGTGGGAGGTTTTTAGGTGGTGATTAGTGCCAGTCTCTCTCTACAAAGCCTGGTTTCAGGAATGAAACTGTAGAGATATATTGTCATCCTCAGGAGAAGCTCAAAATATGTTTGTTTATACGTCATAGATTTGGACACAGCTGATTCAGAACCAGTGCTACTCTGGTGGCAGTGTTTCACGTTTATCACCCAAATGAATTGAAAAACAATAATTGTATAAAGAGGATCAATGGCAAATGGTGCTCACTTATTTAGAAGAACAGTGAGAACATTAGTAAACTAGTTCTTAAGGTTGTATATCCTCAAATTTAGACAGGATCTTAACAGTCGTCTTCTGTCCCCCAAAGACCATCATTTCTTCAGCTATAAAAGTAAGGATCGTGGGATCATTGGACAGGATGATGTACCAGTACCGAAATTCTAGAATGTTATGTTATGTTTCAGCACAGAGTTGGTTCTCATCCAGAGTTACTATCAACAGTATTGTTTGTCTTCATGAATTCTGCAGTTAAACTGCATGAACATAGACACAAGACTATGTAGAAACTGGTTGGATGCTCAGACTAGGAAGAAAAATAATCACTGCAGCATTCTATCTCAAGGCTCATTTCTGATTTGGGACACTACAGAGGCTTTCCCCAAGTTTCTGGGAAGTCTAGAATTTCAGAGATTGAACACTGCTAATTTCTCAGCAAAACAGTAAATCCCAAGGATAAGACAAGCGTGTGCTTTGGAGGTGGCAGAGCAGACGAGACTTTCTGCCCAAGGCCCATGCAGAATAACCTCTATCTCCCTTAAGAATATACTACACCAGGCTTCTGTCTAGAGAAGGTGAACATGCCATCATATCTACCCTCAGAGGATTTACAATTAATTTATTTGTAGAACTAATTGTGGATGTGTGTGTATGTCCAGGAGGTGGGGAGGGATTGGGCTCAGTCAAACTCAGGCAAGAGACAAGTAAGTGTGATCTCAAAACCTCCTTTCCTTCTGAATTCGGTGTTTCTCATGGAAATGGAGCATCCCATCACAGAATCTCTGTGCAGGTTTCTGGGAAGGAGCTCCTAAATGAACTGAGAACACACTGGACTGTGTGTAACACATTGCCCAAGTATGAAAACATCACTCTGTGATGTTTCTTGAGGAGAGAAAACCACAGGACGTTGTTCAGGGGAGTGTTGGCTCAGGGACATGATGAGTTCTTGAGAACTAGGGGCTCTGCCTTCTGGTGTTAAGCTTGCCATCATCTGTTCCAGCTGATTTCACAGTCATCAAGAAAGGTCTATTTCAACCTATGCTTATGGACCATAAATCATGTCTGCAGTGCCATGCTCTGTTGCCTCACCCTGCAAATCTGGGTGTGGCTGGTGAGGATTCTTTTGCTCTTAACAGAGCCCCCAATTAATTTAACTCTTCCAGTGGCCAAAGAATTGCCTCTTGATGATCTGAATGTTTGGAACTTGAGTATATACATTCTTGAAAAATTCAGGGCCTCCTGTTAACCGGAGAATCCCTCAACTGGGAAGACCTCCTTCACTCCAGGCAAACTTGAATGCTTAACCCTCAAACTACTTCCTTTCTTTACTTTTCCCCTCACAGTCATATACATTCTCTACAGTGAGGGCATAATAGTAAACCATTCTGGCAGAGGTTCTTGCCTTGCTGAGCAACAATGATAAAAGCAAGATATGTGAGTAATACAGTGTCTTTGAAGCCCAAGGCAGTTGGTGAAGGTTCCAAGTCCTTCTTCATCAGCATCAAATGTAAAACTTAACTGGAAGCAGCCGGGGGTTAATTTTTATCTGTGCCACTGGTAGTATAGTCTTAGTATCAGATAGTTATTTAATGTCTCCAAAATGTTATGAAAGTGTATAGAAGTTTTCAAAGGATTCATGATTTGGCACAAAGACAGGGTTTGAAAATGAAGCTGAATAATATTTTATGTCAACTATAATTATATATATATGGTCACGGGATCTGGAGTACAGCATAGGGAATAGAGTCAATGGAACTGTAATAGATATATATGATGTCAGAGGGGTGAAATGTCTAACTACTGCATTGTTTTGTACACCTGAAACGAATTTAAGAAAAGGAAAATATACTGTAAAGTTGGCTTTAACGTTTTTATTTATTGATTTAACTTATTATTTTAAAGAAATATGGTAAATGGATGTTAGCGTATCAATCAATAACACATTGAGGGCGGATACTAAGTGTTAGGGATTCAAAAATGAGCATGGCTAGTCCCTGCCTTTGACGTGAGTATAGGAGACAGACATGAAAACAACAAAAGCGGCAGAATTGCTCATTATTCAGTGGACCTTCCAGCTAGCTACAGGGCTCAGACGCCTCATTTGTTGAACTTCCTTATGCTGCCAGTATTTCTTGCTTTAAACAAGTTGTTTTTTCCTCTTGAGTTATAGAGTTTTATATTTATTCCTTGACAAATGACAGACACCATCTGACAGATGTGCAAATACTCTGGAACAGCCATTTGTCAAAATGACTAGTGCTATAAAGCCACAGTGCTTACTCCTAGGTACAGACGGATCCTGCAGGAGAGAGGCCTGGAAAACAATGGGAGAGGCAGAAACAGAAGGCAATGCTTGCTCTATCTTCCATGGTGTGTTTCTCAGAACATTTATTCTCACATTTTATAGTGCTTTAGTCACTCTGTAGGAGGGGAGTGTAAAAAAAAATACACACACACACACACACACACACACACACAATTGGTGACTCCAGATATTATTTCAGGTCGTAGGTCAAAAGTAGAAAGGTGCAAATAATCAATTGAACAATTTTAAAAGAAAAAGAACTGTGTTTTTTGCACTGGATATTTGTATCCCCCCGAATGTACATGTTAAATCCTAACCCCCAGGGTGATAATACTGGGAGGTGGAACCTTTGGGACATGATTCCATCATGAGGGTGGAGCCTTCCTGAATGGAATTAGTGCTCTTCTGAAGGAGACACCACAGAGCTCCCTCCGCTTTTCCACCGGGTGAGGATACAGGGAGGATACAGCCAGGAAGCGGGCCCTCACCAGACACTGAATCCACTGGTGCCTTGCTCTTGGACTTCCCAAGAACTGTGAGAAATAAATTTCCATTGTGCACAAGCCACTCAATCTATGGTATTCTGCTATAGCAGCCCAGACAAACTAAGACTGTGCTTGCTTTTGGCTTGTTTCACTAGTGTAAGATTTAATATACACTTATTTCCCCCTCCAACAAAATTTGTGTGATTTTTTTAAAGTGAATTTTTATTTAAATATAAGATAGAAAATGATAGTGTAAATATGTGTCTGCTGTATAGAATAACACTTCAATACACACCTATGAACTTGCCATCAAGATTAAGAAAAACACTCTGAAAGCTTATCACTTTCCCCCTTCATTAGAAAGTGTCCCTTACCTTAAATTTTGTATTTATCATTCCCTAGCACTTCTTTACAATTTCACCATGTATATTTCCTTTCTGAAACAATATGTCGTTGGCATTGCATATCTCTTAACGTAATATTAATAGAATTGTACTGTATTCTTTTTTTTAAATTAACAATTATATTTATGAGTTAATTCATAGATAACTGCCATATACTATCTCATAATTTATGTATGTACAGATAGATACACCAGCAGTTCTTTTTCATCTCAGCTGCTGAACAAAATTTTCCGCTATCTTTCTATCACAGCAGTGGTACTAGGCTCATCCTTGCATGTGTCTCCTAGTACACGAGTCCAAGAGTTTCTAAGACACATATCTTGGAAGACATTGCTGGATCATACGTTATACTTATATTCAGAAGACACAATATTAATTAGTATCTCAATTATCTTCCAAAAGATCTATGGATTTAATGTAACAGCAACAAAAATCCTAGTAAGTGTTTTAGGTAGAAACTGACAAATGGGTGCTAAACTTTATGGACATGTAAAAGGCCTAGAATTGCCAAAACAACTAGGAAAAGGAAGTCAGAGTTGCAGAACGCACACTACTGATTCTAGGACGTATGATAAAGTAAGCCAAACAGTGTGGCTGTTGGTGTGAAGATAGACAATTGGATCAATGGAACAGAATGGGAATCTAGAAATAGACCCCATATGTAGGCTCGATGATTTTGAGAAAAATGCGAGGACAATTTAATGGGGAAAGGATAATGGATAATCTTTTCAGCAAATTGTGCTATTAACAATTAGGTAATCATAGGCAAAAAACAAAAAAACAAAAAACAACAAAAAAAAGTGAACCTGCACTCTTTGTACCATCGATACAACTTAGCTTGAAAAATCACATACTAAAAAGTATCTAAAATCTAAAACTCATAGAAGAAAATCCTAATGTTCTTAATTTTGACAAAGTTATGTTACATGAGCACAAAAAGCACTAAATTAGACTTCATGAAAGTTAAAAATATTTGCTCTGTTAAAGATCCTGTGAAGAGGATGAAAAGACAAGCTGCAGACTAGGAAACATGTTCTTTCAAAACACATGTCCAAAAAAGAACTTTTAACTAAACCCTTACAATTCAATGAATTCTAATTAAAAATAGAAAATAAAGGTTTTCCCCATTTTTGAAAGGCCAATATAATATCCCTTAAAGAAAGAATGCATATAAGTCAATAAGAAAATAATATGATAGAAAAATGTGGATAACACGTAAATAGACAGCAACAATAAAAATATAAAATGGGCAATAAATTAATATATTTAACCCCATTAATAATTAAAGATGCAAATAAAAGCAGCTCAATATTTTTCATCTATCTGGGTTATCAAAAATTAAAATATCTCGGTAAGTTCTGGGTAAGGCAAAATAGTAATCTCAAGTAATTCTGATGGTGTATATTCATAGAATCTTCACGGAAGGCCAAATACTAAATGTATATGAGTATTCTAACTGCAGTTTTTGGACTTGACAATCTTACAATCAGAAAATAATAGCACATCTATTAAAATATATTTACCATAGCTTTTTTTATATTAGTAAAATTGTAGACACAACTTAAATACCCATTCACTGAGTGCTAGTTAAATAAATTATGATCTATGCATACCATGAACTATGCAGCCAAAAATTGTGATTGACCAGTTTCTCCCAATTTCCTCTATCCTTCTGTCCATCTGCCCATCCATCCACCTACACATTTCTGTTGTGTGTGTGTGTGTGTATGTGTGTGTGTGAGATCCTAGAATTATGTTGAGTCCTTGATGTATGGAAAATTTCCTTCCTGTCCTATGTTTCTGCTCAGCTCTATGTTCAGGTTTTCACATGTGTCAACTTCAAATTCAAACCAAAATCATATTGCTTCTTTAGTGAATGTAATTTGGGCATAACAATAATGCTGCGACCTTCCACTTGAGTTTGCTTAGCCCTAGATTGTTCATATTCTGTCCAATCAAATCCTGCTCAGCACTGCTCTGGCTTACCTTTGACTTAGTAACAAGGTATCGTGTATAGTTTAATAACAGGTAATATGTATAGTTGAATAAGATAGGAGGTCTTTCTTGTCTACAACCAATATATTTATAAACTAGAAATATAAAACCAAGCAATAGACACCATACTCTACATGTGATGGGTGTCCTTACTTAGGGACAAATGACAAGGTATTAACAACAGAAACTGGGAAGCTTAGATGGGTCATTATATATCTATAAATTTGCTCCATGGCTAACTCTACACACCGAGGAAAAATAAAAACCATGAATTGTGAAATTGCATATTATGTAATATTTCTGAATACATTTCACTTTTTATTAGTTTCCACATGAAAAGACAAGGTGAATGATTTCTCCTTAAGTGATTGAATGTGTGCCTTCGTGCACTAGTCAGTTTGTTTTGTGGTAGTCATGCATGTAGTTATTCAATTATGTTTATAAATGCCAGCAATATAAAATACCTATTAGGGACATCTGTTGTTCTGGGGTGTTTTGCCTCCTTCTCCCCTTTCCTACAGCATCTCAGTGGACGGCAACTCCAGGTACTTGGCTTCATACTAATAAAGGTGGAGGGTCCCAGAGGCTTCTTCCACAGTTGGCCCATCAGACCCTTTGTCCATGGACTTAAAATCCTGAGGGACGTATTGGTTGGGATGCTTTGTGGGTGAAAACAGGAGATGAGCCAGCTTCTAGTGGTTTAAGCAATAAATATATGATCTCATACGAGAGATTGGAGGCAGATAGTTGGTGGGGGAGGACTCATGGTTTAGTAATGCCATGGAGGACTCAGATCATCACCTTTTCCTTTAGCTAGCTTCACAGGGTTGGCTGTTTGTACTCTAGTTTGTCATCTCATGATCCCTAAGAACAGGCTTTATATATTCACACGGGCACACAAGAGCATATAAAAACAGAAAGTGAGGGCAAGCCAGAAAGCCAGAAACTCTCTCTCTCAGAAAATGAATACTTCCCATGAGGGCACCCATGAGACATCCCCTTATGTCTTATTTTCCTGCACTAAGTTAAGAGAAATGAGGACAATGGGTAGCTGGCATTCTCAGCCACTATCCTGGGAAGCAGATTCAGTCAGCAAGGAAGAAAGGAAGAGACAAATGTCTGTATATATACACACATACAGAGCATGCCAGAAAAATGTATACACAATTTAAAAAAGGAAAAAACTGTATTAAAATTATGCTGTGGTAACCACTTTGAGCATCTCTTGTAATTGCAGAAGTCAAATATGACTTGTGTTTGTCTTTTGTTATCGGTATAAATTGAGTATTACAATTTTAATACAGTTTTTTCCTTTCTTAAAATGTGTATACATTTTCTTGGCACCCTTTGTGTGTGTGTGTGTGTGTGTGTGTGTGTGTGTGTGTGTGTGTGTGTGTGTGTGTATATGGAACCTTCCACAATGAGAATGAATAAAGAACAGTAAACATTGCTGGCGCTAATTCATTCATTTCATTGGCCACATCAACAATAAACCCTGTAGCTGATATTGCCATGGAAACCTTCTAGAGCTGCCTGGTTCCTGTCTGTTCCAAGTTTGTGATCTTGCAAATTCCCAGATTTAAAGCATATTTTCCTTTTTGCTTCAGTTAGCCAGTTTGCACTTCACACTCAAAGGGAACCTAACTGATGCAAAGAACACCAAGTGTGACGTCGGTTATCTGGGTTCGGACATCAGCTCTGTCGTTCAGTGTTTGTGTGACCTGGACTTAGTGATGCTGCCTCGCTGACCCTCAGCTTTTCATCTGTGGAATCAAATTGTTCAACAGCTTGCGTGCTATTGTCACTAACGCTTCTCATTTTGTGAGATCTATTATTATGTTCAATTACAGGCCTTCTGTGTCTTGAATATCCATGAAATCATTGAATAAATTTGCTTATATCTACTACACACAAAAATAAACAGTTTATTAGTGCCATGGTAAGTAAATTAGGATAGAAATTAGATTTAAAAATCTGAGAGGCTTCTGAAAGACAAATTGTATACCTAAAATATTAGGATTTTACTACCTAGGAAATAGATTTGATAATCCTATGTACAGCGTGGGATTAGAAATTGACATTCCATTGTGTTTTTTATTTGCATTTCTCTGATGATCAGTGATGTTGTACATTTTTTCATATGCCTGTTGGCCATTTGTATGTCCTCTTTGGAGAAATGTCTATTCAGGTCTTCTGCCCATTTTTTAATTGGATTGTTTGTTTTTTGTTGTTGAGTGGTTGCCAGAGGGTAAGTGGGGAGGGAAGTGGTAGGTGAAGGTAAAGGTGATCAAATATATGGTGATGGAAAGAGAACTGACTCTGGGTGGTGAACATACCATGTGATATATAGATGATGTATTATAGAAATGTACACCTGAAACCTATGTAACTTTACTAACAATTGTCACCCCAACTAAACTTTAATTAAAAAACATTAAAAAAAAAAAGAAATTGATATCCCCTAAAGTTTCCCCACCCCCACTTTTGCTGCTCCTCTGTAGTAAATCAAGTATCAATCACCTGCAATATGTAGGCACTACACCAGTTACTGAGGATGTCATAAACTGTGGTGTGTATGTTTGGATTAAGTTCGGTGATAACTAATGGAGGCCCAGAGAAACCACAGCTTAAACCAGGGAGAACTGTATGTCCTTTGCATGGGAAGCCCAGGAGTAAGCCATCCAGAGTGGTATATGGAGACAGGCTCTGCTTTCCTGTGTGTGGGCCTCCATTCCCAAGGTCACCTCATAGTGAGGAAGGCTGCTCCAGAATAGCTTCAGCTATCAGGTCTGATTCTAGCTAGCAAGAAGAAAGGCAAAGAAATAAGATGTACACTGGCTGTTTCTTAGGGAAGATCTCTGGGAGCTGCCTTGTGTATGGCTGTCCACTTGCCACAGCATAGTCACACAGCTGCATGTAACTGCAAGGGATGCTTGGAGATAATACTGGGAGTTTTTTGCTATGTGCTAGTGAAAACTTAGGGGTGCTGTTACTGTGGAAGGAGAAGATGGCTATTGAACAAGTTGTAGGCTTTGCTATACATAGTAGCTCAGTTTCTCAAGAGGTACATGTAAGTATTTAATTAGAATATAATATAGGAAAAAACAATAATAGAGTTCTATTTTTAGAATCTTAGTAGCACGTAAGAAGCTCTCTCTGTGCATTTCACAGTGGAAGGTGAGTGGGGTGCAGGTAGAGAAAAATCAGGAAATGTTTGTAAGATAAGGTAATATATAAAGTAGACTTGAGATATAAGTTAAATTTAAGCAAAAAACATAGGATTGCAGCATGCTATCAAAAGTTCAGTGCTAAGGAAACACTCTTCGTTATGGATGATGGGAAATGATGTTAAAGTAGCAGGGAGAGATAGTGCCGTGGAAGTCTTTTCATACCATCATATGAATTCTGTAAAAAGATTGTAAGACTTTATTCTATAAAAACCAGTGGTCTACAAAACCAATTGTGTTTCTGTATACAGCAATGAACAAATTCAACAATGAAAATAAGAACATAATTTCATTCATAATAGTGTCAAAAAACCCCAAACACCCAGGAATAGATGTAACCAAAAAAAAGCACAAAGTGGGCACACTGGAAACTATAAAATATGGGCAAGAGAAATTGAAGATCTAAATAAATGGAGATAAATTAAATTTTCAGTGATTGGAAGACTCAATATAGTCAAGGTAGTAATTCTCCAATTGATCTATAGATTCAACACAATCTTTATCTAAGTCCCCACAGGCTTTTTTCTTTGTCTTCAGAAACTGATGAGCTAATCCTACGGTTTATATGGAAATGTAAAGGACCCAGAATATCCAAGACAATTTTGAAAGAAGAAATTTGGAGGACTTACACTACACAATTCAAAACTTATTATGAGCCTACATTGATTAAAGAGTGTAGAGTTGGCTGAAGAATACACATATAGATCAAAGGAACAGAACTAAGAGGTCCAAAAATAAATCCTTACTTTTATGGTCAATTGATTTTTCAACAAAGGTGTCAAGGCAATTAAAGGTGATAAGGACAGTTTTTTTTTTTTTTATTAAACAAATAGTACTGAGACTATTATCCCCATGTAAAGTGGTGAGTTTATATTTTTGCCTTCCATCATGCAAAGATTAACATAAAATAGATCATACAACTAAATATAAGAACTAAAATTATAATGCATGTGAAAAAAATTGATAAATTGGATTTTGTCAAAATTAAAAGCTTTTCTTCTTCTAAAGTCACAACTAAGAGACTGAAAAGATAAGTCACAGCCTGAGAGAAAATATTTATAAATCATGTATCTGATAAAGACATGTATTCAGAATATATAGAGAAATCTTACAACTCAATGCTAAGACACTTCATTTAAAAAATGGGAAGAGAGCTGAATAGAAATTTCACCAAAGACCATACATCATATGAATAGCCATTAAGCACATGAAAAGATGCTCAACATCATTTATCATTTATCATTAGGAAATTACAAATTAAAACCACAATGGGATAGTAATTCTTACTCACGAGAATGGCCATTATCAAAAAGACAGACAATTACCAGTGTTAGTGAGGATGTGGAGAAAATGAAACCCTCATGTATTACTAGTGGGAATGTCAAATAATCTAACCACTTTGGAAAACAGTTTGGCATTTTCTGGAAAAGTTACATATGAGCTAGAATGCAACTCAACAATTTTACACTTAGGTATTTACGCAAGAGAATTGAAAATATATGTCCACAAAATATGTACCCACATGCTTATAGCAGAATTATTTATAGTAGTCAAAGATGCAAATAATTCAAGTATCCACCAAATAGTGAATGACTAAACAAAATGGGGTATATGAATACAGTAGAATATTTATACCAATAAAAAGGACTAAACTATAGCTACAAATGACAACATTGTGCTATGTAAAAGAAGGCAGATTTAATAGGTTACATTTATGTGAAATGGCCAGAACAGACAAATCTATACAGAGCAAAAGCAGATAGAAGTTTCCTGGGGTGGGGGTTGGAAGCAGGCTTCACTGAAAATGGACACAGAGAATCTTTTAGGGGTTAGAGAAATGTTCTAAAACTAGCTTGTGGTTAGATTAGGATTGCCCAATATTGCAAATTTACTAAAAATCATTGAATTGTACACTTAAAATGGGTGAATTTTATGGTATGTAAATTATACCTCAAAAAAGTTCTGAAAACAAAACACAGTGTCCTGAATTAGAGTGGTCTGTGGCCTGAAATAGAGACACAAATCAGAAACCCTGGGAAGACTTAGTAATGTATACCTGTCCAGACTCTCGCCCTCCCCCCTCACCACCATTGTGGTGGTTCTGATTCTCTCTATTTGGAGTGGGATTTTAGGCATTTATTTTATGAAAATACTCCCAAGTGATTTTGATGTGTACCCTTAGATGACACTATAGGAGGGAGACACTGAAGATTTGCAGTCAGGTGAGAGCCACAGTCACATTTATCTTTTGGGTATAGAACAATGGCAGTTTAGTGGAGGGTGGATTTGAAGATGCCTTGACTGCAAGACAGATGTTAGAAGCTTACTGTATTTGCTCAGGGGAAAAAAAAAATGATAGGAATCCAAACTGGAGGAAACTCAAGTGCCTGTTTCCTTATATGGGAAATGGGGATAGTAAACCACTTTTATTAGCCCTTACTTCATAGAGTTGTTGTGAAGATTAGAGGAGTTTTTATGAGTATGTGTAGTGTGCTTTGAACAGCTCCTGGCACAGAGCATTGAATAAGTATTTGCATTTATTATGATCATTATTTATTATTAGCAGCAGCTGGCAAAATGCCTAAGGATCAAAAATCTAAATTTGGATGATCAGATGAGAGTGGTAATTATGATTCTATAAGAGAGAAATGATATTCAATAGGATAAGGGGTCATGATGACACAGGAGAGAAGGGGGCAGGCAGAAGGGTGGGACTAGGCACGCCTCACTCACTGTGACAGGAGGAACAATGGCATGGGTGTAGGGCAGGTGTGCTTGTCGGTGGGGAGGCAGCGGGGTCTGATGATGGAAACAGGCATTTAGTTCTCCCCACACTGGGTCTGGTTACCTTGTTGTGCTTTAGGAAGGAGAAAGCAAGTTTGGGGGCCAAGATGGACGTAGTAGTGACCATGGAGAAGCAACTCAGTGCTAAATAAGTTCTTGTTTCCATATCTTTTCAAATTTTACCTCTGATCATTAATACTTTTATTTGTTCTTAGTACCCTTTCCTGTTTCACTTGATGACTGGTCTGGATATCAATACTCCTTAAATTCTCCACACTTTCGTCTTTTTCCTTAAGTCAAAACTTTGTCATGTTGTCTTTGATGGAACTAGATCTGAAATGGCTTTTATTTTATGGATTAGTTCATAAAATAAACTGTATGGCTGGGCAAGAGGATGACATAAATGCCCCTTGAGGCCCAGATGGGGAAGACTCTGCCAGTATTTTTGCATTTTATAAAGCAAAAGAGCATCTATTTATTTATCCCTTTTGAGGACATAAAACTAACAGGCTGTTTGATGAAAATTGATAGTACCTGCTTTAGTTCTAATGAAAAATTCATTTATTGCCATAATATCTTTATAGACATGAAGTGTCTTCCTCGGAATGATTTTCTATAACTCTAGTGATAGAATCACGTTTTGCTTCATATTAACTCTGGGAAATTGCTGGGGACAAACATAAAGCAAACTGATCAGGTGACTGTTTATCCTAAAGACCAAAAAACTATAGCTTCTAGGAGCTGACATCTTGGGGAGTTAATAAAATGAGGTCTAATTTCATAAATAATAAAGTTATTGAAGAAATAAAGATAGAACACAGAGAAATATTCCCTTCCAGAATATAAAGAAGTGAAAATTAGCAAGAATAGATAATGTTTGTATAACAAGCTACTTTATATAGTATGGTTGGAGAATAGTGAATTCTAGTTATGCATGATTGTTTTAAAAGATTTTTATTAAAATATAGTTAACATACAATATTATATTATTTTCAGGTGTATGCCATTATCATTGAACATTTATATACCTAAAGAAGTGATCACCATGATAAGTCCAGCAACTGTCTGACACTGTACCACGTTATCACAATATTATTGACTATATTCCCTGTGCTGTACATTACATCCCTATGACTTATTTGTTTCATATTTGGAAATTTGGACCTCTTATTCCCCTTCCCATTTTCCTCTCTTTTAAAATTTTTCAATTACAGTCTACATTCAAATAATTCTATATTAATTTCAGGTGTACAGCATAGTGGTTAGACATTTACATAATTGAAGAAGTGATCCCCCTGATTAGTCTAGTACCCACCTGGCCCTATACATAGTTATTACCATATCATTGACTATATTCCCTATGCTTCACTTTATATCCCCATGACTATTTTGCACTTCTTACCAATTTGTACTTCTTAATGCCTTTAACATTTCCACCCTGCCCCCAACCCTTTCCCATCTATCACCCTAACAAATTTAGTATTCATCTGACACCATACATAGTTATTATAATATTACTGATTATATTCCTTATGCTATAACCTATATCCCCATAACTACTTTGTAACAACCAATGTGTATTTCCTAATTCCTTCCTCTTTTGCATCCATACCCTCAACTTCCCTACCATCTGGCAAGCATCAAAATGTTTTCAGTACTATGAGTTTGTTTCTATTTTGTTTGTTAACTTTGTTCTTTAGATTCCACAGATAAGCAAAATGAAATTGCATCTGTCTTTCTCTGTCTGACATACTCCACTCAGCATGGTACCCTCCAGGTCCATCCATGCTACCGCAGAGAGCAAGAACCCATTCCCTTTCATGGCCAAGCAATATGCCATCGTATATATGTTCCACTTCCTCTTTATCCATTCTTCCATCGATGAACACCCAGGCTGCCTCCATATCTTGGCCATTGTAAACAATTCTGCAATAAACATATGGATGCACCTGTCTCCTTGAAGTAGTGGTTTTGATTTCTTTGGATAAATACCTAGAAATGGGATTACTGAGTCCTTCTTTGACTCTTGTTAAAGCCTTTGTTTTAAAGAGTGTTTTGTCTGGTATAAGTATGACCTACCCCAGCTTTTAAAAACCTTTTTTCTTTTCATTTTCATGAGGTATCTTTTCTCATTCCTTTACTTTGCATCTTGTGTGTCTTTCAATCTGAAGTGTCTTCTGTAGGCAGCGTATGTAAGTTTTGTTTTCTTATCCATTCAGCCTTCCTATGTCTTTTGATTGGAGCATTTAATCCATTTACATTGAAAGAAATTGTTGATAGATATGTAGCTATAGCCATTTTATTATTCATAATTTTGACCTTTTTTTCTGTCAAAATTATGAATAAAAAATCCCTCCCAAATTTCTGTAATATTGGTTTGTTGGCGATAACAAACCAATCCTTTAGCTTTTTCTTGTCTGGGAAGCTCTTTATCTTCATTTCTAAATGATAGTCTTGCTGGGTAGAGGACCATTAATTGTGGGTCCTTGCTTTTCATCATGTTGAATATTTTGTGCCAATCCCTTTGGCCTGCAGTTTTTTGTGTGAAATCAGTTGACAGTCTTATGGGAGCTCCCTTATAAGGTACGAGTTGCCTTTCTCTTGCTGCTTTTAGGATTCTCTTTTTGTCTTTAATCTTTGCCATTTTAATTGTAATGTGGCATGGTGTGGGCCTCTTTGGGTTGATCTTGTTTGGGACTCTGCACTTCCTGGGCTTGTATGTCTATTTCTTTCACCAGGTTAGGAAAGTTTTCAATTATTATTTCATCAAATAGCTTCTCAATCCTTTGTTTTCTCTTGTCTCCTTCTGGTACTCCTGTGAAATGTGACACTAATGTTGTTATGCTTGACGTTGTCCCAGAGGTTTCTTAAATTGTCCTCCTTTTTTTTATTTTATTCTTTTTTCTTTTTGCTGTTCTGATTGGGTGTTTTCTGTTACCTTGTTTTCCAAATCACTGATTCAATCCTCTGCTTCATCTAGTCTGCTGGTGATTCCTTGTAGCACATTCTTCATTTCAGTTATTGTATTCTTCATGTATGACTGGTTCTTTTTTATGGTTTCTATGTCCTTTTTTATGCTGACTATCTCTCTGTTGAAGTTCTCACTAAGCTCCTTGAGCCTTCTTAAAACCACTGTTTTGAACTCTGTATCTGGTGGGTTGCTTGCTTTCATTTCATTTAGTTCTTTTTCTGGAGTTTTCTCCTGTTCTTTCATTTAGGACACATTTCTTTGTTTCCTCATTTTGCCTGTCTCTCTCTGTTTCTTTCTACGTATCAGGTACATTTGCTATGTTTCCCAGTCTTGGCTGGGTGGCCTTATGTAGTAGGACCCAGGCACAGTCTCCCTGGTCACCTGCTCTGGGTGCTCCAGGAGTGTCCCTTGTGTGGATTGTGTGTGACTTCCTGTTATACTTGAGCCTTGATTGCTATTAGCAGATCACTGGGTGGGATTGACCCTCAGGCTAATTGGCTGTGGGATTTTGCCACATCCATAGCTTATGGGCTTCTGTGCAGGGGGCTTACCTCACTGAGTGGGATTTGCCCCAGTGGGCTCTGGTGCCTGTTGAGACTGCCCTTTGGGTGTGCTGCTTGTAGGGCTTTTTGGGCAGTGCTCTGCTGTGGTCTGAAGCCCACCTCTAAGTATGTTGGTTCTGGGGCCTCTTGGCAGGGACTTTGGTACTGGCCCAGGTTACTCACTGCCTGTGACTGGTAGAAGACTGCCTGGTAGGGGCTACAAAGTGATCTGCATTCTTTTGCTGTCTGTGTTAAATCGGGAGGCATGTGGGAGAAGCCATGCTATTAACCAAGGACATCTGCCACTAGTACTGGCTCTGAGGT
Source organism: Rhinolophus sinicus (assembly GCF_036562045.2). Taxonomy (NCBI): domain Eukaryota; kingdom Metazoa; phylum Chordata; class Mammalia; order Chiroptera; family Rhinolophidae; genus Rhinolophus; species Rhinolophus sinicus. The sequence goes on along the minus strand of NC_133761.1, from coordinate 49,966,680 downwards.
AGCTCCACAACAAGCCAGGATATCCCGAGGCCTGCTTCCACCTGCTGGCTCCATTAAAGTTCAGCCACTCATAAAGCCTGATGAAGCACACACGTTGGGTTAAGCAGGGCCTAAGGGAGTCACTAGAGTGGGAAGAGTTGTGTTCACCATGTTAGTGTAGATTCTGGTTTGGTGCCAGTGCTGAGCCTAGAGCTACTTGGCAAAAGTCTCAGAGCACACCAAGCCTAGTTGCCACCTGCCTGGGGCCTGCAGATTCTCATAGTTTTCCAATAAAGAATACAATGTGTGCGGGGCTGTCATTTAGCTGAGAAACTGCCTCCAGTGTTGAGGGAGTTGGGTTGGGTGGGGTCCCAGTGAGTCAGCAGGATGGAGTCACCAGGCCAATCAGATTCAGATTTGGCCAGAGGGGGCGGGCTCAACCCAAGAAAGATGGCGCCTGTCTGCCAGCTGCCTAGTAGCAGAACCCCTCATAGGGAAAAATCGTGACTGTCCTCCAGCTCTTGCCCCGAGGTAGCACACTTCAGCCTGCCTCCGATGCCTCCAAGTCACCATCCATCCTCCATGCCTCCACTGGAGCCCAAGGTGAGTGCCTGCGAGTGAGAGTCTGTGTGTGGGCTGCTTACGGGCATGTCTGCATTTCCCGCAGCCTTCTGTCCTATCTGGATGGTCGGAATCCCCACTTTTTTTCACGGCCAGATGTTGTGGCAGCTCTTCTTCCCAGCACCAGTAACCCAAGCTGCGTAGCTGGTGTGGAGCTTGGGTTCGTTGCTCCTCTGAAGGGGAACCTCCGTGACTGAGATATCCCGCCTTATTCTCAACTACCACACAGAGGTTGGGGCCAGCCTGTTTTGAGTCTCCACCTCTCCTACCTGCTTTGATGTAGCTTTCTCTTTATCTCCTTAATTATAAAACTTCTGTTCAGCTAGACTTCAGATGGTTCTCCAGGTTTCTTGTTCTATAATTTAGTTGTAATTTTAATGTGTTCATGGAAGGAAGCAGGCACAGTGTTTATCTTTTCCGCCATCTTGAATCTCCCTAGTTATGCGTGATTCTGATGGAGAGATTTTCATTCAAATGCAAGGACACATAATTCTCAAGGAATCAGAATAAAACAAATGATATTTGACCCTATGACTTCATTAAACATAATTTAATTTTAATTACGGTCTCAGAAAATGCTTAGGCATTGTACAGGTCCTGGGGTTAATATCGGTGCTCACCCGTAGTACAGAATGTGAGTGAAGGGTGGGCCCATATTTTGTGAGGGCTCTGGGGCATGCCCAGAAATACTTTCTAGAAAATGAGTTTGTGCCCAAATTAGGTGTGTTTTCTCACCACATGGACTCACATAAAGTAGGAATTTCCAAGCATGATAAGGCCAGCATTTCAGGGAGAAATTAAGCCTAATATTGGAGAAACTGTAAAGTACAGTGAAAAAAACTTAAATATGGATGGATGGAGGTTATTGGTTTTGTCAACTGATAAGACTGATGATTTTGTAACCAAAATTTTGACTCTTGAGCAGCAGCCCTTTACACTGAACTGTAGAGGTAATTTGTTTCCTGTTATAGATCCACAACAAATATTCTGAAACAATTAACTTCTATGGTTTTTGATGTAGGAGGCCAAAATCCATTGCTGTTCTGTTTGTTCATTATCTCTGTCTTCATAGATAAGTTTCATGAATATCCCCAGGATTTGAAGTTTTGCTTTGGCAAATTTATTTTAAAGTGATTCTGATGATTTCCCAGAAATTTCTCCTGCACTTTCCCTGTTATGATAATGGTAGGGTTCCGAGACCAGTCAGGTGCAATTCTGATAATGAGACACGTTTTCCTGTGGAGGAAGAAAGAAGGTCGTGGCCTACTACACCGTTAGAAAAAAAGGTCTTTAAATATTTTATTAAACCATCTTTGGTGGAATCCCATTTCTGTCTCTTCAAATATTTAGAGCAGCTCAATTAGCTTTGGAAGGCATTTTCTGAGAGCTTTCAGCCAGCTCCTGGCCAGACAGATGGCATCAGATGACTGTAGTGTGGAGGACGCCTGACCTCCAAATGAGAGCGAGTAGATGTGGAAGCTGCTTGCATGAGGATTCTTGGCTAGAACAGAGCTTGCAGCTGCCAAGAATTCAAAGGTCAGAGAAGAGGTTTAGAGATTTCACTACTGTGGGAAGTTTCCCACTGTCTGCTTCCTAAGTTAATTTTCTCAGAAACGTTCTGGCTGGAATGTGCTTGACTACAGCTACAGTATGTGAGGACACAGCCTCTCAGAGCAAGGCCTGATGGAGGAGTCAGGAGACCATCTGTTCTGGCTTTAGCAGCAAGTTGAAATGGAAGTAGCAAAGGGAAATGGTATTTGAATGCTTTCTGATTACTGCTCTTGGCGTTTTCCAAACACTGTCTTAGACAACCTTACTAAGTAGGTATTGGTTTTCCTTTTGTCTTTTTAAACTTTTTACTTAGATCCAATTTTAGACTTATAAAAAATAGCAAAAATAGTACAGAAAGTTCCTATTTACCCCTCACACAGTTTCCCTTAATATCAATATCTTACATCATCATACCTTAATGATCAAAACCAGGAAATTAACATTAGTGCAATTCTATTACACTATAGCCCTCATTCAAATCACAGTGTTTTTTCCACTATTGTCCTTTCTCTGTATTCTTCTTTTTTAGATATAAGGACATTGAGGCATTAAGTAAATTTGCCTAAGGATATAATCAACCAAGGTCTGATTCCAAAACATGTGATCTTTTTTTTATACCATGTTTGGTCTAATATTTTGGAAAGAGCTCTGAACTCTGAGATTCTTCAGGAAATATAGGTTATTCTCCTGGATATGCCTTTAACTACGTATCTTCATCCAAGTCATTTTTCTCTCTGTCTCAGTATCCTCACATGAATTTTAATGATCATTTCACTGCTATAATTATATAATTCTCTTTATTGATCCTGTGATCTAATTGGTTTAATCTTCCTGAACCTTTGCTTTCTCATCCGTTCAATGGGCTCAAGGCCCATAATAACCTTCCTGGAAAAAACAAACAAACATTTGTTCTGGCGTTTTGTTTCTATGTAACAAATGCCTCTAAGCCTAGTGGCTTTCATTTATATTTATTTTATTTGATTGTGTTCATGGTTTCTGTGAGTCAGGAAATTATACAGAGCAGAGTGAGGTTTTTTTTTCTTTTTTTTTCTTTCCTGCTTCGTGATATCTGGGGTCTCAGGCGAAAACACTAGGGGGTGGGGAATCACTTCTAAAATAGTTCCTTCATTCTCATTTATTGGCATCTCGACAGGGATGGGTGGAGGCAGGGCTCAGCTGGGACTAGGGACTGCAGCACAGTATGCAGCCTTTCTAGTCTCAGCCTAGTCAGACTGCTTCTTCGGTAGATGGCTTCTCCAGAGCAAGTGTCCCAGGAGAACCAGGCACAAGCTCCATGGCCTTTGTGACATAGCCTGAAGAGCCACTTCGTGTCACATCCACCACGTTCTTGTGGCTACCAGCAAGTCGTAAGGCAGCCCAGATTCAGGGCGAGGCAAATGGGACTTCACCTCTCGAAGGGGGATTAGCAAGGTCACAATGCAGAAGAGCATGTAGGATGGGAGCTATTGTGAGGAGCATCTTCGGAAAACACCATCTGCCACCACATTAAAAACATAATGATAATAAAGAGTTCCAAGTGAAGTAGAAGGTTTCCTCGGGGTACCTGCTTAATCAAATCACTATTGCTTGTTGAAGTGCTAAGAATTGCCTGTGCCTTTCATTTGATTGATATCTTTTATTGGTCCCCAAATCTGGCCTTTTGCATCATGAAGTCAAATGAAACCCTGTCCTGGGCTTTCAGGCTCCACCCCAATTGCCTGCTACCTAATAGACCTTACCTTCTCTCTCTACCCTTGCCACAGGCTTTATTTTACCTGAGATGGATTTCATCCCATTCCAATATGCAGCGCCCTCAGCTGTTGGCACTTGCTGGCTGGGCAGCCTGACCAATCTCCTTCATCTCTGTGACCTCTCCTCTGAGGTGTGAGGCGTTCAGGGTAGATGGTTCGTACTGTTCCCTACAGCTTTCATATTCTCTCATTGCAAGTGTGTACGTGGATGTATCCTTGTATATGGGTTTTATTTTGTTGTGGCAGACCCCTCCTTACACAACTTTTCCCCAGCTGGTGTATGTGAATTTTAACATCCTTGGAATTTCTCACCGGAGCTGACCTTCGTATTGTCAGTTCACAGTCATTGCTGCCCTCAGATTCCCGTCTGCCTTCTGAAAGCGAAAGCCCCACATGTTCTTAAACATTTGAAAGTCCACATAAGTTACATAAGAAGGTCATGACAATTTTTTATGAAGTCATGTGGGCAAATAAAACCTGTTTTCAATCACAATGTGGTTTCTAAAACTTTTCAAATCTCAGAATTAAAAAAAACAAAAAGCAAAACAACAACAACAAACCCCCCAAAACTACTTGCAGAATAAATTGTTAATGTAAAGAAAAGTAATTATTCGCTGTTCCTAACCAGAGTGATGATGGCTTTTTCTGATCAATTCCTGCTTATCCTTCAGTGTTAGCGCAAATGTTCCCTCCTCATGGAAGTAACTAGGTCCAACTTGCCTACATAAATAATTCCTAGGACCTTACTCTTTTCCTTCATAACATCTATCACAATTGTGATTGAATAATACATGGCTGATTATCTTTTGCTTTTGCATAACTCATTATATTCCTCATGCCTAGTACACTGCCTGGCCGCTAATAGCTGCTCAGGAAAAGGTTCACTGGATGAATAAAGAATGGGAAGCATTGTTTCTTAATTAAAGAGCATTGGGGTGACAATAGCTAGTAAAGTTACATAAGTTTCAAGTGTACGTTTCTATAATATGTCATCTATATATCACCAGCTAGAGTCAGTTCCCTTCTATCACCATATATTTGATCCCTTTTACCCTCATCTACAACCCCCTTACCTTTTGGTAACCACTAAACTATTGTCTGTGTCTATGAGTTTTGTTTCTTTATTTGTTTGTCTTGTTCCTTTGTTGCTTTCAGTTTTATAGCCCATGTATCAGTGAAATCATATGGTTCTTGACCTTTTCTGTCTGACTTATTTCGCTTAGCACAATAATCTCAAGCATTCTCAATCCTTTAGCGTGAGACAGAGCACTCATCTAATGAGCCTCCCCACCGGATCCTGTGAGACTGACCTTCTCCCGGAGAAGTAACCAGGATACTAGCCTCCACCAGCCCCCTTCAAGGGTACCTGCATGTTGTGATAGTAGGAAGCTCATTGTTTCATACATTTTAGAGGAATGTGTAATATTCCTGAAACACATTTTATGTGTGTTTCTCACCTAGAGTATAAAATGGATTTCCTCATTCTTTCTTTCATTTTCTGAGGGAGCTTCCTTTTTTGGCTAATGCCATTCTGTTTGTTTACAAGTGAGTGTGTGAAGGAATTTTAAGAGACTTAGGGTGCTCTTACACCCTCACTCTTGTTTGAAATCTAGCCACTGGAAACTTTCTACAGGCCCTAGTTTTGGGTGTTACTGCGAATATTCGCGCCCTTGAGGAAGTTTCAAATGTTTAGTTCAATGGATCCACTTTGCTTTACTCTCACTACCATTAAATGGCACTCTTTTCTCAGTGACAGCAGCACAGAGCCAACGTAACATGGGAGCTGCAGTTGGGGAGTTGGCATGCACAATGTTTATGTCTAGCTCAGGCTGGACTGTTACACTGTTGGTATCTGTACCTAACAAGTTAGAAATAACTGAGCTCAAGAAGTATTCATACTTTCACCCTCTCTGTCAACATGAACTTTAAGATGCTAAATAAGTCATATGCTCAAAGAAAAGCGTGGTGGAAATATCATAGTCATGGAAGGCCTGTGAGATCTCTCTAAAAGGCACATCTCAAAATTTCGCATCCACAGCCTGTTCATTCATTAATTCATTCACTCAGCCAATATTTGTGGAGCAGATCCTATGTGCCAGGTGCTGGGGAAATAGCAGCAGACATGAGACGAATCCTCCCTGCCCTCAGGCCACCCCATTGGGTGGCCTGTCCCATTTTAGAGGGGAAGCTGAGCATAGAATTTGAAGATTTGTTAAAATTCTAATAATAGATATCAGCAATGCAGTCAGACATACTATACCTTAAGACGGTATATTGGCTACATATCTTTTTTTGGAGAATTGCATGAGTTATTTGGCTCATTTAAATTCAATTCTTTTACTTTTCCTTGAACTATAGGGAGCTATCTAAAATGTGTTTTTCCCATATTGCACTTTTTCCTCAGTTTTCCCCTATGCTCTGCATGCAGGACCATAAACAACTTTTCTTTTGGTCTAGGTCATTTCCAAATCAAACTTTTATTGAAAACATATTATATGCCTTAGTTATACTGCTTGCTATACTAAGTGGGGGACACAAAGCGCCATGGGGAAAGATGAGACAAAGCACAGACACAAGAAACTAAATGGAATGATTGACCGTGGTAGCTTCTAATAGGAAAGCCATGGGCCTCCATTTTATCTCAGGAAGCATTTTATCCACTGATAGATTTGTGGCATTTATATTCAAATAAGGTGAATATTTCAGAGTTAATCTCATAATAAGTTTTCATCAAGCTACAACTGACCAAATTATTGCTGTGAATTTCTCTAACTTTAGTGAGACTGTATATTTTTCAAAATGGCTTTGGAAGTGATATGCTATATAGAGTGTATGTTTTGCTCACCAGTTATTAGACAAGGCATTTCATGAAACATCTTTCCATGGGAATCCAAGATATCTTAGGATTGGATTGGACCTTAATTATCTTCTATCTTATTTCCTTCTAGTGCAGATTCACAATTTCAGTATCTACTTGAACATTCCAGTGATGAGACCTTACAAATGTGATAATAGAAACAAAAATACCCAGCATTCTATTGCTTTTACAAAACATATTTTCTCATTAAATTCTCCTAACAACCTTGTTTGTTCTTTTTAGAAGAGCACAAATTATTGGAAAGTCTTCTTTATATCAATCAGAACTTTCCTTTTTTTAACATCTAACTTATGATCCTGTTGAACTCTCTGGTGATAAACAGAATAAACTTCTTTCATCTAGTGATAAGCGTAATTACCTCTTTCACATGACAACTTTTATAATATTTGAAGGCACTGTCATGTTCTCTTTCTCCAGTTATTCTTCCTGTCTACTCATCAATTAATTTTACCTTTTTTTTGGGTCAAAGTTCAGTCCTCCTATTCTTTTCACCTAGTCTTTGGAGGGCTTGCTTGCCGACTCTGTAACAACCTCATTAAACCTTTCTGAACACAAATTTACTGTCATCACTAAACTGGGTGCTGGGGAAAAATGCAATATTCCAGTGTGTTGCACAGTGATATTCTTACTTTTCTGGATCAGGACGTTTTCTTTACATGAATGGGAGGTGTTATAGCTTAGAGTTGAGAATAGGAATTGTGGCGTCAGCCAGACTATTGGTCAGATTGTAGCTCCACCCCTTAGCTGTGTGACCTGGAACAAGTAGCTTCTCAGTTTGAGCTTTGGTTTTCTCATCTAAAACATGGGCATCATAGTATTTATGAAGCAGTTGTGTTTTGAGATATGTGTATAATTTTCCTATTCTATTAACAACAACAATAATAATATAGCTCGAGAACTTCTATGTGGAGATGCAGTTCATACTTTTCACTTATATTAAGCTTTTCACTAACTTGATTGCTCTTGCACATTACTTTGAAGTCTGGTCTTTGATGTCCTGTAGACCAGTGGTCCTTCAATTTCTCTGTATTTTATACTCACCTAGGGAACATTTAGAAATTCCAATGCCCAGGCTGTACTCCAGAAAACAATTAACTAATACTTTCAAGGGGTGAAGACTAAGCATCAATATTTTTTAAAGTTTTAAGATTTTTTTCATCCGCAGCTAACTTTGAGAACCACTGCTATAGAACTTTAGAAGATAAAGGGAGCTTAAATACTGTCTAATTCAACATATGCTACATTAGCTAGATTAAGTAATGCTCACAAACCAACTATAACAACCAAACCCACAAATCTCAGCAGCTGAGAACCATGAAAGTTTATTTCTCACTTACATCATGTCCGATGTGGATGTTTCTAGTTTTCAGGAGGGCTTCCAATGCAGGAACCCAAACTCCTTCCATTTTATGTTTCTGCTCTCCTCTAATTCTTAGAGTTCTTCTGAAAAAGTCATTGTATCAGTCAGGGTTCTCTAGAGAAACAGAACCAATAGTATGTGCACACACACACGCACACACACACACACACACACACACAGATTTATGTTTATAAAGGGATTTACTTTAAGGAATTGGCTTTCACAATTATGAAGGCTATCAAGTCTAAAATTTTCAGGGTGGGCTGGCAGGCTGGTGACCCAGAGAAGAGCAGATGCTGTAGGTCTGAAGGTCTTCTCTTGCTCATGGCAAGTCACCTTTCGTTTTATTCAGGCCGTCAACTGATTGGATGAGGCCTATCCACATTAGGGAGGGCCATCTGCTTTACGCAGGGTGCACTGATTTAAATGTAAATTTCTTCCAAAAACAACTCCCAGAAACATCCAGGGTAATCTGGGCACATATCTGGGCACCATGGCCCAGCCAAATTGACACATAAAATTAACTGTCAGAGTCATGCATAAATTGTTTTTATTAACTGGGCCTGGATGTGGCATTTATTACAACTGTTCATATTCCATTGGCTGGAACTCAGTCACATCTCTATATCAACAGACAAGGGAAGCTAGAAAATGAAGCTCAGGTGTGTGCTCAGTAAGAGAAGAATTTGGTAAGCATTTAGCTAGTCCATGCCACATCTGCAACCTTCTTATTAACTAATAGAGGGTTGTATTCTTGTCTCTTCTTTAATTGAAGTGCAATCTTATTTTTTTCTCTATATGTTTTTTAGCTTTTCCCTAGTTCTCCTTTTTATATCAATAGAACCTCAATCCTTAATATACTTCTAAAGAGTATTAACAATATTAATAATATTAACAAATCACGTTGTCAGTACAGGAAGAGTCCACCTGCCTAAGATTAGAACAATCTTCTGATGACCCAGCGGGGTTCATAAATACTGAACCAACCCACATTATTAGAACTTCTCTATCCCAGTCTGTTTTTTTCCTTTGGCCCCAATTTGAGAGGTATTTTCCCCCTTTCTTATTAAAAAAAAAAAGAGAGAAATAAAAAAGGAGGAGAGAGGGAATATGAGAGGAAAGAAAATTAATTTTCTTTCAGAAATAGACTCTACTTTCAAAGTTTTGTAACCCTGGCTACACATTAGTAATACCTGGGGAATTTTAAGAGTTTTCTGTGTCTGGACCTTATCTGCAGACATTTGAATTCAATCAGTTTGCTGTATGGCTCAGGAATTGATATTTTTAAAAAGATTTCTTAGTGAACGTGACCAGGGTAAGAATTATTTCTTTAGGCCAAGAGTTGCTTCTTTGCAAAATTCCTTTATTGGCAGGATTATAATCTGGAATTGCAAATTTGGATATTTATTTCAATATTAAATACTGTAAAGCATATCTAGATAGGTAGATAGATAGACCTAGATAGATATATACTCTTTCCAGTAAGCAATATAACAAAATATAGCAGATCATATAGCAATCAGGTGAAAGAAAATTAGATGACAGACACTCTAAAGTAGAAAGTTACTTCTTATTTACAAATCAGGTTAGAGATCAGCAAGTATTCTTGGTATGGAATTTAAGGGCTTCCTGTGATGTATATAACAGATACATGTGCACTGCCATCCAAATGGCAAAGTTTGAATCCCGGTGATTTTTATGAGGAAGCACAAAGGAAGCTCCCTTCTTCTTTTATTAGCACGATCACTCTAACACGTGACTTTGAGATTTAGCTAAACCGAGAATGAAAACAAAGGAAAGTTTTTGACATAATTTAATTTTATTTCTATTCAGCTTTTAAAAAAGGAGTATAATATGAATAAAGATAGGTATGTAGCAAGCAAACGGTGAACAAAACAATTCTCCCCTTATCTGCATGGAAATTTGCTTTTCACTTATTGCCCTAGCTCTGTTTCCCTGAAACTTATAAAGACGGTTTGGGTCAACTTTGTGAGTAGGCAATATTATAAAATTGTCCCCTGATTGGTATTGCACCTGGAGTGGCACACCTATAAATGCCAGATAGGAAACCATAATTTTGGTTTCAGACTGTGACTCGAGTAATCAACACATCCGTTTTGAGGTTGTTGGAAGCTATGTCCATGAAGGTATTTTAAAAAGATGTGATGTATGTGGTTTATAAGTCAAGATACCTCTCTTACCTGTCAGATGTGAATCTAGTGGCTCTCGAACTACTGCTACAAGGACTCCCCCAGGAAGAGGAACACTTGATGCTTTCCTGCTAGCAAGCTGTGTCTCCTGTCCTATAGCTTCTTAGACTGTGGTTCTCAAAGTGTGGTGCCCCAGGCCAGTAGCATCATTATCCCCGGGAAACTTGTTAAAATTCAGATTCTGGGAGGTCACCTCAGGACTATTGAATTAGAAACCCCAGTGGAAGGGGAGGGATAGGGAGCAGGAATCTGTGTCTTGACAATCCCACCAGGTCCTTCTGATGCATGCTCAAGTTTGAGAACCATTTCTCCAAGTGAACTTGATGCCAAGTGTGGCTGGTGGTAGTCTTATGGGTCGAGTGTTTAGTTGAACCTACAACGATGATTTTCTCTGGTGGGCATTGTGCGGTAACTATACTCAAAGGTGAATCAGGGGAATGCACTTGTCTTCCCAATGGATTAGAAGTGGTTTCAGCATTTACTGAGGGCTTAGTTTGGTATATATTTCACGGATCATAATATGACATAAAGTTCCTATTTGTGGTGAAACTCACTGAGAGTCACTTTGACCTACTAAATTCCATTTCCTCTAAAGCAAAAGTTCTCACTTGGACAAGGGGTAGGGATGGAGGGTGGAAAAAGATACTTGAGACCCTTGCAAGAAACACTTCTGTTCCCCTCCTCATTAGAGTCCATCAGAATTTGAGTAAGGAAGAGGACACAAACACCTATTTGTTTGTTTCACCAGGTATTTAATTCTCATGTGAATCTTTCTTTTCATTAATGCGTCAAAAGATAGAAAGTAATTTGCCAGCTAAATGGTTAGCTTTGTTCTTTTGAGTTTTAGAACTTGCAAAATTGATTGAAAACCATCTGAAAGCTTATACTGCAATACAGAATTCTTCATTATCATTTTCAATATTACCCTCTGGTGTCAAGTTGTAATAACCTTGAATGGCCTGATCTGAAATGACTCTGGTTTAAGGGAAATGTAATTAGCCTAGGCTTAACCCACACATAGTTAAATGAATAATTGGTGCCAATTGTGTGATTGGAAAGCCCTTGAAGTTTAATTGGAGCCTTGATTTTTGCCAGTGAGCCACTTGAAAAGGTAAAAGGAAAATTTAAAAAGTGCATTTAAGATGCTTTTATTGGCATAGTGGACTCTCAGTCTCAGTGGGGTCTCTTGATGATCCCAGTATGGGTTCTTTGAAATCTCCTGCATTACACAGGACTCATAGGTTTAAGTGACTCTGACTGTATTAGTCTCCTCAGGCTGCCATAGCAAAATACTACAGACCGGGTAACTTCAACAACAGGCATTTATTTTCTTATAGTTCTGAGGCTATAAATCCATGACCAAGGTCCCAGCAAATTCGGTTTCCAATAAAGACTCCCTGACTGGTAGACAGCCACTTTCTCACTGTGTTCTCACGTGTTCTTTCCTTGGTGTGTGCTCATGGGCTTGGAGGAGGCGGAAAGAGAGAGGTGAGGGGGAGGGAGAGAGAGCTCTTACTGATGTCTCTTCTTATAAGGACACCGATCCTATTGGATCAGGGTTCCACATTTCTGACCTCATTTAACCTTTATTACTTCCTTAGAGGCTCCATTTCCTAATACAAACCATACTTGGGGTTAGGGCTTCAATATGTGAATTTTGGAGGGCCACAAATATTCGTTCTATAACACCAACTCAACTGCAAATATCCTAAGGGCAATTAAAAGTTTCAAATACCTTAAGGTTTAGATACATCTATCAGAATTGCTAGACATAGGCTTGAAAGAAGTTGTCAGGATTCTGTCCTTATCTGTTTCTCAATGTTAATTTTCATTCTCAGGCAGACTCTCTCCAAGAGGTGGCAAAATGGTCACCACCAGTTCTAAGTTTATATTCCACCATCTACCTTGGTGAAAGAAAGTTTCACCTTACAATTATTTTGTTCAGATTCCAAGGATTGTGTCTCTTTTCATTTATTTAGGCTATAAGCTCTTTCCCAAAGCAATCACATTGAGCAGGAGGCCAATTGTTCAAACCTGGGTTATGTGGCAAAAGCAAGGTTTGGGGCAGACATGTCCAAAAATATGGATAGAGAATAAAGGAGGAGAAGTTACCCAAAAAATCTATATGCTATTGGTGAAAGGAGAACTCATTCTTGGCAAGCAGAAATAACATGTTCACCACACTTCCTAAAGAATGGACCTTCCCCTAGAAAACTGCATCTCTCTTCCCACAAACATGGCTGGTATTGATAGGATTCTGTCTTAGTTGGTATGTATTTCTTCTAAAAGTGAGCTGTATTTAACTGACTTCACAAACACTCTTTGAAGGCTTAATTATAGTAAGTTATTATCTAATAAGTTGTAGTTTAACTCTCTAGAATTAAACTGGCAATGATTTCTTCTTTGTTTAAAGTTCAGTGAGGCTCCCACTCTTTAAGTGACATGGGGCATTACTAGTTTTAATTAGTATAATTCTCTAATCTTCTATTCAAAATTCCTGTGTCTATAATATTCTCTAATCTTCTATTCAAAATTCCTGTGCAAACATTGATGTTTTTTCTTTCAAGTAATTTTGGAAAGAAGTGAAATTCAGTTATTTTATGAATTGAATTTTTCTTATGTTAGCTTCACTTAATTTATAAATTTATAAATTATGTAGCATTCTATCCTTACAAGTAGAGCTAAAAGATTCAGGATTTTAATAATGCCAATTTTCGGAGTTTACTCTTTTTTTTTTCTATCAGGGATTGAAAAGCACATGCTCTTTCTCACTCATATGAGAAATAAAAGGCTCAGACACTGGTTATTTACCAACTGATAAGGAATATATAACAATGGTTATTACTGCACTGATATGTATTGGTGAATAGAAGCCATAAATAAGGTATCCTCAAGAAGGAGTTTACAATCCAACCTGGGAGATTGTCACTCACCAGGAATGCAAAGGAATCTCAATTTTTTTGCAATAAAGAGCAAGGTTAGTATTGAAATCATAAACCCTGAAGTGACTCAGGGTAATTATTTGCTCTGTGAACTTACACAAGTTGCCAGAACTTGTGAGCCATACTATCCTCATTTGTAAAATAAAAATAATAGGATCTATCTCATGGGGCTGTTATGAGAATTTAAAATGTTAGTATATGTTAAACATTTATAAAAGAAACTGGGTACAGAGTAAATATCACTGGTTATTACCATTTGGAGAGAAGGCCATATGGACTGTTTTAAATCTATTTGCAAATAAGTTTGTTCAACATAATATAACACATGTTTAAAAAATCCATCTGATGAAGACACTCTGGTCTTAGTAATGGCAGAAGACCTTTTGTAAAACTAACCCTTCTGCTGATAAACTCTGGGAACAATGATAAACTCTGGGAAAATTAAAAATAAATAAATTCAAGTCAATGGAAAGCAACCAAAAGCAGACAGAAGTTAGAGGGCATCCAACCCTTGAAACGAACTACACTACTCTAGGTTGACATTTTTAAATCTTTTTCCCCACTTAGTACTTCCCAAATCCCATATCTTGGGGGGCTAGAACTGGGGCACACAGTTGAAATCCTTTTAGCCTGAGGAGTTATAAAACTAAAAGTGTTTGGAATAGCCACCGTAGCTGGAAATTGAGGGAAGAAATAGTAGAAAAGACAGAGAAATAGAAGGAAGAACTGAAAAATATCATGTAAACTCTCCCAAATCCTCACTTGATCTCCGAACTTCACGTGTGTGTGTGTGTGTGTGTGTGTGTGTGTGTGTGTGTTTGCAAATCTCCAAAGAGCTCAAGGGAAAAACCACAGCTGGTGGGTGTAAAAGCTTAGCAGATAATTCTGCTCCTTTCCAGCACTAAGAGGTAGAGTTTGAAATTTGAGTCCCATCAAGTTAGAGAATGTTGATAAACATGATGGCCTTTCCATTGGGAACCTAGAAGGGCCACCCCTTAAGAATAAAATCTATGTAGCCAGATTGAGCTATTTGGCCTAAGACTAGGCGCATAACTAAAATAGGCATAGCATCATGAAACTGCAATCAAATCTCAAGTTGGTCAAGCTGATTCACCGGTAATGTAACTAACTGCCTGCTAGTACAAAACTCCAAAAGGAGACAACAGGTGTTTTTTCGAGTGAGGCTTGATCTCATCAATCTAGTGGGAGAGACAGGATAACCTGTCCCAGAAGATAGCGTCACTAGGACTCCTCTGAAAAATCACTAAAAAAATCACCAAAATTACTTCCAGCAAAGGGCAGTGCTCAGATCTTCGCCAGGGTTGATGCTGTCGGTTTTGACCTTTACAAGACAGCCAATTTTGGAGAACAATCTAACTTCTTTGGTTGTACACTCACATAAGGCATTAGAACACAATAGGAGTTTAAGATTTAATAACAAGAAAATGAACACCATAATAAAACAGCCCTGTGCTTAGCCCAGCAATTCTTACTTTTCTTATCTACTTGATGAAGACGTGTCTTGAAAGGTATACTTCAAGGAATGAAATTCTGTAATTTATGCTTTAACAAGGTTTCTTTTTAAGTTAATGCCAAATAATTCTAACATTGAGCATGTTAAATCTGTTACTTGGAGTATGGATTGAGTTAGGAGTGAACTCAGACGGCAAGTAGATATTACTATTCCTTATTCGTGAAAATAAGTTTTATTCTAAGTGTTCTTTCTCATTGAGTATTAACAAAAAGGAGAAAAACTGATGTCCTAAACTTTTGAGATACACTTGGCTCTAGTAAGTATTTAGACATATTCGTTGCATATCTGGAAGGAGAAATAAGAAAGCATAATCAATACATTTCCACCTAGAAAAACTGATTTTCTTACCTTTTATTAAGGGATTGTTTCCGTTTCCGTTTTATTACTAATAACTTGAGCCCCTTTAATGCAGCATTAACTCCTTCACCACAAACTTAAGAGTTTATGTTCTTACCTCGTTTATTTATAAAATATATCCTACAGATTTCTGATGATCTTTATTAAAGCTATGTGAAGTGAAGAAAATGTTGGCAAAATAAGTAAGTTTAAATGTTTTATGGTAAAATTACTGTGCAAAGTGACAAGTTAGCTGCTGTTTATTGTCTTTATAATACTGAAATTTAATTCAACATTCATAATTTCAAAAAATAAATGAAGACAGCAGATTCTAAAATTGTAAAATAAAACATCCATAATATCACTATACAATAAAAAACTACTAGACATTGTCAAGAAAAAAATAATTTAATAAAAATAGACCTATGAAAAATACTGATACTGGAATTAGCAGACAAACACTTAATTAACTATCATGAGTATATATTGAATCTATAGGAAAAGATAGATACAATACTAAAGAAATGGAGAATTTGAGGAAAGATAAGAAAAATGTAAAAAAGAAACAAACCAAATAGAAATCCAAGAACTAAAAAATATGCAAGCTGAAATTAAAAACAACAACAACATTGGATGAGACTAACAGCAGACTACACATAACAGAAAAAACAATAGATTTGGTGACAAATCAGTAAAACATTTAAAATGCACAAAGAGAAAAAAGGTTTTAAAAATGAACAAATTGACAATGATCTGAGGGACAATATCAAATGGTCTAACACACTTTTAGTCATAGAATGTAGAGAAGAGAGAAAATGAAGAAGAAAAAATAATTGAAGAAACTTTGGCTGAAATTTTTCCAAATTTGCTCTAAAACAGTAATGCACAGATCTAAATAAGAATATCAGACAATGACAATAAAGAAAACCATACTTGGGCACATCTGCTGAAGTCCAAGGGTTAAAAGAAAATCTTAAAGTCAGTCAGAGAAAAACGAAACATTATATTGGGTAAAAATGATAAGAATTTTTAAAGATAGCTCACATGTCATTAAAAACAATTGAGGCCAGACAGAAATAAAATTTTATCCTTCAAGTGCTGCGAAAAAGCCCTGTCAATCTAGAATTCTATATTAAAGAAAACTATATTTTTTAAAATGAAGGCATAATAAAAAATGAGATAATTTGTTGCTGGATGGTCTCCAGTACTATGTTAAACACAGTTCTTTCTTTAGACTGAAGGGAGATGATACCAGATAGAAACTTAGATCTACAGAAAAGAAAGCAAAGCAAAGAATATTGTTGATATGCAGATGAATATAAAACCTATTTTATTTTTTAAAAGTATTTAAAGTCAACTGAATGTTTATACTTAAATTCATGACAATGTATTTGATGTTTATAACATAAATAAGTACACTTTAAACAAAAAAAAGTATACTTTTAAACAAAAGCAAAAGGATTGGAAGGTCTGTAAATGAAATTATACTTTTGAGAGGTTCTTACCTTATATATCAAGTGGTATGATATTAATTCAAAGTAAACTGTGATAAGTTAAGAATGCATATTCTAATCATCATGGCAGCAGCTAAAAGACTAGTAAATAAACAGTACCGAAAAATTCAACAGTGATGTTGAGTGTGACTATGAGAAGGGAAGTAGATATTTGACTAGTTCTTATACAGACTTCAGTAAAATTTCTCTGCTTCCATTTCTATGACTGACTTTCACTTCCTGATATATATGGTTCATTTATACATGAGTTGCAACAGCCTGAGTCAGATAACTTGATTTGCATTCAGGACTCATTCCAATTTGTATGCAATGAACATAAAGTAATGATTGCGGCAGAAAGCATTTCAATGCTTTGCCACTGCAAGTGAGATTCACAGTCAATAATGAAACTGCAGTGTCTGATGACCAAGGACAAGCTTGTAAACAAGACATTCTCAATGAATGCTCTTCCCTCAGAAACATTTTAATAGATAAATAACTCAGCATCCCAAATGTGTTCCACATTGGCACCGTTCAATGCAGAGCCCACAGCATTTTTCTGAAGGTTATTCTCAGGTATATTTCAACAGCAGGCTGGCAATAATTGAGGATAAGTAGAAAAAATAGTAATAATAACACTCAAGTTAATATAAAGATCAGCCCATTTTCTCAGTTACTGAAAAGGGGCTTTGGGAAAAGGTAAAAGACTTACCTAATAAACGGAGCTGCGACCCACGGAGCATTTGGAGGAGATGCTTATTATGAAAGAGGCATCTGTGATCTGGGACACAAACCAGCCTGGCAACTGCTTATGTTTGAGCTGGGGACCTTGGGCAAGTTGGGGAAATTGTGGAGGTCTCAGTTTCTTCAATTGAAGTGAAAGAGTAGGTCTGAATGACATCAAGGTTCCCAAGATTCTGAATCAAGTACAACTGAGCTCCTCTTCTGTGCAGACAACCAGGAGCTTCCTCCACGAAGCCAAGCTTTTCTTCAAACCCCACCCCCCACCCCTGATATCTTCAAATTCAACCCTTTGTTCAAATACTAATTAACAGCAGAGCACTAAACTAAGCGTAAGGCCCTTCTAAGCATGGAGCCCTGTGTGACTACCCAGGTCACATGTCCAGGAAGCCATTTCTGCTCCCTGGGCTTTGGATATGAACACTTAGCAGTGATACAGATTTTCCCAAAAGAAACATATGCAAATGTTGCAATTTGATGTTGAAATATTTATAAACCATAACTGTATATACCTGCCTTCTCAGTACAAATTTGATATCTGACACGTTAAGAGAAATGGTGATAATGGTTAACCATAATTTTTTTTTTTGACTGAGTTAACTTAATGACTAGGAATGATACTGATTTTCTAATAGAGTTTGCTTTTAGAGGACTTCAGGATACATAGCAAAAGTGAGTGGAAGATACAGAGATTTCCCGTATACCCTACATACCCACATGCATGGCCTTCTCCGTAACAATCTCCCCCACCAGACGGTACATTTGTTACAACTGATACGCCTACGTGGATGGACACAACATCATCATGCAAAGTCTATACTTTACATTAGGGTTCATGCGTGGTGGTGTATATCTTGTGGCTTTAGACAAATTTATAATAACATGTATCCACCATTAGAGGAGCATATAGAGTAGTTTCATTGACCTAAAATACCTGTGCTCCACACATTTGTCCCTCATTCCCCTTAACCCCTGGCAACCACTGCTCTTTTCACTGTCCCATAGTAAAAATGTCATACAGTTGTAATTATACCATATGTAGCCTCTTCAGATTGGCTTTTTTTTTAGCTTAGTAATATGAATTGAAGCATCTTCCATGTGTTTTCCTGACTTGATAGCTCATTTTTTTTTAGCACTGAATAATATTCCATCGTCTGAACCTACCACAGTTTATTTATACATTCACCTACTGAGGGATATCACGGTTGCTTCCAAGTGTTGGCAATTATGAATAAAGCTGTTATACACATCAGTGTGTAGGATTTTGTGTGGACATACGTTTTCAATTCCTTTGGACAGATATCAAGGAACTTGATTGCTGGATTACATGGTGAGAGTATATTTAATTTTGTAAGAAACAGCCAAACTATCTTCCAAAGTATCTGTACCATTTTGCATTCCCACCAGCAATGAAAAAGAGTTCCTGTTGCTCCACATCCTCACCCGTATTTGGTGTTGCCAGTTTTCTTGATTTTGGTCATTCTAATAAGTTTACAGTGGTATCTCGTTGTTTTGATTTGCCTTTCCCTGATGATATATATATTGGGCAATATCTTCTCATATGCTTGTTTGCCACCTGTATATCTTCTTTATGAGGTGTTTATTCAGGACTTTGGCCCATTTTTTTAATTGGGCTCTTTTCTTATTGTTGAATTTTAAGACTACTTATTTTGGATAACAGTCCTTTATCAGATGTTTCTGTCCCAAATATTCTCCTAGCCTATGGCTTGTCTTTTCATTATCTTGACATTGTTTTGTACATAGTGGAAAATTTTAATTTTAGTGAAGTCCAGCTTATTAATTCTTTTGTTCATGGATTGTGCCTTTGGTGTTGTATCTAAAATGTCATTGCCAGACCAAATTTCATCTAGATTTTCTCCTTTGTTATTTTCTAGGAGTTTTATAGTGATACTGGTTTTTTATACTTGTATAACTTGATACATACACAGAATGCTTTCCACCTAACAGAATTATACTGGATTCTTAGAATCCTGTGAAAAATACAATTATTTTTGCATATTAAGCTATGAAGGCACTGAGACAGAAAAATCTTTCAAAGCCATTTTTTTAAAAACTCTTCATCCAGTTTCCTTTCTGTAAGACTATGACACCCCATTATATCACCTCCATGAACTAAAGCTTGATGGAACATGAAGACACTTTTAATTTAGAAAGTCTAGCATTCATTTGGAAAGTGTGATTCCTTATAGAAGATTGATTTGACTCTCTTGTGTAAATATCGTGTTTCCCTGAAAATCAGACCTAGCCAGACAAGCAGCTCTAATTTGTCTTTTGGAGCAAAAATTAATATAAGACCCCATCTTATTTTACTAAAATATAAGACTGGGTATAATATAATATAATATAATATAATATAATATAATATAATATAATATAATATAATATAATACCAGGTCTTATATTGATTTTTGCTCCAAAAGACGCATTAGAGCTGATGGTTTGGCTAGGTCTTATTTTCGGGGAAACACGGTAGAAGTGGTACAGCAGCTAGGAAACTTGCCTCCATTCAACATACCTTTATGAGTACCAACCATATGCTAGAGCCTCCTTGGCTGCAAGGTCTTTTGTAATTTCTTCTTTTGTTCAGTACAGAGGAGACTTGCCTGTGAATGTCTTTGACCCCCCACCACTTTGTGTTTCTTGCTATTGAATGATGAGGTCTTTAGTTAAGAAGTTCAGGGATTTCTAAACCTGAAATGAAGTTGCTGTTTCAAGAATGAGACGGCTTGGTTCCCAAGTAACATTGGAACTGTTGTCTACTTGATACTATACTATGCTTGTCCTTCACTTCATGGTGGGCGTGGGCTGCTAGAGGAGGGTAGCCTGGTAAATTAATACATAGGTTTGGGAATTCAAATTCTAGCTCCTTGCTTACTAACTGTGTGAACTTGGGCAAGTTTCTTAACCTCTCGTGTGCCACTAAAATATTGGAAAATATTTGTAACAACTAAAAAAGATTATTGTGCTGACTAAAAGAAATATAAACCATATAGTTTCCTCCCTAAAAATTAGATAACAATAGTTTATTTTTTTAGAAGGAGATAAAGTCAAGTGTTGATTGAAAAATGTTATCCTAAATGGGGATATAGTGAGATGGCAAAAAAGGAAGGAAAATGACAAAAATAATAATAAAACAACTAAAAACAAAGGCACAAAAACAAAAAGCTAAATAAGAACAAAATATACCTGAACTAATTTCGGAAAAGTAAAATTAGCCAAATCAGATTATACAAGAAACTAAAAAGTACTATCTTTAATTTGATTAATTTATTTACCTGAAACATGCATTGTACTGAAAACCAATTGAAAACAAAATGCAAAATGGATGTAGAAATTGTTGAAAACAAGGTTAATGTAATTTGTGGCCAAGTTCAAATTCAGATGGTCATAGTTTTGCTTTATGTCAATGCACTCTTGAAATATCTGCTTGTCACATGTTTCGAAATCATAGGTGACAGTTCTTTTAAAATAGTTATTTTTTTATTCAGGGAAAATAAGCTGTAAGCTTCTAAACAAGGCATACTCTCTGCCTCTGGGTAGTCGGGCATATAAGAGTCAATACATATTTATTGAATTTAATCAAATCACTTAGAGGTACAGGTAGAGGCCTTCTCAGAGGACTTTTAGTTTGGTTACCATCATTAACCTTTAGCCTTGAATTTCCTTATGTAGACCCATTACCAAAATAGTGTCTACAATTTATTCCATTTAGAACCACAGAGTGAAGGTCTTTGGCAATTAATTGGTCCCATGTCATCTGGTGTCCGCTGCTTGTGCATCCTCAGTGAGGCGTGATTCCCATCTCACAAAGTAGCCCTTCTACAAAGCATTGTATTGAGCCCATATTTATTCTCATTCACGTCTATTCCTTGTTCTTCGTAGTCTGAGAAACTTAGAGTAAATATTCTATGGAATGTGCTTGCTGTTGTTCCCATGACTAACCTCTGAAGCAGCACAATGTAAGTCTCAGGGACACGCCCAAAATTTGAGGACTGCACAAGCTGTCATGTTCCACTCCTCTTTCTGTTATTTGGGTATAAACTCACCAGTCTTCTCCATTTACTATTCTTCTTTTGGAAGGGTTGCATTCCTCATAGTCTCTCTCTCTCTCTCTCTCTCTCTCTCTCTCTCTCTCTCTCGTTGAATCTCCATTTCCCCTGAAGAGAAAATGGTAATTTATGTGAAGTCTGGTGTGGACAAACTAGAGAAACGTTATTCTCTTGTTCCGAGCACTATTCTCCAACAACCTCTAAGATTCCATTAATTTTTTTTAAAGATTTTGTTGGGGAAGGGGGACAGGACTTTATTGGGGAACAGTGTATACTTCCAGGACTTTTTTTCCAAGTCAAGTTGTTGTCCTTTCAATCTTAGTTGTGGAGGGTGTGGTTCAACTTCCCACAAGGGATGGTGGGCTGCACCCCTGCAACTAGCAACGGCAACTGGACCTGGAGCTGAGCTGTGCCCTCCACAGCTGAACCCACTAATATTTTTGACAATCATATTATATTATTGATTCATTTTAAGTTACTTTATATCTTTGTGCCTCAGTTTCTTCACCTGTAGAATGGGGATGCCAATAATTTACTTCAAGAGTGTTGTGTAGATTGAATGAATTAATAATACATTTTAAATGATTAGAGAAGTTTCCAGTACATAGTAAACCTTTGAAATGCGAGTATGTTAACTGCTATTATCATGATTATACTATCACTATTATTAATGGTCAACTAAAACTCCTAAGTCTTTTTTTTTAATTAAGGTTTATTGGATCACAATGGTTAGTAAAGTTACATCGGTTTCAAGTGTCTAATTCTGTAATACATCATCTATATATCACATTGTATGTTTACCACCCAGAATCAGTTCTCCTTCCATCACCGTATGTTTGATCCCTTTTACCCTCATCTATCACCCTCTTCCTCCCTTATCCTCTGGTAACCACTAAACTATTGTCTATGTCTATGAGTTTTCGTTTCTTTTTAAAACTCCTAAGTCTTAATTGTACTGATGTTCAATCACATTCTCTCCATCATCCTTTCTTGTGCGTTTTTAATTTTATTTTTAAGGTCAGTTTTGAGTTTACTAAATATCTTGTTAAAAACTCATTATGCCACATTATCTGGACCAAGATGGTCTTATCCAATTCACGCTGTGTTCCTCTAGGCTGTGTGTTATTTCGTATGTGATAAGTGTGTCATCTGTGTGCCCCAGGCTGTCAAGTCACTGGTAAAAGTGTCACATTGGACAGTGACTCACGCAGTGCCCTGCCTCACTCTAGATTGACACTGATTTGATTTGTTTTCTTTGGGGATAGATGCACAACCAGTGAAAAGCCCATCAGAATTTATCATTCAGCCTTATTTTGTGAGAAATAGATTCTGCATCCAAGGCCGTGCTGTTGATGAGGGCGGAATCCCTGCCTTGGAAGGGGCTCCCATTAGGCCTACTGCTTGCAGAGTCCCAACTTTGGCTCCGTGATTTCTTTAGCAAGTTCTCTCAGTACCTGATAATGTGCTTACAACAATCGAGGAACCTGTTCCCTCACCTGACTATCTCTCTGTTTGTTGTGGTTTTTAATCTCTCAAGCTTTCCTCCCCTGTGGGCCAGACCACTTAGGCCGATTGTAAGCACGAGAGTATTGGCTGAACGCACAGCTTCCGCAGGGCCGTGAGGACGTTTGAGGTCCTGTTTCTGATTCTGGCATGGGCCGCAGAGGGACAGATGGATGGAATAGGGAAACCACAGCATACTCTTCACCTGAGATGCTCCTCTTCGTCATGGCAGAGGAAACTACATAGGGACAGAGCCAACTGGGAAGGGCTGAGGATTAAAATTAGACCAGCTCATTGTCACTAAGGTGGCGAATCTGAGGCAGGTGTTGGAAATTCAATCTACTAGGTCACACACACACACACACACACACACACACACACACACACACACACACTCAGCTTAGCAGGCAGAAAAATGGTGTCCTTCTTCTATCTTTCGCTGTCCAAATCCTGGTGTGGTTTAAGAATGCCTCCTGGTCCATTTTAATGAGTGGTGATTGTCTCAGATGTGGGCATGAGATGCATGGTGTGGGCCAAAGGCCAGATCAGAAGGATTGTGTCCTAACTCAAATGCAAGAATTATTACTGTTTTTATTTTAGAGAAAAAACAAAAGGCAAAGATATTAGGGTTTTTACTCAAAAACCCAAAACAAGGGAAGCAGTTTGCCTTTTAATATTGAGCATTGAGCCATTATTATTTTTTTTTTCAGGTGGGAGCAATTCAGTGAGCCTTCCATTTGGGTATAGTTTATGGACAATTAACTGCTTCTGTATGTGTTCAAGATCTGGAAGAATAACATATATATTGTTAAACATTTTTATTTGGACATTGCACTTGATTATTTTGGTAGGTTCAATTAATGAACCCTTTTGAATAAGTGCATCATGACTCTTTGCTATTACCATTTTAATTTCATTCCCAGCAATTACCTCAGCCTAAAATTTTCTTGCTTGTTCATTTTCTTTTTTGTTCTCTGTCACCTCCTGCTAAATATGGCTGCATGAAGACAGTGACCTTGTCTGTCTCATAGTCCAATGCCTGGAATATGTAGGTGCTTAATAACTATTTCATGAAGGAAAGATCCAATTTTGTAGCCATCTCTATGACATCAGCATGTAAACTATACACACATTTTAGTGCATGCTCAGTTCCTGACACAGTGGTGGAAAAAAACACATGTTTCTTAATCTTTAGAAGGTTAAGAAAGGAAGAAAGAAAAAGAGATGGAGGGAGGGAGGAAGACGGAGAAAGGAAAGGAGGGAGGGAGGAAGAGGGAAGGAAAGAAGGAAAGGACTTAGTCAGCTTGGGTTGCCACACTAAAATACCATAGACTAGGAGGCTTAAACAGCAGAAATGTATTTCTCACAGTTTTGGAGGTTGGGAAGTCCAAGATCATCAAAGTCCCAGATCAGGGTGCAAACCAATGAGTTTCCTAGTGAGACCTCTTTCTCTGGCTTGAAAATGGCTGCCTTCTGACTGTGTTCTCACATTGCCTTTCCTTTTTTGTGGCATGTGGAAATCTCTCTCTCTTCCTTTTCCTCTAAGGGCATTAATCCCATCATAGGGACTCATCTTTATGACCTCATGTAACCTTAGTCTCAAAGGTCTCATCTTCCTATATGATCACATTAAGGATTAGGGCTTCAATGTATGATTTGGGGTAGGGTCACACACACAAATATTCAGTCCATAACAGAAGAAGAGAAAGAGAGAGAGAGAGAGAGAGAGAGAGAGAGAGAGAGAGAGAGAGAGAGAGAGAGAGAAGACTGAGCCATGCAATGAAACTGGAGAATAATGGTAAGTTGGGTGGTCACATAACTTCTCCAAGAAGGTGATATTTAAGTAAATAGTGACATGTTGAGGTAAGAAGAGAGTTCCAAGCAGAGTGATAGGTAGTCCAAAGGTTCCGAGGAGAAAATGGATCCAACTGAAGACCAGTGAGATGAGCACGTATGTGAAAAAGGTGGTGATGAGGAATAAGGTTGGGTACCTAGATGAGAGTTCCGTAAAGCATAGACTTGTAAGTCAAGGTAAGAAGTTTTGTAATTTATGCTGAGAGCATGGGAAGCCAATGAGAAGTTTTTAGGAGAGGAGTGAAACCATCTGACTAGGTTTTTACAAGTTAATACTTTGGGTTATGTGGCAAATGGATTGTAACTGGGTAAGAATGGCAGGAAGACACCAATTAAGAAGTCATTATATTCATGCCAAAATAATGCCGTGTGGGACCAGCGTGGTTACAATGAGGATGGAAAGAAATAGATACATTCTAGGTGTATTTTGGACGATGTCAACTGAATTTGCTAATGGATAAGACATGGGGGCATAAAAGTAAGAAAAGGGAAATAACTGCTTAGCTTTTTGGCTGGAACACCAGCTTCCAAGCTGTGAGAAGTCAGCAGTCTCCATACCTCCTCCAGGCTGTAAATTATCAGGACCCTTTACCTCATGGTATCATTCTTGATACCTTATAATGCTTTTTTAGGATCTTCTTCAATTCAGGTCAAGAAAATATTTAAGATAGGTGATTCTATAAATACTGATTTTTTTTCTCACTAGTTAATGAGTTCATGAATTAGCAAGAAAATTCAAAACTAATGACTGAAATGAATTTAGGATCCTGTCTCTGGATTTTATTATTGATTCTTGAGTTTCATGACCATAGATTAAAAAAAAGATAAACCTGCTAATATTATTATTATTATTTTATTTTAGTATACCTATGTGAATATATATATATATATATATATATATATATATATATATATGCTATGTGCATATGTATGTGGCTATTATATTAAACACAATTCTGGCAGCAAAATATTCAAATATGAATATTAGTGTAAAACATTTGAAAACCCTCAGATGAACTATTTCATTATTGTTACAGTTTAACTATATTATCTATTTTATAGCTCATGTATTTGTTGCTCTATAAAAAGCGAACTTAAAATATTAGTGGAAACGTCCATTTTCCATCATTAACAGTTCTTTTAATATACTATCCCAACTGTTGTTATTTTGTTGTTGTTCTTTATTTGCGAGTTCCACAGGGACAGAGACAGATATACTTCTTTTGTTATTAATATTTATCATAAGAACTCAGTCAAATTGTTATGCAATAAACCCAACTAGGTTGTGGGTGTGTGTGTATGTTTGCACAGTCGAGAGAGTGGATCAACATAAATAATTCAAATTCTCAGATTTCTAAGAACTTGAAATCTTCTCGGGGATATATGTATAAACAACCAATTATAGAAATTATTCTGCAAAGTATAAAAGAAAAAATTGAGCTTGGAATCACTAAGTACTGAACTCTGCTTCTGGTTCCTCCATTTGTTCTGTCTGCTCTAGTAAGAACTGGGGTGAATCATTCAATCCTAATAAGCCCCAATTTCTGACTTATAAAATACAAGGTTGCTATATGAACTATACTGTGTAAAGTGCCTAGTGGAATGCCTGGCACAAATTATACACAAAGTAGTTTTACTTTTAAGTTCTAACGTGTTTTTGTTTGTTTGTTTGTTTTGTTTTTAAAGCTGTGGCTTCTTAAATGGATTGTGAGGATCAGAGAAGGAACTTCAGCTTTCTTTGAAGGAGACATATTGTTTTAGTGAGTAGAAAAGAGGCAGAAAATTAGAAACAAAAGCATGGTATTAAAGTGCAAGAATAGTGACTATTCTAGACTTGAATGCAATTTGTATGAACCTATTTCATGGTGGTTAGTTCTGGAAAGGAGTCAGGTTGTCAGTCTAAGGAGTTTGGTCTTATTCTACCTCTTATACATGACTAAAGCAAAGGACTGTCATGATCCGATATATAGTTAGGAAAATAAGTCCATTAGAGGTTGGGAGATGAATTGCACAAATGAGACTGATAACTAGCAGGCCAGGCAGAAAAATCTTGGACTAGTGTAGGCAGGAAGCGAAGAAGTGAATTAGAGAAGTGGGGGAGGAATTGAGGAAAAGGGGTATTTCAAAGGACGTAATGATGGTAGAATAAAGGTTTGGGCAAGTAAGCCAGAGAAAATTGATCATTCCAAAATTTCTTACCTGGGTCACAAAGTGGTAATCAAAATAGAGACTATGAATTTGGGAGAAGGTATTGGGGGGAAAGATGACTTCCTCTTTGTTGATTAATTTGCAGATGTGCTTTATTAATAGGATTTGAAGTGGAAATAGCCAGCAGGCAGTTGGAAATCTTGGAGTGGAGTTGGGGAGAAAAGTCAGGGCTGGGGTTCACACTTGAGAGTCATGGCATTAAAATTATCAGATGAAATGGACCAGGCAAGGAGAATTGAATAAGAAGGTGCAAAGTGGGGAACGTTGACGTCAGGATGGAATCTTGGGCAATGCCCACATTCAAGGGGTGGGCAGAAGCTAAGCAATGATCTAGTGTGATTGGATAAGATTCATGAAAGTTCATGGTCATGGAAACCAAAGGAGAGAGAGATGTAGGAAGAAGAATTTTGTTGTCTGCAGTATAGCCCTAGGACTGCGCTGTGACACAGGTGGCGGATGTGTTGCTCTTCGTTTCCAGATGAAGAAAATTATCACAGAAAGGATGTAAGGAAAGGCCTCAGTCACACAGTGCATTCATATTAGAGCGAAGGTTAGAATCTGGGTTGCTTGACTCCAACCTGAGTTTGTCAATCTGAAAGATTTTCCAAATGATTAAGTCAGATGAAATTGATCTGAAAGTTAGTTACATGGATGTGTTCAGTTTGTGAAAACCCACTGAGCTTTACATCTGAGAGACATGTATTTTTCTACTCATGAACATCAGTAAAAAGCTTTTTTTTTTTTTTTTTTTTTTTTTTTTTTAAGGCATGGGAATGAGATAAAAAGCACATCCTGTGGAAAGGGTAGGTAATATTTGAGTAACTCATTAATGTGAGCCTCATTAAGTTTTTGATATTATTTTCAGTTCTGAATCACCTCTTAAAATAGTTTGTTTTAGATTCAGAGTATAACTTATTATCCACACATGAGATTCACTTCTGTGGTTTCCTTAACTGAAGGAACCAAGGCTTTGGAATTATTACTAATAATCTCAATAAAAGCATTCTAAACATTTATTCACTATTTATATGCAAAGGGTTTTCACACTGTATACTTTTATTCAATCTTCATGCTGATGAAGAGGCAGGCACTTCTGCCACCCACATTTTGCAGATGGAAGAAATGAATCTTAGACATGCTACATGAGCTGCCTAAGGTCACACAGTTAGAGCTTGAACTGACCTGTTGTGTGAGACAGCTTTTCCTTAACTGAGGTTCAAAACCCAATTCTGACACTGACTTTTTAGTTTTCAGTGAAAAACAGCGTAGCTATGTTTATTGTTAATACGTAAGAGCTAAGAATTATCAAGAGAAACATAGTATACATCTGTTATTATTTTCATCCTCAGCATCTTTTCTCTTTTCTTTTGGAAACAATACCCCTTTTTCTTTTGGGGAACTAGCCTTCTATCATTCTATTTGACTCTTGTGAGGTTGCCAATTATCCATATTTCACTCCTTGCCCCAACTTTAGGAGCGGGATGTGACTTGTACAGTTTTAACACCCGTTCTCCCAGGGGTTTATATTCTAATGACAGAAGAGACAAGTCCTTTCATTTGGGGAAGCTCATAGGCTGAGATGATGTAAGCCTGAAGTCTCTGCAGCCATTTTTCAGCCTTCTCCTTTCTTCACTGTTGCAGGAAGCACATGTGCAACAGTAGAGAACCAGGCAAAGACATAGAAGAACAGAAAGGAGACGGGGGAGAGAGAGAGACAGAGAATGGGGCTATTTAAGCCATAGGCACAGGCATAGGCTTACTTATTTATATTTTTATGTTTTGTTGAGTCGTTTTTGTTAGCTTGTATGTTTTCCAGGAATTTGCTCATTTTATCTAAATTTTTAAATGCTTGGGCACACAGCTGTTCAAAATAGCCTCTTCTTAAGTTATTAATGTCTGTATGATTTGTAATAATCTCTCATCTTTTATTGTTAATAATATCTATTTTTGCCTTTTATTTTTTCATGATCATTATTGACAGATGTTTATTAGCTATATTAGTCTTTTCAAAGAAAACACCTTTTTTGTTATCCTCTCTATTGTTCATTTGATTCAGTTATATTGATTTATACTTTTATGGTATTACTTTTTATTGTTTTATTTTAATACTTTCTTTGCATTGAATTTGCTTTAAACATTTTTTTTTTATGTTGATGTTTAGTCTTTGATTTTCAGCCTTTATTCTGGCTCATATATTTTTTAAAGGATATAAATTTCTCTCTAAGCATGGTTTTGTATGAAACCTCATAAATATTGAGATGTAAGATTTTCATTATTCATTCAAAACTATTTCCTAATCCCCCATGTGATTTCTTCTTTGGCTTATGAGTTGTTAAAAACTACAATCTATTGTACAAGTCCATGGTGTTTTCTAGTTATTTTTCTTACCCATTTCTAGCTTTACTCCACTAGGATCAGAAAATATACTCTATAATCTAAAACATTAAAATAATATGTATCCCATCATATGTTTAATTTTGGTAAATTATGTACTTGGAAAGAATGTTATTTTATAGTTATTGATTACAATGCTCTATATATGTCAGCTATATCAAATTTGTAATCATGTGTTTTGTTATCTTTTCTTTGTTTACTGATTGTTTTTGTTGCCTGGTCAATCATGCACTGAGCTATAGGTACTCCCCCACTCTAATTGTGAGTTTATATATCTCTCCTTTTACTTTCGACCACTTTATTTTATATAATTTGAGGCTGTGTACAAATTTAAAATATTTTATCTTTCTTATGGATTGACTCTTTTATCATTGTAAAAAGCCGTCTTTATCTCTACTGTGTTTCCCCAAAAATAAGACCTAGCCGGACCATCAGCTCCAACGTGTCTTTTGGAGCAAAAATTAATATAAGACCCAGTCTTATATAATATAAGATAATATGTTATATTATATAATATAATATATATAATATAATGTATAATATATATAATATTATGTACAATTATTAACTATATATTATTATATATAGTTATATAAAATATATATTATTATATAAAATATTATATATAATATTATATAGATTATATATAATATAACATTATATTATATAATGTAATACCAGGTCTTATATTATAGTAAAATAAGACCGGATCTTATATTAATTTTTGCTCCAAAAGACACATTAAAGCTGATGGTCCAGCTAGGTCTTATTTTCGGGGCAGCACTGTAGTGGTGCTTTTTGCAAATAGTCTACTTTGAGATTAACATAATCAGTTTGATGAGTATTTTTATGGTATATGTATTTCCTATTTTTACTTTCAACTTTAGGATATTCTTATATTTAAGGTGGGACTCTTGTAAGCAGTATAATGCAGCCTGAAAGTTTTTGTCTTTAATTGAGCATTTCATCCATTTACATTTAATGTTATAATTGATATATGAAGTTTAAAACCATTTGTTTTCTAGTTAACCTACTCTGTTCTATATTTTCCCTCTCTTTTCTTATATTCCTTTGTATGGATTCAGTATTATTTATTTTTCTATTTCTCACCTATATTATCTGGTGAGATATGCATTGTTTTACCACTATATTATTAGTTACCCTAGTTTATAAAATGCATAATATTACCATTTTTACCACTACCAATTCAATACAAGAGCTATAGTTCCCTTAAATTCCACTTGCCCACATTCTAAGTTTTGTTCTCATTAGTTATAATTTTCTACATATTGAATATTTCACAAGATATTATTGGCATAATAACACACTGTTGTTAACACAAGTATTTTTCTTTATACAGTTCAATGTTCAGTTACATTTATCCACACACTTATTTTTTACTTTACTTGTCATTTCCTTTCTGCATATCCAAGTTGTTATCAGATATGAATTTTCTTGTTCTTGAAGAAGACCATTTAGTATTTTCTCTAATGTTCGTCTGTTGATAGTGCATTCAGTTTTCATTTGTGTGAAAATGTCTTTATTTTGTCATTTTTTGAAATACATTTCAATGGATAGTTTATTACAGATTAGCAGCTTACCCCCATTCTAGCCCCCAATTCTTTAATGATATCTTTCTATTGTTGTTGACTTCCTTTGTTTCAGTTGAGAAGTCAGCTCTCAGCTGGCAGTTTCATTGTCCCTTACCTTACAGTTAATATACTTTTGTTCATGTATCTTCTTTTAAGATTTTCTCTTTGAGTTTGGTCTCCAGCAGTTTTGCCATAAAGTACCTAGCTGTGTATTGATTCTGTTTAAGGTTCACAACATTTGAAAAATTAGTGACATATTATTTGATCAATTTTTGAAAATTCTTAGAAATTATCTTTCAAGTATCTCTTGTGCCCCATTTTTCTTTCTATTCTTCTATTGATATTTCAATTACATGTATGTTAATATTTTCATTGTACATGTCCCATAAATTTTGCATGCTATTTTGTTTATTTTTTACTTTTTTTCTCCTTTTGGTTTGAATATTTTCTTCTGACTCATCCTTCAATTCACTGATTTTTTTTCTTCATTCAGTTCTGTATATTCTACTATTATATCCATTCATAAAATTCTTAATTTCAGTTCTAGAATTTATGTTGCCTTTGTTTTCTTAGTTTTTAGCTCTTTGCTGAATTTTATCACCTTATTTAATTCTTTAATCACAGTTATTTTGAGGTTTCTATCAGATAAATATAATAATTGGATTTCTCATGGATATTTTTATATTTTGTTTTTTCCGCCTTTTGTTTTTTTGTCAAATCTTTTTAATATCCTGTTATTTTTTTAATTGAGTGTCATATATTGTAGATGAAAACTTATAAGATATTTTGAAACTTAAGTGAATGTTCTTTTTCCAAGTAGGAATGAAATTTGCTTCTGGCAAACAGCTTGGTGAGATGTATGCCAATCATTTTAATCCTTTAAGGGATTGAGCTGACCTAAAGGTTTTCTTAAGTTTTTGTTAAGGCTGATATGTTTCCTGTTTATGTTTATTGCCAGGCTGAAGCCCTCTGGGGTCCATAATGATATCCTATCTTTACCCAAGTCTATTATCCAAAGAAGGCTGTGAACTCAAATTTTTGTTGCTTTTCCCTGTGTACTTTTAAATACTCTGCTCAATCTCTAAGCCTTTCAGCAGTTGCTTTGGGGGTAAATACAAATTAAAACCACAATGATATATTACTACACACCTATCAGCATGATAAAATTAAAAATAGCAACAACACCAATTGCTGGTGAGAATGTGGAGGAACTGACACACTTGAATCTTGCTTGCGGTCGTGTAAAATGGTTCAGCCATTTTGGAAAGCAGTTTGGCAATTCCCTAAAAACTAAACATGAGTTATCATACTACTTAATTCTTGTACTCCTGGACATTTATCGCAGAGAAATGATAGCACATTCACACAACATCCTCTACCTGACTGTTATAGAAGCTTTATTCATAATAGCTCCACACGGGAAACAATTCCGATGTCCTTCAAGGGTGATTAGTTTAGCAAATTGTGGTACATCTATACCGTGGAATACTACTCAGCAATAAGATGAACAAATACTGATACATGCAACACCCTGTATGACTCTCCATAGAATTATGCTGAATGAAAAAAAAAACAATTCCAAAAGGTCACATGTTGTGTGATTGCACTTGTATATTCGTGAAATGACAAAATGATAGAGATGGAGAAAGGATCAGTGGTGGCCTTAAGGAGGGGATGTGGTGGGAGGCAAAGTGAGTGTGACTATAAAAAGGCAGCATGAGGTATCTCTGCCGTATCAATGTCAGTATTCTGGTTATGAGCTTATACTACAGTTTTGTAAGAGGTTTCCATTGGGGGAGACTGAGTCAAGGGCACGTGGGATCTTTCTGTATAATTTCATACAGCTGCATATGAATATACAAGTATCTCAAAATTGAAATCCTGATTAAAATGTAATAATTAAATAATTGTGAGGAAAAAAAGTAAACCCATGAATACCTTGAGTGAGACAACCACTTGGCTAATTCCCTTAATTTTATCTCATTTCTACTTCATTAATGCAAACCATTTCTTGTTCTTCATGCGTGTGACCTCAGCCTGCTCAGCAGGACGATGGGCCACTTGATCATGGAAAGCATGTTTTTTATGTGCCTTTTCCCCCAATCTTCCACAACTCGTAGCGTAATATTGAGTATGTGGAAGTGGGCCTCGCTTAATGTTTTTGGTAGTTGGGTAAGTAATGGAAATAGAAGGTATTATGACAAAACTCTGTCACTTCAGTGAGTTGGAAATGGAACATGAAGAATAATAGAGTAGTTTTGTTTTCTTATTCACCCTGGAGGAGACCAACGAGACAGGTAAGGATTAGATTTGTAGAGCAGGTACATTTTATAGTTTTTGGTTGATAGTTTGAATTCTGCTGAATTTCTAAACGTTTGAAGTATTTTTGTATTTCATATACTTTTAAAACATGTATTTGAGGTAGTAATGGAAGGGATTCCTGTTACTTCTCTTTCTAAATAAGTAAACAAATTTATGGCACCATCAGTTATTTCACAGGTCGCACAATAATGATGTCACAAACATCAGTCTATATTAGTACTAGGGCATTTCCTCAGTTTTCAAAGACCACCACCAAGGTGATTCTTACTGTTTCTGTTGCTGACTTATAATCTTAAACATGTTTTCTTTGTAAAACTTGTGAGGAGGATTAATAAACTTATGATCATGAGATTCCTAGGATCAAATTTCCATGGATAGAAAGCTGAAAATCATATTATTTTATGATCATGTTACAACACTTTGCAATAAAAAAAAATATTCTTATAATTGAGGTTACCTTTTAATTCCTGTACATATTTTATGTTTACTAAAATTGAGTACTTTTTTCTGAAAACGTATTCAGAAAACTATTTAAAAAGTGGATTGGTTATATAAGTAATTAACGTAGTCACTTGTGAAAAACATTCTGCATAATTGTTTTGGGCCTGCCTGTGATTTTGTGAGAGTGAAATAAAAGGACTATAATGGAATTATGGTAAAAATCCAACCCTACAATTATCTTCAGATAACGTTGTAATGTAATCAGTTTGGTAGTAGATCTTTGTTAGTTCGTATCCTGTGATCTCACACCAAATTCAGTAATGGAATTAAACTAAGCAATTCCTTTGTGGGATGAATGGAAACTAGATACTTAAAGGTGAAGACAGCCATAGGGAATAACTTCCAGGTTCCTTTTTCTTAGAAAGGAGGCAAGATAAATAGCAGTATATACTTGGTAAGGTTAATTTCTTTAAAAAACACTCTCCATTCCTGAAATAGAGCAATTGCCATGAGGCTGAAAGATGTAATCTTTGGCATTCCATATTATTGAGCCGTACCACATACAGAACTGACAGTGAAAAGAGCCTTTGGTTATTCCAAACAATTAAAATGCTTTCTCTAAAGATCCCTTCTCCCCTGAAATAGTAATATTATATTGGTATTCTATGATTTTTCATCCTGAAGGTAACACTTGAGAGAAAGTATGTAATCCCTAATTTTGAGTCCAAATATTAGCTACTTCAGTTATTAGCAATGTAGCCTTGGGCAACTCACTTACCACTCCAGACTTAGTTTTCCTCATCTATGAATAGGGAACTACTGTCTACCTCACAGGATTGTCAGGAGGATGAAATGAAATGACAATACGGTGCCTGATTTCCAGTAGGATCTTGTAGATGTTGAACCTACATAGACATCTTATGTAATACTACAAACTTCCCTATTTATTCTTTATTGTTTCCATCTACACGGCTTCCTTTTTATCTTTACTGAAACAATAACAATCACAGAGTTTATACTGGGTTCTGTCCTCTGTATTATAAATTTCCAGTACTTGGAAAACAATTTTATCTCAATTTTCTCCTCTTTAAACTATGCAGTCTCTTCAGCGTTACGGAGAAGTCTATGGAATTTGATATTAAGGGAGCTTAAGTTTCTACGAGGATAATATGAGTGAATCATGGTAGTTAGCAAATGGAGTTGACACAAAGACCACGAGATCCATCATCTGTCTATGTTTCTGTTTCTTTCAGTATGGAGTTTATTGTCGTAGTCATTTGCTAATAATGCTAGATAAGAAGCATGATCAGGAAATGGAATTTGAGGGAAAAGAAGGTGAAGAAGAGCCAGAAGAGTCAGGTAAAAATGCTAGGAAAAACCATCTCAGATGAAGGATCTCGTGATCTTTTGATGACTAGGACTTAATCAAAATTAATAACTTTTCCACTTCAAAAGAAATCTTGAGATTATTATGCTAAGTGAAGTAAGTCAGACAGAAAAAGTCGAGAACCATATGATTTCACTGATACATGGTATTTAAAACTGAAAACAACAAAGGAACAAGACAAACAAATGAAGAAACAAAACTCATAAACACAAACAATAGTTTAGTGGTTACCAGAGGGTAAAGGGGGGATGGGGGTGGTAGATGAGGGTAAAGGGGGTCAAATATATGGTGATGGAAAGAGAACTGACTCTGGGTGGTGAACACATAGTGTGATATATAGATGATACATTACAGAATTGTACACCTGAAACCTATGTAACTTTACTAACAATTGTCATCCAATAAACTTTAATTAAAAAACAAATACACAACAACAAAAAAGAAAATTATAAGACAAGCTGAAATTAGGAGAAAATGCATGCAAAACTTACATACCTGATAAAATACTTGTATCTAGAATATATAAAAATTCTTATAACTTAATAAGAAAAGGAAAACACCCCCAATAAACTGACAAAAGCTTTGAATAGACAGTTCCACAAAGGAGATTGCAAATAGCAAATCTGAAAAGATGTTTAACATCATTAATCATTAGGAAGATGCAATTAAAAGTACAATGAGATGCCACTATACACCCACTACAATAGTTATAATTAAAAACAAAGACAATAGCAAGTGTTGATGAAAATGTGGAGAGACTGTAACTTTCATTCTTTGCTGGCAGGAATGTAAAATATATAGACACATTGAAAAACAGTTTGTCACATTCTTAAAAAGTTCATCATAAATAACCATATGGTACAGCAATTACACTCCTCGGTATTCTTTTCCCAAGAAGAGAGAAAACTATATCTACACGAAGATTATATGTGAATATTCATGGCAGAATTTTTTTATAAGAGCCAAAATTTGGAAACAATTTGAATGTCCATCAGCTGGTAATAGATAAACAAAATGTGATGTATTGATACAATAGATGTTATTTGAAAAAACAAAGAAAGAAACAGTATACTGATACATGTTACAACATAGGTGAAGCTCAGAAACGTTAGGCAAAATGAAAGAAATAAGACTGCAGATCATATATTAGACTATTTCATTCATATGAAAAATCCAGAAAAGGCAAATTTATAGGCACAGAAAGCATATCAACTGTTGCCTGGGTGGAGGTGGGAAACAGTAATTGCAAACAAGAACAAGGAAATCTTTGATGGGGTGGGAAACACTCTAAAACTGGATCATGGTGACAGCTGCATGCTCTCTATATTTTCTATAGATAGGTGAATTGTATGCATGAAGTGAATTTTAAATTACACTTCAATAACACAAAATTTTTTAATATGCTGTCAATTTTTTATTTCACAGATTTTAATGGAGTTTGTCTGAAATGCATGCAGTTGTTCTTATCGTCTTCCCTTTCCCATACAGAGTAGCATTGCATAATACTTACATTGAACTTATGACTAACTTTGGAACCTGACCATTGTTAAGCTGCAGCTCCACTATTTTATTTCATCTCAAAGCAACAGACAAATCACAAAACGTGCATTAAGATTATAGAGATTGTTTTATTCATTTTTTAACTGAACAGTAAAATTCACTGTTTTCCCATTACACTTCTATGAATTTTGTCAAACATAGAGTCGTGTAACCACCACCATAATCAAAATATGGAACTGTCCCATCATGCCCCCAAATTCCCTCTTGCTATCCTATTATAGTCGGAACTTCTTTCTCCTCCAAGTCCCTGAAAACTTTTATCTGTTTTCTGTCCCTGTATTTTTGTCTTTTCCAAAATGTCATATAGTATGAAGACTTTTGAATCTGGTCTCTTACACTTGGTATTAACACATTTGAAATTAATCCACGGTGTTGCATGTGTCGATATTATATCCATTTTTATTGCTAAATCACATTATATTTTATGGATGTACCACAGTTTATTTATTTACCCGATATAGAGTATTTAGGTTGTTTCCAGATTTTTGAAATTATGAATAAATCATTTACAAACTTTCATCAACAAGTTTTTGGTGAACATAAAATTTCTTGGAGTAGGTAGGTGTGGTTTAATATCTATTGCATAACATCCACTTCTTACCTTTTCAATATTTGTAGGGTCCATAGTGATGGCCCCTTTTTTATCCCTAATAGTGGTGATATGTATCTTCTTTCTTTTTCTCTTCATCAAACTGACTAGAGGTTTATCAATTTTATTGATTTTTTTTTTCAAGAACCAGCCTTTATTTTTTTCTATTGGTTGCCTGCCCTCAGTTTCATTAATTTCTTCTCTGAACTGTTATTTCCTTCCTTCTGTTTATTTTGGGTTTTACTTCCTCTTCTGTAATTTTTTAAAATGAAAACTTAGATATTCTTTTTTAATTTAGGCATTTAATGCTATGATTTTCCTCTAAGCAGTGGATACATTCCACAATGTTCGATATGTTGTTTTCATTTTCGTTCAGTTCAAAATATTTTCTAATTTTCCTTGTGACTTATTTTTTTTGATTCATGG
Source organism: Rhinolophus sinicus (assembly GCF_036562045.2). Taxonomy (NCBI): domain Eukaryota; kingdom Metazoa; phylum Chordata; class Mammalia; order Chiroptera; family Rhinolophidae; genus Rhinolophus; species Rhinolophus sinicus. The sequence continues at coordinate 49,928,938 of NC_133761.1, read as the reverse complement.
TTATTTAGAAGCATGTTTTCAAATTTCAAAACATTTGGTGATTTTACAGCTGTCTTCCTGTTATTGAACTGTAATTTAATTATGTTATGGTCAAAGGGCCTGTATGAGTTTAATTTTATAATTTCTTAAGGTTTGTTTTTTGACTCAGAATATGGTTCAGCTTGGTGAATGTCCCAAATGCACTTTAAAAAAATGTGCATTCTGCTGTTTGGTGGAAAGTCCTTTAAAGATCAGTTATGTTAACTTGGCTGGGACAGTTGTTCAGCTCTTATATATCATTACTTATTTTATATGTTTTTCTGTTGATTACAAAGAGAGAATTGTTGAAATTTCCAACTATAATTGTAGATTTTTCAATTCTATCAGCTTTTGCTTCATGAAATTTGAAGCTTTGTTTTTAAGTCATCATAGAGATTTCATATAAAATAGGAGAGAGTAAATCCTACAGACAAGTAAAAACAATAGAAGTCTTTGTTTATTCCTGTTTCAGAAGCTACTGTACGATCCAGCAATTCCACTTATGGGTATTTATTCAAAGAAAATGGAAGTACTAATTCAAAAACATATATATATATATATATATATATATCCCTATATTCATTAAAGCACTATTTACAATAGCCAAGATATGGAACCAACCTAGGTGTCCATCAATAAAACAATAAAGAATATGTGAGACACACATACACAATGGAATGTTACACAGCAAAAAAAAAAAAAAATGAAATCTTGCCATTTGTGACAACTTGGATGTACCTAGATGATGATATTATGCTAAGTGAAATAAGTCAGACAAAGAAAGACAAATACCATAAGGTTTCATTTATACATGGATTCTAAAAACAAAACAAAACAAAACAAAAAAAAAACAGAACAAAAACAGACTCATAGAAACAGAGACCAAAAGGATGGTTACCAGGGAGGTGGGGGTAAAAAAGATGAGGGGGAATTTAGTCAATAATATTATAGTAAGTTTGCATGTTGACAGATGATTACTAGAATTAGTGGCGTGATCACATTGTTAAATATAAAAATGTCTACTCACTATATTGTGCAACTGAAACTTATATAACCAATATAATGTTTGTATACCAACCATACTTAAAAAAAAAAAAGAACTCTGTCAATAAAAAAAAAATAAAAAAAAAAAGAGCCTTAAAAAAAAAAAAGTAGATTCATCTTTGAGTGTGTAGATAATCCAATCAGCTACTAAGTCACATTTGTCATTTCTTCGTTTTTTCTACTATACCCCTCTTTGCATCTCTGTTGATTGAGGCAAGTTGCTTGGAGATGCCACACCCTTCCTTATAGTACCAGAAGTGAGCTGCTGGCAATGGGTCTTCTGCTCCGTCCACCAGCTTCTCCTAGGTAACACTGTCGCTTCTTTTACCTGATGTCTCTTTTCTGACATTGATACCACAGATGTGGCAAGTGGTGTTTCGGTGATCTCCAATAGGAAAAATGGCCCAGCCACCACACTCAGTTCTGAGTTTGGGTTTCAGGTTTTAGATAAGAGGTTACTCACAAGCATGCGGTAGAAACCCAGTGTTATGAGAGGATTACCAAAATGAAAGCGAATGAACAGAGGACCAGAGCATATTTGCATACATGTATCCATTTCCTCGTTCGAAAGGTATTTATGGGAACCTAAATGTGCCAGGTGCTATGTTGGAAAGAAAGTTGTTCATCAGACCTGGAAAAATGGCTCAGGACTGGGATGCAAACTCAGGTCAGAATAGCAGCAAGTGTAGTTCTCTGCTGATGCTTGAATGTGTGAGCTATCATTCAGAAAGCATTCATCGTCATGCTAACATTGACGTAACACCGATTATATGCTGGGGGTTACGTACGCTAAATGCTTTGTGTGTACCACTTCATTCAGTTCTCTCAGCTGTCTTGTGAGGTTTGTATTGTCTTCAGTCTTAGAGTTGAAGAACTTGATCGTCAGTCACAGCTGTGACACACGGAGTATGACTTAGTGTCCTTGGGCTGCTGTGGGGCGTACTGAGTTGTTTATAACAGGATGGGCCAGGCCACAAAGGTCCTTATCCTAGCTGCTGAGATGGAGCAGACAGCAGCTGGGGTGAAGCTGCTGTGATGTCAGGGACCCAGTTCAGCAACTTGACGTGACTTAGTCGAGGTCCCAGAATGATGGGACTAAAGGAGAGGGAGAATTTGCAGTCCTGCTTTTCTTACAGCAAAAGGCCATTGGTAGGCGAGGGTAAATGGGATCCAATATATGGTGATGGAAAGCGAACTGATTCTGGGTGGTGAACACACAATGTGATATATAGATGCTGTGTTACAGAATTGGACACTTGAAACCTATGTAACTTTACTAACCATTGTCACCCCAATCAACTTAAATTTTAAAAAAAAGCCATTGTTTGTAGCGCTGTATGGAATATACTAATACTTTCTGGTCTGTTAGGATATAGGGCATTATTTGTATCGTCTCAGAAAAACTCTTTCAGAATTCTTAGGCTTCTTTTCTATCATTCTTCTTATTCTCCTGCAACATCTTGCCACCATCAGTAGAACTTCTGGTAGCAGTTCTGACTTTTCAATCAGCAGCTTTTGATCTGCCGTAGGCTAAGAAGCAGCAAGATCATAATACTAGCTGCCATTTACTGAATGTCAGCTCTCTGGCAGGCTCTGAATTAAGTCCTTCATATGTTTTATCTCATTTAAGTCTTATTACTATGGTAGAAGTACGATTTTTTGTTTGTTTTAACAGACTTTAGTTTTTCAGCTATTTCAGATTCACAGCACAATTTAGAAAAAAGGTACAGAGATTTCCTACATATCCCCTGCCCCCACACTCACATGGCCTCCCCCACCAACAACCTCCCCCACCAGACGGTCCATTTGTTATAGTCGATGACTCTACATGGACACATCATCACACAAAGTCCATAGTTTACATTAAAGTTCACTCTTAGTGTTCTACGTTGTGTGGGGGTGGACAAATGTATAATCACATGTACACACAGACTCTGTGAAAGCTGAATAACTTGCTAGGATCACACAAAAAGTGAGTGTTGTATGTGTCTGACCCCAGAGCTGGTGAGAGCTCGTGACTGCCCCTCCCGCTGTGGCCCCTTAAGAAGGATGACTGTGGAGAGTTAAACACGTGAAGTTGGTAGCAGAGTCAGGAACCTCCAAGCCCTATGACTCCTGATCTACTGCTTTTTCTATAACAACATTCTGCTTCTCCATTGAGATGTTCTTATAATAGAGTCATTATAGTGGTAGAAACCTTATTCTCTGCTTGGAAACACTGTCCCACACACAATCTCTTCTTTAGAAATTTGTTTCTCAGCGTTACACTTCTTTGGTTGTCACACAACAAGAAAGTTGTGTCAAGATGGGTTCCTTATATATGATGCTCTGGGACTAATAATTTTTATTTTAAGGGAGAAACACACGTGTGCGCACACACACACACTTTATGTTACTGTGTTTATCTTTCACTTTCTGTGTTTACCAAAAATTTCACTAAAGATTTTATCCACCTTGTTTATGAGCCATACCAATGGATGGCTGACTGTTAATTATATAGGATCTCATAACATTTTATTACTTTCTTATTATTGCAATGTTAGATTGTTATCTAGCATTTCATATGATGAAAGGTGTCTACCCAACTAGAGTTTAGGACTCCTGAAGGGCTGGAAGTGTAACTTATGTTCCTTTGTTTTCCTCACAGAGCCTATTAGCGTGCCTTATGTATGACTGGACATATGTTTTCCAGTTGACCTATCATTAAAACTGAGTTGTACTAATAACACACCAAACTTCTTAGAACTCAACAGGCTGTGATATCATATCTTTCTGAAATTTGGTGGAGAAATGGACTAACATGCTTTTTAGATTGATCATAAATCATTAGACTTTCTATAATTACTGTGCTGACAAAACTGTGGGTCACACGTTGTCCAGCTGAATCTGTGTGGTAATGAATCAGGTGCTTGTAGAGACTTACTATGCAGTGATATTATGAATAATGAAAGGCCTTTGGAGTGATTTATCTGTTTAGGAAACTTTACTCGGTTGTGTCTGCCTTGGTCCAGTATGTCAACTGGGAGTGCTAATCACCGTTTACTCGCCTTAACCTGCAATGACTCAAAACGTTGATTGATGGATGGTTAAAGCACCCCATCAACCAAAGGTTTTGAGCATATTCAAAATGGTAGACATTGGTTTAATGCTTGGACTTTATCTAGGAGCATATCGGGCTCTTCCTCCTCATAGAGCGTAGAGCCAGCGAAGCTCTGTGATCGAAGGTCGTTAATGCGTCTTCAGGCTGAGCTACAATGTAGTATGTAGCTTTAGAATTCTACACAGTAAGCCCTGAAGATGTATAGAACAGCCTGGCTGCATATAAATCTTATGATAGGATATATAACTGATGCACACGTTGGAAATGGAAATGATAATGAATAAAACATTTATTTCTATGATTCCAAACCTCTGGTACAAATAAACTGGTTACGTTTTAACTGGATTCTGGTATTAGGTCAGTAAAGCCTAGGAGGTAGTCTTTAGAAACTGTATCAAAGGAATATGATACAGTTGGAGGGGTTAGAAACTGCCTTATCTTAGGCAATTTATCAGCCTCATTATCCACTGTTGACCATGTCTTTCTTCTTCAGACACTATATTTTCTTGGTTTCTGGTCTTCATATCATTGGTGTTCCCCCTACATCATTGGCCCTTGCTGGTTGTTCACCTATCAACTTCCAAATGCTCAACTCCCAGGGTTTGGTCTTGGGCTCTCTTCTCTATGTTAGTCTCTCCCTAAGTGATCACAGCTTTTCCCACAGCTTTGTTCATCCAAATGCTGATGATTCCCAAATATGTATCTCTAACTCTCAACTGTCTCCCAGACTCTTGACTTATGTATCCAACTACCCATTGGACACATCTCCATCTCATTACCAGTAGGCATCTCAAGTGCAATTCAACTAAATTGAACCTCTGATTTCCACCCACCTGCACCCGTCTCTTCCTCCCCGGTTTCCAGTCTCTGTAAATGAACCATCCATCCAGTCAGCTGCTTAGGCTTCAGAATAAGACCTCGGACTTGACTTTGATCACCCTCTTTCTCCCACCATCCGCACCCCATTCCCACCAGGAAGTCTTGTCGACTGTATTTCCAAAATGTATCTTGAATCCACCTCCCCACTGACACCCTCAGGCCAAGCTATCATTACTTTTCACCTGAAATTCTGCACTAGCTTCTTAAACATTCTGGCTCCATATTGGCTTTCCTGGAAGCCATTCTGTACTCAGCATTCAGAGTTGTATTTTCATAACTTTATACCATTAATCACATAAACACATTCCCCTGTTTAAACTTCTCCAGTGGCTTCCTGTATTTAAAATAAAACACAAATTCATAAATATAGCCACAGATGATCTAGCCAATATGAACCTCTCCAACCCTATTTTCTGTTGTGTTCCCCACCCCTCTCTATGCTCCAGGCTCACTGGCATTCTTTGTTTTCTTTGAACATCCCCCAAATATTCCTGCTTCAAGACCTTTGTATCTACTTTTCCCTTCATTGAATAGCCTCACCTGGCCCATCACACTCTGATTCCTTGTCACTCCATGTCAAACGTGTGTCTTCAGACCGGCCGTCCTCGGCCAGCTCTATGAAGCAGCTGTTCACTCAGTTACTTTATGACATGATCTGACTTTATTTGTTGCACAGCCCATTCCATTCATTAGCTCTTTACTAACTGTTATGGGCGTCTTTCTCCCCACACTACAATATAAACTCCTTGAGGACGTGCGCTCGTATTGTTCATTGTTCTCTCCTAGTCAGGCAAACAGAGCACACATCAGGGGCTCAGGAAATACTCTTTGCATGAATCACTTAGCTCTATGCAAGGCCTCAAAGTCCTTTCCAGCTTGGGGAGATGGTGACGTGTCAGCTTTACTCATTGCTTTTTTAGAACTTGACAGGCAGAGATACATAGAGTCCTTTTGCTGGAGAATGCCTCACATCCAATCTCAGTATTTCTCAGAGGATGGAAGCAGCCCAGCAGGCTAGCAGAGGAGCTTGCCATAGACTGCATTCTCCTGGGTCTCCCTCAAGCCGTAAGCCTTCAGAGCACAGTCTATTTTTCTTCACGACGTTGATATTATGATTGGTTATCTCCAAGGCCCACAATATCTTATAATAGGGAGACCTCAGAATGTGTGAGCTTGAGTACCCAAAATGCCACTCCTTTGTGTCTTCATATACATAAATACAAGCCCCAGTCCCCTGTTTCCTGTCCCATTGGCTGAGAATAAATCTCAGACCCTCACAACTACTGGATTTAGGATCCTCAGCCAATTAGAAAAATTCACTGAACGGACACTTGAAAGGCAGTGATTCCAAAAAAACCAAGCATTTTTTCTCCCCTCCTTGAAATGAGTGTGTAAACAAGTAAACAACTAATAACACAAGTTTTCTCAGAGTGTCCTAGGCAGCTTTATTCTTTCCAAAGCTCAGCTCTATGACACTACTTATCCCCTCATAAAAACTTTCAAGGCTTCCTATTGCTTACATCTCCTCTCTTAGGGTAATGCTCAAGGGCTCCTGATTTCAGCCCATGACTCCCTTGTACAACCTTATCTCCCATATTTTTACATCTGAGGACAGCAGAATAACAAAAAGGAGCTGGGGTCAGGGGTCTCGGCTCTGTCACTTTCTAAGCACCTTGGCCAGTTAACTAGTGAGCCTGGGGTCCTATTTATAAGGTGGCCATAGTGATACTCTTTGTCTTATATTGATAGTACCCACCGTATGACAACGGACTAAGATACTGTGTGTAAATCACTTATTATAATTCCTGGTAAAGAATTACTGCTCTTTAGATGTTAGTTGTGCTTATTCGTCCACTATTCCTCTTAGCTAAATGGGTCTGTGAAGTTGACCCATACATTCTTGCATCGATGTGTTTGTTTATGGCTGTTCTTTTTCCCTACCAGGCCCTCTTTCTCTTCCTTCCTATCACCCCATCACTAAGTAAAATTTAGCCTTCTTAGACATCTGCTCTTTCCGTGTTTAAAGTAACCGACAGCTTAAGGCTCTCTCTCAACTCTGTCATGGATTCCTCCCACCACATGGCTTGACATATTCCCTACTGTGAATTCTCATATTTCTCTACTGCCCCCTTATGGTACTTCCTGACATTTTGTCTAGTGTTCTGGCGTTGAGGCAGATGTCCACTTTCCTTCCTAGTCTGCCAGCACTTGAGGTCTGTGAACACTCGTAAACCTTGGACCAAAGCCTGGTCTGCCCTCTGGAGAGAACTTCTTCCACATTCATGGAGCAGTGAGCAACGAGGCTGACACTCACTCAGAGAGCTCATGAGTCCCCACTGAACTGGTGATGCCCAAAGCGACTCTGTTGTGACAACTAACTAATCTCCCACTCCTCTTCTATTGTTTGCTGGTGGTGATGGTATAAAAATGCTAGAGGATCTTACAGGAAGTAAGAATGTCTTCTATTCCTTATGTATCTCCCTTCTGGTACTTTCTGTGAATTGTAGTCTAGAAACACATGGGAGACATTTTGCCTCTCAAATACACTGAAAAAGGAGGCTATAATTTGCTTTTCAGTTTACACAGGATCACAGAACCAC